>NC_062578.1:56559642-56874821 GCF_022837055.1 Prionailurus viverrinus
AAGGTCTCCTTTTTCTTCACATCCTCACCAACACTTGTTTTTTCTTG
Organism: Prionailurus viverrinus; assembly: GCF_022837055.1. Lineage (NCBI taxonomy): Eukaryota > Metazoa > Chordata > Mammalia > Carnivora > Felidae > Prionailurus > Prionailurus viverrinus. The sequence continues at coordinate 56,559,690 of NC_062578.1, forward strand.
TCTTTTTTATTTTGACAATTCTAACAGGTGTAAGGTGATATCTCATTGTGGTTTTGATTTGCATCTTCCTGATGATTAGTGATGCTGAGCATCTCTCCATTTGTCTGTTGGCCATTTGTATGTCATCTTTGGAGAAATGTCTATTCAGATTGTCCCATCTTTTAATTGGATTGTTTCTTTTTTGGTGTTGAGGTGTGTAAGTTCTTAAATATTTTGGATCTTAACCTCTTATCGAATATATTATTTGCAAATATCTTCTCCCATTCAGTAGATTTGTTTTTTTTGTTTTGTTTTGTTGATGGTCTCCTTTGTTGTGCAAAAGCTTTTTATTTTGATATAGTCCCAATAATTAATTTTTGCTTCTGTTTCTCTTGCCTTAGAAGATGTATCTAGAAAAATGTCTCTATGGTCAATGTCAGAGAAATTATTGTCTTTGTTCTCTTACCCTCAAATTTCTTACGAAAACAAATGTACCTAGCTTTATGGACTATTTTAAGGCACTGTGTAAAATGCATAATTTTAGGCACAGGGTAACCACTCATTAAAAATTGCTTCTACCATTGATAAAATAAAAAATAACTTTGTATAAGCATCATATTGAAAGAATTATTCTATTTTTCCTGTATTATATTTGTGAATTTACTTCATATTCATTGATGATTAGCATTCATTTATGACAGTATTAAATTGTATTTATCCATTATCCTATTGATGGGCCTTAAGATTGGTTGTAACCATTTTCTACAAGAATTGACATGCATGTCTCCTATGTACATGTGTATGAAAGATTATCAGGTGTTTATGGTTAGCAACAAAATTGATGAGAAATATATTGTGTATTCATTCAAATTTGCTTGATATTGACAAAACAGTCTCCAGAGGTATTTTGTACCAACCTCTTCTACCAGAAATCCACAGATAACTCCCTTGCACTACACATCAACCAGTATTTCATATTGTCAGATTTTAAATGATTGATAATCATATATACACAAATTGTTACCACATTTTGCTTTTAATTTCTATTTTTTCATTATTTTTTAGCTTTTTACAAAATATATTTATATCGATTTGTTTATCTTCCCTGCATTGCTTGTTCATAATTTTGCTGAATTTTCTATTATCTTATTTGTTATTTACCAAGATTAAAGCCAGTCAAGAGGGCTTGGAGGAGCCTGGCTAAGTTGTATCAAGGAGAGATTTTTTAAAATAGTGAACTTGATATTGATTTTGTCCTCTTAGAAGTTTTATTTATCCTTTTTTATCCACTCTTCCTTCTTTTGGGGCAAAAGTGGCCCCACAGTTTAATACTTAGAGGTTTCTCTTGTGTTCCTTCTTTTGGGGTCCATAATTTTTCACTGCTTTGTTAGCTCTTTGCCTTCAAGTATTTATTTTTTATTGTATTATCTGTCTAATAGTTCTCAGGAGGACAGAGTCCAATTTTTCAGGGCTAAGAAAATAATGGGAGTAGAGATAAGGCAGAGCTAAGAACAAATAAAGAATATCCTGGCAAACCCTAGGAAGAAAATGGGTATAGCCAAAGAATACTTCTTAACTCCTGGCAGAAGACACAAAAAATACCCAGCAAGATCCCACAATTACAATGGACAATGACGGTGGTATGGCATCTAAATAGGGGTAAAGGGATAAAGGTGATCTTCCTCCAGTGAATGTTGGCACAGAGGGTACATAATTTGCTCTTATATTTCAAAGTTATTACATTAGAAATGTCCATATATGGATGTAAAGTAAAGAAAACTGTACACCACTCAGACATTCTGCACTTGGAATCAGATGCCAAGATTTGTGGTACTTTGGATTATTTCCCTCTATGAGGAGTAAGTGTATTTTGTGTGTGTGTAAAGAATACCAAGTATTTGATGATCAGAAGGACTGTAATAATTATTAAAACTGTGTAAAAGTATTCCCATTTTTTCTCTCCTTCTAGGCTCATGATAGAGTTATATACCTGCAGTGTTTGAAGTTTAATGTGCCCTTAGACTTATTTTATCCAATGAATGTGAATGGAAAATTTTAAACACCATGAATATTAGTGGAAATAACAGATTAAAGACCTCTATAAAACAAGGAAAATTCCTCACAGAGTCAAAATCAACTTTTGATCAATTCTGAAAACTAAGAAAAAGCTTGCAACGATCTAGAGATTTTTGGATATTGGTCAGAAGGATGAGCTTTGTGGTGCTTTAACTTGTACCAGCCCCATCCTCCCTACTCCAGTTTATCGTACTCCTGAAAACTAACAATCACACTAAAAAACAAGAGCCGGACAGCCAGCAGAGTGGGGCAGAGTAGGATAAAACCACTTCAAAGGCCCATTCCTGGAAAATAGACATGATTTGACCTGTCTGATGTGTCCCTGGAAGACCACACTTGCAGGCCCATCTGTATTGACCTAACTCACCCAAATGCAAAATGTCTTTTCTTTAGAGATATTTATTGAAATCAATAACAGGAGTGCATTGATCTTTGTGGCTGCCTGAGCTGTGTCTAACAGTTGGGGCAATGAAAATACTAAATGAAAAGCTTAAAAAGAAAAGATGAAAAATGTAATGTCCATAGAGCTTTTTAAAGCTCTGACATATTCCTGGGATTCAGGAAGCCACACACATGTATAGGGTTGTGTGCATGCCGTGGGCTGTATACATGTTCAGGAAGGACTTGAGAAGGGCCTAATATCTTACTTTTACCGACCTTGAAGCTCCGTGCAAGCAGAAACTGAAAGCTAAGGCAGTTTTCAAGTGACTGTTTAATGTGTTTTCCAAGACGTATACAGAGGCCCTCAGAAACAACTGGGAAGCTTAATGGTCCAAGTTGAATAAGTAAATATTTTATCCAATCATTAGCTAGCCACTAAGCTTACCAAGCAGAAACTGTGCATTGGCCACACATGACAAAGAATATGGTCTTTAAAGAATTAGATCAGGAAAGTCACTGAACAAATAGCAACAACAATAAACACTGGGTAGAGAGATGAATCTGATTTCAAAGTAGCCACATATATCATTGAAAGTACCTAGTTTTCAGTAAGAAATTATAAGGCATAAGAAGTGGCAAATCATGGAGATTTCTTAACTGTTTAATTCTACTCAATGTTTAAAGAATAGTAATAATCCTTCACACTGCTTCCAAAGGTAGATGAGGGGGAAATCACAGTTATTTTGATGAGACCATTATTACCCTATAACAAAATCAAAGATAATGGAAATGGAGAGTGCATGATTTTCCTCAATCCCCTGACCCAGTCACCATTATTATTTTTGTTCTATATGTTAGATACCTAGAGAGAAATATAACAGTTGCCTCCTCTCAAACTAACCTGTAGTAGATGTGTACTGAGAGAAATAAATGAAACTCTCCTGTTAGTGAACACTAAGATTTAAATGTTTCGTGGCAGCATTATCTTGTTTATCTTGACTAAGATTATCCATCCCCTTCTTTAGTCTCATTATTTATCATTCCCTGTTTAGTCTAATATCTCCTTATTTTTAAAAATTGTTTTAAACTTGGTTCCTATGTGTTTTCCTATGTCCTACTGATATTTTAGAAATTGGTGAGGTGTTTTCTCCCTTTGGAATATGTAAGTTTGATTTTCTTTTCCCATATAACCAGTATGTTGTTATAGATGTATAGAATTTTCTCTATTCTAAAATGGCATGAGGGGCACCTGGGTGGCTCAGTCGGTTGAGCTTCTGACTTCAGCTCAGGTCATGATCTCACCGTCTGTGAGTTTGAGCCCCGCATCGGGCTCTGTGCTGACAGCTCAGATCCTGGAGTCTGCTTCAGATTCTGTGTCTCCCTCTCTCTCTGACCCTCCCCCATTCATGCTCTGTCTCTCTCTGTCTCAAAAATAAAATAAAACATTAAAAAAATTTTAAATGGCATGAAAATTCATTAACAAGCATGTCATAATAGTTATCTTTGAAGCAAAACAAACTAATCTAAAGCTCAAGCACTTGAAACAATGATTATTTATGATATGATGTAGCAATTACAGCATAACAAACCATCCCACAATGTAGTGACGTATAACCATAGGTTATAAATATGTGGGTCAGTGATTTAGGCTGTTCTCACTAAACAGTGAGTACCAGTGGTACTTCTGGCCTCATCTGGACTTCCCATGAGACTAAAGTTAATTGCATACCAGATAGTGGAAGTAATGATCTTAGTTGGGGTTTCTTATACCCCTAGGGCCTCAGCTGGAATGAATACATTAACTATATTCACAGCCGCATGGTTTCTTGTTCTCCAGCAGGGTACCTTTTGCTTGTCACATAATGTGGCACGATTCCAAGCGAATGAACAGAAGTAGCTTAGGCTACCTAACAACAGGCATAAGTTAATACTCCCACATACTATTGCCAAAGTGAGGGTGTAAGGAGTGGGGAGATAGCTTTACTTAATGAAAGGAGTTGCAAACACATAAAAAAAGACTTCTATAATAGGGGATGGGATGATTAATTTTTGTAAATAATATTCCAAACTTATCATTATAGCTTATGTACTTTTGAGTTGGCCGGTTGACAGCTGATACAGGCTGAGCTTAGGTGATTTTAGCTCATCTTGCTTATGTATATGAGAGTCACTAAGTGCTCTTCTCTATTTCTCATCCTCCTTTTGAGACCAGTGGACATTTCAGGGACATCCTTCCTTTCTTTCCTTTGTTCTTTTGTATTTCATAATTTTTTAATGAAATATTTTTATAGCAGTTTTAGGTTCAAAACAAAATTGAGAGGAAGGTACAGAAATTTCCCATATCTCCCCTGCCACCACACGTGCTTAGGCTTTACCATTATCCACACCACCAGAATGGCACATCTGATACAACTGACAAAGCTATGTGGACACACCGTAATCACTGAACGAGCATAGTTTGCGTCACATTTCACTTTTGGTATGATATATTCTGTTCTATGGACTTGGACAAAATATAATAGCATCTCTCTGTCATCATGGTACCATACAGAGTATTTTCAGTCTTCTCAAAATCCTCTGTGCTCTGCCAATTCATCCCTCCCCCTGATCAGGCAAAGCACAAGTGAAAATGTTCAAAACATCTAGAAGGCCTTGGTTGGTAGTGGAAAATTGGGGGCATTGCCTTTGACAGTGATCCCTATGCATTAGCAAACTTCTATCTTTCCTATCTTCCCCTGGCCATAGACTCATAAATCGATATACAACTTGAGCCTTATGTCCTCACTCTCTTCCACTCCAACACTAAGCCATGCTAAAGATAGTGGGATAACATCTGATAGCAGATACACATTCTACTTCCAGTTCCATTGCAAAAAGAAAATGTGGAAAATAAGACTTAAACAGGTAAGTTACATATGAATTTCTTAACTGGAATGTAGCTGATTCCCAGTTAGGGTCCTAGAGAAAGTTTATGCAACATGATTTCATTTAATATAAAATCAATATTTTTTGCCAATAAGAAAAAAATTGATTACTTTAGAAATGAAATTATTGGTAGTTTTGTTTACGATTTGGTCAAATTAGGAATTGAAAATTTAGTATATAACAAGTTTTATAAACTTGGTCTTTGATATTCCAGATAGAAAAGCATATTTTAATATGTTGATACTGATCATATTTGACAACATTGAATTTTTTTTACCCTGTTTTGTCAGAGATGTAGATTTTTTTTTAATCTGGAAGGTTTATTTTTTTAAAATTTCACTACCAAGTAGTTTAAGTATATAAAATAATGTTGTTTTTATCAATCTCTGTATGGTCAGTGAAGTGGCAGAAAAGCAGATATACCTAATATACTTTATTTTATCCACTCCAGGCCATTCGATATTATTTCTAAACAGAATAGAAATAAACCTATTCAATTTGTTACTCTTTTTTTAAAGAAAGATCATTATTTTTGTCCCTGACCTCTTCCTTTAGACTCTTTTCTTTCAAGAAAGTGATTATATCAACTAAGACAATAATTAAAGGCTATGTGTGGATAGACAGATAGACATGTTTTTAAAGATCAGTGGGATAAAAGAATATTACAATCAGTAGTAGATTATGTTGGGGAGATGTAGCCACAGGCCTAAAATGTGATTGGGGTCAGCTGCTAATACAGTATTTTATTTTATTCTGAGTTATTTTGTCTCTCATTGTTGCCAAAATGATATAGTAGATAAAATAGTAGCCAACAAGGCAAGAACCCTATATTCTTCTAAGAACATAGCAACTGACATGATGTGTCAACTTACACAAACAAATTAACCTTTCTCCTTCCAAGTTTCATCATCTGTGAAATGGAGACTGAAACATTTGTCACCAAGGTCACCAAAAAGGTTCACAGATTAATGAGATAATATGCTCAGGATCTGTTGAGATTTGAGATTCTTGGGAAGAAAAGAAAAAAAAAAGCTAAAACGGCAGAAGAATTTTAAGGACATAGTTTTGTAGCACATATATATATGTATATATGTGTGTGTGTGTGTGTGTATATATATATATATACACACACATATACATATACATATATATGTACATATATATTTTTTACATATAACCCAAGAGATTTGTTTTAAAATTTTTAAATATTTTAAATTGAATATCTTATATACATGTGTACTGCTTACAAGTATTTATTCATTTATTTCAAACTAAGCAGCATAAATATAAAAACTTGAATAAAAACCTAAAATATATACCCATAAAAAGATACCAAGTTTGGGGCACCTGGGTGGCTCACTCGGTTAAGTGTCTGACTTCAGCTCAGGTCATGATCTCACAGTTTGTGGGTTCAAGCCCCAAGTCAGGCTCTGTGCTGACAGCTCAGAGCCTGCAGCCTGCTTCAGATTCTGTGTCTCCCTCTCTCTCTGCCCCTCCCCTGCTTGCATCCTCTCTCTCTCTCTCTCTCTCTCTCTCTCTGTCTCTGTCTCTCAAAAATAAATAAACATTAAAAAAAATACCAAGTTCTACCCAACAAAAGTTTTGAAAAGTTTTGACAATTCAAGACTAATTTTAAGCATAGGTGTGAGACTCACTGAGATACTTCATGTTAAATGCCTAATGTCTAGCACATAGTACAAACCCAACAAATGTCAGTTAATACTATTTTTATTCTTGCTTTCAGTACATTTATATAAATTCAGCCATCCTAAATTTCAGTAAGGTCACCATGGAAATTTTTTAAAAATACTTTCTCTCTCTCTCTCTTTTTACTTGTATACTCACCAGTTAATCTCTTTACTGTTGCTTTTAGCCATTTCATGAAATTTTTGCCAATTTTATGTTTAAATTAAAAAGTACTTTAAATTTTGTGTCAGTGGAGCTGAACTCCATGGAATTAGTAGACATAAGTAACATTTACTTGACAATCATTATTACAACAGTCACTTTTGTTAATGGTACAATAAATTATCTGTGATGAATAGAACATTACCTAAATGTCTATGAAGCAACATATTTCTCTATTTCCAATACTTATAAAATCAATCTCAAACGTGCATCAGAAATAGATATTTTTTAGTTGGCCTGGACCTATATGAAAAGGAGTTCTTACTTATGGAGCTCACATATATTATTCATAATGATAGGGCAAGTATAACATAATCATAAGTTCTGATATCTGACCTCACATTGACACAGATAGCCATACTTTTTCTTAAACTTGGCACATTTTTTTCTCCCAAAGTTTAGAGGTTTACATAGGCATTTTCTCCTAAAAGTAGGCTAACATCTATTCTTTTTATATGGTTCTTCAATGTGAGAACACTATTTTGTAGTGTTTTAGACAGCTTCCTCTCCCTTTAATATTCAGTTATAAAAATTACTTTTTTAAAATGTAGAAGCCAATATTGGTTCTTTTTGAAGTTTAGACTATTGACCATATTAGTTTCTCTATAATCTGTTAGTTCATAGAAAGATTCCCTCAAGAACAATGAATCTCCTGAGAATTTTCTTTCTCTACACATGTGCTTAACTCTTATTAAATCAATTCTTCTTCAAATGCTATTCTTACTGAATGAGAAAGGTAGGCATTGGCAGGAATACTGAGTGTAAAAGTTCCAAAGTTCCTTTTTTAAAATTCTGTAAAGGCATACACTTATTTATTCACAACACATATTGATGCAATTACTAAATTGGACAGACGCTGTTTTATTTATCCCACCCTTAGTTTAAAGGCTAAGACTTATTTACAGTGGGCCTGTCTCTTCATTTTATTACCAGTCTCATCAGCCAAACAAGAGGTTGATTTCTTTTCAGGGTAATTTTATTTTCTTTATGACTTCTTGAAGTTGCTGGAAATATAGCAGACTAGCAAAGCCTCCTTGCAGTGCATATGTTGAGTAGTTTGGTAGACTCAATCACTACATGACAAACTGTTTTGCCAGTTTCTGAGCAAGTGAACTGGATTCTCTGCACAGGAAATGTAAAACTTATTTTATGCCATGAAACTTTAGTGGAATACTAGATTTGTTAAAATCTTTAATGTTAAACATGCCACAACTATGATCTATTGCATAGGACAACCAAAGAGATAAATACTGAATATAGAAATAAACTAATTTGGGGGCCCCTGGGTGGCTCAGTCAGTTGAGTGTCAGACTTAGGCTCAGGTCATGACCTCCTGGTCCTGTAGGTGACTTTGAGCCCTGCTACCGGCTCTGTGCTGACAGCTCAGAGCTTTGAGCCTGCTTCAGATTCTGTCTCTCCCTCTCTCTCTCTCTCTTTGTCAAAAATAAAATAAAAGAAATTAATTTCTTGTAGCATATTATAAATGTAGGAAGATAAAAAACATGCAAGATAAATATTTAATACTTAAAGCTTCTAATACTTGTTTTCAAAATTTGGTTAGGTCAGGAAGTCCTTGTTTGTTGACTCAAGAAATCTATAATGCTGATTTTTAATTTTTTTTCTTTTTGTCATTGGAATCGTTTATCATAAAGAGTGCTTTAACACTGAAAACATAGACCTCAACATATCTCCGTATGAGACATCTCAACACTACCTCACATATCTGTATAATATACAGTATTTCAACATACATGTTTTACAGACATTACTAAGCAGGTGAGATAGAGCATTTTCCCTTCTGTATTTTACATGGTCTTGGTTCCTGGATTTAGGACAAATTATTGATCCAATAGTATTTAATGATACCTAGAGAGAAATAAAAGTACTTGACTGTTCATAAGAAGATAACTTTCATGATCATAAATAAATACATGTAACATTTATTAAGACGCTACTAAGAAATAAAACATAAGTACAATTTCAAAATTACCTTACGAGTAGTTGACTGTTTATAATTAGAAAAAAAAGTTTACAATATCTGACCATAACTCAGAAGAATGAATTTGAAAATAACTTTATTAATCATTATGGAAATGCTTTAATATTTAAAGTCTACTTATTATAACATTAATATTTGTCACTCTTAATGTGATGTAAATTCTTCTGATATGATTAAACATATCCATCATAATAACAGGCAAACAATAATAGACTAATAATAGTAGCCTCCAACACTAACAAAATTACTAAGAAAAGTGGCAATCTGATGAGAAATTACTAATGTAATCTGATTGAATTTCTTTCTTTTTCTCTTGTTGCTTTCACAGGTTATTCTTCCTTTACTCAAGTAAGTAGAATAGATGCCACGAAAAACATCAGTTATGAGTCAGGATGTAACACTAACTCTGTGATTTGAATGTTCAGTCCATTTAAGCAGATAATCTTTCATAGAAATAGCCATCCTTTAATTTTTAAATTTCTCAGCTGCATTCTCTTTGTTTCAGGTTCATGGAATAGTCTTACAAATGATGAACTATGGTTTTTTCTATTTATCACATTAGTTTTCTTAGCTGATAAATGGTTTAACTTCTCTAGCATTATTTATTCAAGGATTTGACATTGTTTACTATGTACATAAATTATTCACGTAGAGGTTTCAATATAATCTTAAAATTCTGGAAAATTAAAGAAATTTAAAGGTAACTTGGAAAACAGTATAGAACCCAGAAACAGTGGGAAAAACATTAATGTTGGATGCAAAAATAACTAGGGATGACTTTGGCCTCTGTAAAAATGTACAAATGGACATCAATTAAAATTATATGGGAAATATTCTTGTTTATTTGGTATGTTTGTATGTCTAAGAGTGTTTAAGAACATACCTGGTGAACAGCATTATCAGATGTCTTTTTTTTTTTAATTTTTTTTCAACGTTTATTTATTTTTGGGACAGAGAGAGACAGAGCATGAACGGGGGAGGGGCAGAGAGAGAGGGAGACACAGAATCCGAAACAGGCTCCAGGCTCTGAGCCATCAGCCCAGAGCCCGACGCGGGGCTCGAACTCACGGACCGCGAGATCGTGACCTGGCTGAAGTCGGACGCTTAACCGACTGCGCCACCCAGGCGCCCCAAGAAGTCTTAATTATAGGAATTGTATTTAAAAGTCAAGCAAAACTTAAGATCTAACACGTTCATTCAAATAATGGTCTATCTTTTTTTTCACCAGTTAGTTTCATCCTTCTGCCTGCCTTGCAGAGAAGTCCTACCCACAAAATCCAATCTTTATTGGGACAGTATATTGCCACAGTACTACACTGGGCTACATACTTCTTGAGGCCAGCATATTAATAGCAATCGAGGATACATATTCTGTACACAAATGTATATCATTACTCACATTCACATCCTTGTTTTTCTTTCTTTATTTTAATTCCAGTGTAGTTAACATGCAATGTTCTGTTAGTTTCACGTGTACAATATAGTGATTGAGTCAACAATTCTATCATTACTCAGTGCTCATTCAGATGTACTCTTTTTAATTTCCTTCCTCCAACTGTTTTTAGGTTTTGTTTGTCCCTCTTTTTCTAGCCCCTTTAGGTTATAAGGTTAGGTTATTCATTTGAGATTTCTCTTGCTTTTTGAGATAAGCCTGTATTGCTATTAACTTTCCTATTATAACAGCTTGTGCTACGTCTCAAAATTTTGAATCTTTTTTTTTCATTTTCATTTGTCTCCATATATTTCTTAATTTCTTCTTTGATATCTTGGTTGACCCATTCGCTGTTTAGTAGGATTTTATTTAACCTACATTTACATGTGTGTTCTTTTGAGATTTTTTTCTTGTGGTAGATCTTGTTTCATTACATTATGGTCAGAAAATATGGATGGTATGATTTCAATTTTTTGGAATTTGTTGAGTTTTATTTTGTGACCTCATATGATCTATTCTGAAGAATATTCCATGTACACTTGAGATAAATATGTATTCTGCTGTTTTAGGATGGAATGCTCTGGGCTTATCTGTTAGATACATCTGGTGCGTTGTATTATTCAAAGCCACTATCTCCACGTTGATTTCTGCTTGGATGATCTATTCATTAATGTTAGTGGGGTGTTAAAGTCCCCTGTTTTTATTATATAACCATCAAGTACTTCCTTTATGTTTGTTGCTGCTTGATGTATTTGGGTACTCCCATGTTGAGTGCTCCTATGTTGGATGCATGAATATTTGTTATATCTTCTTGTTGGATTTTTCCCTTAATGACTAGGCAGTTTCCTACTTTGTCTCCTTTTGCAATCTCTGTTGTAAGTCTATTTTGTCTGGTATAATTATTGCTACCCCAGCTTTCTTTTCACTTCCATTTGCATGATAAGTGCTTTTCCATCCCTTCACTTTAAATCTGCAATGTCTTTACATCTGAAATGAGTCTCTTCTAGGCAGCATATAGATGAGCGGTGTTTTTTCATCTGTTCCATAACCTGTGACTTTTTACTGGAGTGTTTAGTCCATGAACATTCAAAGTAATTATTAATAGGTATGTGTTCATTGCAATTTTGTTACTTGTTTTGTGGTTGTTTCTGTAGTTCTCTGTTCCTTTCTTTTCTCTCATTGTTTGTTGGATTTTTTTAGTGATATACTTGGATTCCTTTCTCTTTATTTTTTGCATATCTGTTACTGGGTTTTGATTTGTGGTTACCACTACGTTTGTATACAATATCTACAACAATATATCATGCCACACCCTTCTTGTCTGCAAAGTTACTGCTGAAAATTTTGCTCATAACCTTATGGAATTTTCCTTGTATGTAACTGTTTTCTTTTCCTACTTTTGCAGTTCCCTCTCCATCACTACTTTTTGCTATTTTAATTACTATGTGTCTTAGTGTTGGCCTCCCTGGATTTCTGTTTCCTTCTCCAGATTCCAGTTGCACAGTGTTAGCAAGATTTGCTGAGTCTGCTGTGTGAGGGTCCTGGGTCTGAGGACTTGGGGGGGACATGTCCCCAGGAGAAAACATTGGTGGGGCATGCTGTTAGCAAGTTAGGTAGTGAGAGTTGGTGGAGGGCTGGTTCCTGTATGTGTTCCTGTGTTTATGCTGGCAGGAGCAGGAGAGAGGGAAATGGTACCCACCAGGTCCCCCAATGATCCCTGCCCCTCCAGTGTGTGTTCTTAAGATCAGTATATAAATGTCCTTCCTGTATATACCAGGTGTTTTTCAAACTGCTGCTTCTATGCTGTGTCTCCAAGGGACTGTTTGCTGTGCTGTCTCTTTAAGGGTGGGGACTCAGTTCCCTCTTACCCTCCTGGCTCTCTCAGGAACCTGATGATTTTTAATATTACAGGTATTAAACCCTGTTGTTTTATAAGAACTTGGGAAATTTAGTCCCTCTCATTTTCAAAGCCAAGAGTCTGTTTCTTTGCTCTCCTCATTCCCATGATGTAATTCCCTCTGTGAATGGTCCCACCAGTCCTGTAGCTCCTGTGTCTCCACCCTTCCTGCCCTCTTCAATGTGGCCTCTTGTCTACATTTAGCTGTGGAGAGTTTGTTCTGCCAGTCTTCAGGTAATTTTCTAGGTTATTGACACTGATGTGGCTGTTACCTAGCTGTGTGTATGTGGAAAGAGGTGAGTTTAGGGTCCTCCTATACCACCATCTTCCCCAGAAATCCTCTCCTTGTCTTTCTTTTTTCACAACAAAAAGAGCAACCTAGCACATTATATCTTTAAACTCAGACCACATGAATAATGTTTGCTTTATCCCAAATCTCCCATTCCTACAGGCATTAAGAGAAATACAAAACTACCTGCTTTTATGTGTTAGGGAAAATGTTTAAACTTCCAAACCGTGTATTGTGTTATACAGTGTAGTTGCACCATTTTTTCAGCTATGGTGAAAGCAACATGCCTACATTGACAATGTAAACTTAAATCTATAAAATTGATCCCTTAGAATTATGGCGCATTTAATTATTTCACCCTCACTTCAATATCTCTCTCAACACCACCACCAACATACCAATGTCAAAATAAATGTAGGACATACATTGTGGTGGTTAATTATAAAGACTAGGATCTCTACTTTCTCTTAACGTCATGATACGCTGAGCATCTGGTGTCATAGAAAGCAACATTATGTATTATATCTCTATAATATACTGTTGAGATGACTGAAGAAAATCATCCTCTTAGAGTATAATTTTTCATGTCTGTATCCTGTTTCTCCAGTAGTACTTGAAATTTTCAGTTATGGAAGGATTTTCTGATCTTGTTAAACAGATGTTAAAGAGTTATTTATTTATTTCATTGATTTCTTATTAACCTAAAAAACTCAAAATGCATATTATGCCTATTCATAAGTCAAATATTATAACAAAGATTCACTTTATTTCTCCAATCAGAATGTAACTATGCTCTATTTTCCATCCTCTTAACTATTATACATGACAAGATAACATGGTGATTCATCCTAATGATATTATGATTTTGTATCATTAAACAGTCTAGAAATTTAGAAATATATGTAGAAAAATATTCTCAAACTATAACTTTATAATATGTTGGAAAATTACTGGATCTTATGGAAAAATACATCCGTTCAAATCTGAAGCTCTCCATTTTGGCATTATTCTAATCATTTTGCTTTTCTTAATTTCAGTTCCTTTGTATAAAATTGGGATGATTTTGACCTTAATACTTTGCATATAACTGTTGTAAGGCAAATGTAGCATATGGCACAGTGTTATGCAAAACATATTATTTGTAGCCATCTATACATAATAGAGAAAGTTATTTTAAAACCATTTAAGTAATTATCAGATAATACATTTAAATATATAGCATAGTAAAATATGTTAAAATGTTATAATTTCCCAATATTGTACTTTGTTTTAATTTTTGATTTCTATAATCTGCAATTAGACTTGCAAATATACTTAGCCAACCTCTTAGGTAGAATTTAGTAGAGTCCTGTAATTTAAATAATTTTACCTTATTCTTTTTCAATACCCAAATGCTTTCACGTACAATTCTTTTATTACATTCTTATATTTTCCAGCAAATATGTACAACTCTATTTCCTTCCACATTACTCTTCTAGTATAGTTTTCTACATTAAAGGTGTGAATCCATTTCTATTATAGATGACCATAGAAGTAGTATTTTCTATTATCCATATTTTGTATTTTATGAAAATTAACATCTGAATGTGTATTAAATGTTTCATACCTGCTTTTCATTTCTATTACCGTAAAACTTATAGTTTCCCCTTTACCATTTTATTCCAATGCCATCCTTGTCATATATAGTATATGTTGGTGTAGTTTTATTTAGTGTTCGCTTCTGTAATTCATTACTTAGCAGAAAATGACATTGATCATGTTTAAATGTAATAACAAGCCTTTCAAATAAGATATACTTTATCTATTATAAGCATCAGTTATTTTATAAGGAGATTTATATAAGATAAATTTATATCGTATATAATCAACCTACCCATGCTCCTTTGTTTATCAGTATTTAATGCTTCCCTCTGTGTTTCTCATTTCCATTAAACCAATGGCTGAATTACATGAAACTACTTTGCTTAACTCTTCAACAATGATTGTCAAAGCTTGTAACTAAACTACTTTTGTCTCTCATAGTGTTAGACTTTCATTTTTACTTGTGTAGTTACTAATTCAGAGGAAGAGAAAAAATGTACTTTAAAAAAGGAAAAACTTGGAAAATCATTTATTAATATATTTAGTTTAGCTCTATTTTCAGCAATGACTTCTCGACTCTCCCCTAAGCTGCAATGAAAACAAATATAATAATATAAAATAAAATAAATAACTATAAATTATCAGAAAATAAGCATGTATTACAATTAAGCTTTCAAATAATTCAAATTTATCAGTCAATATATGTTGTCTAGTGTATCTGTTTCCAAAGTATCAGCATGAATTTGTTTCATAAGCAACCACTATAAATCTAGATTAAATTAGTAAAAATTATTATGTCTTACTATTCTATGGATTTTCTGGTTGATTCATCTGGGTGGGCTGGATTAGCTGCATCTCTATGGTATAGGATGGAGTAATTCACATCTCAGATCTCCACTGCAATGGCTGGGGTGGTTGCTGCTACTGAGTCCTCTCTATACAGGTGGCCTCATTCTCTACAAGATAAATCCAGACTTGTTCACATGGTGGCAGAAGAGATCCAACAATCAAAAGAGGATAAACCCAATACATAAGCAGTTTTAAACCTTTGCTCATGTTAACTTTTGTTGCATTTGCTAAAGCAAGCCATATGCTGAGCCCAGAGGCCTTGTGAGCATGGATATAGGGAAGAATGGGTTATCAGGGGTCAGTACTGCAAAACTCTAGCATGCACAACAGTAAGGCAAAATTCAAACCTAAACTGAAATCACTATATTTTTATTTTTAATTTGGTCACATTGTAATATCATGATTTCTTTACATTCACGTGTCTCTTTAGATCTTCCTATCAGAAACTTTCAGGCTACTCTTGGAAAAGGTCAGAATCTATCCTAACAGTTATATAAAATAGGTGAGTAACAAATGCAATCACATGCCACTTTTGTTAAATTCCATCGTGGTATGGTTGCAAGGGTCCAATTTGTTTGCTGGGATTAAATTATCTATTTCCTATTTCAATTTTACACTTTCATCGCTCTACATCAACTTATCACTTGTCCTTATCCTTCAAATTATTAACCTAAATCACATCCATACAAATAACACAAATGAATGTTGAAATTAAGGTTCTATATACAATTATATCAATATAATCTTATGTTTTGCTCCCACTGACAATCTATCAGAAAGAAAAAGAAACAAAAAATAAATGAAGATAGTTTGTAACCAAGAGTAGCTTAATTAGTACAATAGTAGCTTTCAGTATCTCCTTCAATGTTTCCTTTGGTTGTGGGTATTATTTAAGAAAAGAATAGGGATGCCTGGGTGGCTCAGTAAATTGTGTCCAACTGTGGATTTCGGCTCAAGTTATGATCTTATAGTTTGTGGGATTGAACCCCATGTTGGTTGTCAGCACAGATCCTTCTTGTGATTCTCTCTCTCCCTCTCTCTCTGCCCCTCCCCCTGTTTGTGCATACTCTCTCTGTTTCTCTCTCTCAAAAAATAAATAAACATTAAAAAAATAAATGGGTAATTATCCTAAGAAATAATCACATTCTTTAATTTATGAAAGTTCAGCCACCCCAACATGCATGATTAAACTCTACTATGAAAATCTCATTTCATTGAGATATGAAGGTAAATGTATAATTTATTGCTAAACCAGTAGCATATGTAGCCAATTTTTATTTTGTCTACTTTAATTCTGCTGCTTCAATTTTAATAGAACACTTAAAAATGTAAAGCTATTATTAAGGATCTACTGGAATTATAGTTATGACTAATTAATGTGCTATATCATCAGAATGTTGCTGGGTTTTTTTTTATACGTTGCATTAATACAGTAGTTTTGCAATAGCAACCCTCTGATGTATTGCCATAATATATCATCAAAGTGATATCAGAGAATTAAAGAGAATGATGGTATTTATAAGACTTTTGGGAAAAATATATAACTCTGTTAACTATTTGTAACAGAAAGAAAGAAATGGAAAAATAAGAAAAATGCACATAAATTATGCGAAGATAAAAGAGGTATAATATTATAAATCATAAAGGGAAAAGGATACTTGAGGGAATAAATATAAGAGAAAAAAGAAGTAATTTTGCTCAATAGTTTTTCTAGTATTAAGTTTTGGCAGAAATCTGTAAGTAACATGAGAAAAAAAACATGGATGAGTGTGTATTTATATTGAGATATTTTGTAGGTTATATGTGCATATCTGTGTACCTATCTAATATAAATGATCCAAATCTTGAAAACAGTAAATTATGTTTACAAGAGATATGAAACTGATATTCTCTTCATACATTGTTTTATTCTATTATTCAGCAGTAGAGTAGCATAACTTAGAAACTGTATAAAATGTATTTATTATCACATTTGTTCTACTATTATAATTGATGCTTATGCAGTTTCAGTTTATACCATTTTATTCTTTTAAATGTACTAATTTTTCTTGGCACAATTAAAATAAAATAAGTAATGAATACATTTTGACAAAGGCTTTATAGCTCTATGTGACAGATCTCTAAATCAATCTCGTTAACTCATCCTTGGAAGAAGGTCTTTGAGATCATAATCTTTCAATCTAGGCAAATAATATAGGCAAAGTATTTGTAATCTACTGACAGTAGCTTTAGAAGTAAGACAAGGGGTAATGTAAAATATTCAACTCATGAACTCACTAAGACAAGGGGTAATGTAAAATATTCAACATGAACTCACTAAGAATTCATTGACTCTAATGTCTTCATTCTATAGTGGATATCCCAATTCATAGATCATTTACCTTTGTTTGATTAATGAAAATGTGCTTATTGCCTGACTCTTATTAGAGATCCAATAAGAAAACTTGTATAAATATTAATGATTGCATTTAGGCTAATCGATGGAGGCAGTCCAACATTATGTATCTCAACAGTATAAGCAAAATATAAAGTGTTACTTTGGTTAATGTTCATATGTAGTCTTAAAATAAGTCATATAAGCTAATTATTTATTATTATAAATTATTTATTTTTTATGACTTTGACATGGAATACATCTTCCTGGTACTCCTTATATTTATTTTAATAAATGGTATTTCATGATGTTCAACATCTGTGTCATTCAGGAAATTTAGCTATATATATTGCTTTGATATAATTTATCTTACAATATTTCTGCTTCCTCCAAAAAATGTTTCCTTTATTTCTAATAAGTCTTTCAGAAAAAAATCTGAGAATGTGTATATAAATTTAGGACAAATAAATAAATATCAGGAAAAAATTTCTTAAGGAAAATTTTTTTGAGCCTAAAATAAAAGGAAAAATGTATAAACTAGGAAATTTCCTCTTATAACCAAAAAACATAGTGTTCAATCACAGTGGTGGTTCCTGAACAAAAAATCTTTGCAATCACTATCATAACAAAGTTTTCACAGCATAATGTGAAAACTGTGAGGATCTTAAGATCTTTTAAATCATAGATTTTTTTTTTCTTTTGTGTCCTTGACATTTCTATTTATTGGTTTCCTTTTAGTCTTATAAGCATGCCCCTTCTTTCTTGAAACAAAACAGAATACAAATAAAATGAAACAAATTTTTGAAGTGGTGAAATTATTAGCATACTTCTCCTTCATTACTCTCTTATCCCTCTTCTCCATTTTAAAGTCATCTACACCTTTCTACACTTTACCACTTATTCCTCACTCTTGTGCATATGATTCAACTACTTTCACAAGTCTGCAATAACATGCTTATTGCTAAGCACTTGACATGAAATTTAATGCTTATCTCATTTAACCTCTTAATAACATTTGTCAAAGTTCTTCCTTTAAAAAATAATGTTCTTGTTTTCTTCCTATACTTCTGGTTTACTTCTCTTTCTCAGCCTTTTTTTTTTTTTTGGTGCCCATTTAAAAAATACTGATATTTATTAAAACCCCATCCTGTTTGTTTTTCCTTTCAGTACATTTATGCTCAATCTTGGCCAATTCTCTCTAAACACATTCCTGTTGGAATCCATCCATCATCTATAAGAACCCCAAATGAAGGAGTAATCCTGTAGACATTGATAGCTGAGCTCAGAGCCCTCAGCTAACATCAAATGTAACCATGCATGTGAATCACCTTGGACATGTAGTCTTGTAGACCCTTCATGTCAGTGCATCCTTAGCTGGCATCAAATTACAGCCTCATTAAAACACCAGGAAAGAATCTTGAATTTAAGCTGTTACCCCCACAGAACCCACTGAGTTTGGGGGCTAAGTTATATGAAGTTATATTCAACCCAAACTATCACTAAGAAAATGTTAGCATGGTCTCATATCAATACCAACCATAGATTTTATTGAGTATTGGAGAATTAGGGAGGTCAATTGTTAAAGTTGTTTGCTGAATATTATTTATATAAATTTTTATTTTTAGTAGAAAAGTCCAAAATGATTGGTTGATTCATAATAATAATAATACATATGTGGAGTTTCTTTTAAGCACTTACTGTGGCAGATACTTTTAAAAGATTTTACTATATATTTTAGTTATCAGAATTTCTGATTCTGTCAAATTACTATTACTGAATGTATGACTTTTCATAGTTTCTATGTTTCTCAGCTCTTTTAACGGCAATCATAGCAATGATTCACTTATATCCTAGATATATAATATATATATAAAAAGGATTTTGTTGAGTAATAAAGATGACAGTAACTATAACAATGTTTGGTATTATATATTATTTTATTTTTGAGCAAATCTATCGTCTATCTTCATGTATTTGGGAAATTATAAATTGATAATAAAAAGCCTAATATATGGTAAGCATTCTCATATCCCTTTATAATCTTATTTATTGAAAATAGCATTGATTAAGAGTTTTAATAGCTCAATTAGAAAGCTCCAGTAGTTAATTTTTGTTTTTAATCCTTAAAACTCTATGTAAGGTTATAAAAAGTATTCTACAATGCCTTTTTCTAGGAAGGTAAATTCGGCAATAAAACCAAAAAAGGAATATGTTTGACAGATTTATTCTTCTTTGTTCTTTTTATATTATTTTACCAATCACTTCATAAACCTGCATCTTGTCTCATGTAATGTGTGAGTAACAATTATGGAAACCGGCTCATAAGGTACATTTTACATTGAATGGCAGCTCAGCTTTCTTCCCAGCTTTTACTGTGTTATTCTTATGAAAGCTATTCCTGGGAACACCAGGCTTGAAAGATATTGACACTGAAATTACATAAGCCAGGCTTCAGAGAAAAGTAGGCAATTTTATTTTATCACATTTTAAGTTGATGTTCTCAGTCAGAGAATCAAAGTGAAAGTAGTACATAATTTGTGTTACAGCTGTATTTATTATTCACGCATTTTTCTCCCAAGGTATTGGTTACATCCCTCATGCTAGAGTTATTTTAAAGGCAGTGAATAATTTGGAGGATACTTTATCTAGGATCCTTTCAATGTGAATATGTTTGTGTGTGTACACAAATACAGTCCCTCAAGTAATATGGTAACTCTTTTAATACATACTTGATACCAAAATAAAATATATATAATAAGTGATTAAGAGTTTCTATGTTTTGAAAATGAATAGTTATTTTTTAAAAGGGATCCTTGTTGGGGTGCCTGGTTGGCTCAGTTAGTTAAGCATCTGACTTCGGCTCAGGTCATGATCTCAGGGTTCATGGGTTCGAGCCCCGTGTCGGGCTCTGTGCTGACAGCTCAGAGCCTGGAGCCTGCTTCAGATTCTGTGTCTCCTTCTCTCTCTCTGCCCCTCCCCTGCTCACACTCTGTCTCTCTCTCTCTCTCTCTCAAAAATAAATAAATGTAAAAAAAAATATTAAAAGGTATCCTTGTATTGATGGAACTATTCTATAATTGACTGTAGTAGTAGATACACAAACCTACACATGATAAAATTGTGTAGAAGTTAATACACATAGCCACCCACACACAAATCAGTATAAGACTAGGAAAATCTGAATAAGATTAGTATATTATATAAGGGTAAACTCTTGATGTGATATTGTACTGGAGTTTTGCATGAAGATACCATTGGGGGAAATTCTGTAAGTGACAGGCAGGCACTTTGCATCTGTCTATAATATTTTTTATAATTAAATGTAAATCTATAATTATCTTTATAAAATTTTCAACTTTTATTTATTTTTGGGACAGAAATTTTCAATTAAAAAGAAATTATTACTTTCTGTTTATAACTTGTCTTTAATTTCAGTAAAAAATGACTTGTAAAGAGAAACAACTCATGATATGCTACTGATCAGATGCTATCATCAGAACCTACCATATTTATAGCACTGTTTTAGTTTTTATGAAGTTACAATAAATGCTGACTAAGCAATGTTTCTCATGAAACTATTTTTTTTTCTCCTGACATTTCACAAACATGTATAAATTGACTAATAAGTGCCACAAATGTTGTAGGTTAACCCAGTGCTGTATCCCTGGAAAAATAATATATATCCCATGCCATGAAGGACTTATAATCTAAATTTACAATGTTTAAAATATAAGTGTATGGATTAAATGTGAGTGAAAGGAGAGAGTATAATTTTCCTTCAGGTAATAGAAGAAATCTTCACAAATGACATAAAACATAAAATGCAAGGGATGGAAAAATATTTAAATATTTGTAGGAAGGAATTATTTAATAGCATACCTTAATGTATTTTTCTTTTGTTACCAGAGACACCTAAAAATGAGCAAAGGATATTATCAGGACAAAACCTGGTGATTTGACAGATTGATAGGCAAAAACTTTAATATTTACTAGAGGAAGAGCGCTGGACACAAAATGCTTTTATAAGGGTACACTGAGTCTGACTAGGGGACTTATTTGTAAATCCACAATTTATATATTTATGGAGGAGAGATCATTGAGAAATCAGTAAACTGTGTAATTGAGTATAAGAAGATAGTCCTTAAAAATGTTTTCTTATGTAGGTCATGAATCTCTCAGGTCTTTATGTATTAAGTCTGAATCCCAGAACTCTTTTTTTATTTTTTATTTTTTATTTTTTAATATGAAATTTATTGTCAAATTGGTTTCCATACAACACCCAGTGCTCATCCCAACAGGTGCCCTCCTCAATACCCATCACCCACCCTCCCCTCCCTCCCACCCCCCCATCAACCCTCAGATTGTTCTCAGTTTTTAAGAGTCTCTTATGGTTTGCCTCCCTCCCTCTCTAATTTTTTTTTCCCTTCCCCTCTCCTATGGTCTTCTGTTAAGTTTCTCAGGATCCACATAAGAGTGAAAACATATGGTATCTGTCTTTCTCTGTATGACTTATTTCACTTAGCATGACACTCTCTAGTTCCATCCACGTTGCTACAAAAGGCCATATTTCACTTTTTCTCATTGCCACGTAGTATTCCATTGTGTATATAAACCACAGAACTCTTAAAACCAGAGTCAAGACACTAAATTGATAACACATTGTATTGGTAAAAATTAGATACACGTATAAGGGGATGGTGATGCCAAGTTTCTGCTTTGAAATCTCTGAAATGTGCCACTAAATGAATCAGAGAATATAATAACAGAAATTACTTGGAAGAAGATAAGGAAGTCAAGTTTTGAATATACTGTTTGGGGTTTTGTGAGATACAATAATTCTCATTTATTCAAATAACAGCTGGTTGTATGCTCTTCTCTGGATCTACTGTGTGTATCCATTCATTTACATGTTTTAAACCATTTGCACACTACCAGTCCTGTGCAAAAGTCATAAAATATTTTGTCTGTTCAATAGAGAATACTTTTTCAATTTTCTGCAAGATGACATGATCTGATTATCTTTTTCTTTTACTACATATAACTGTTTTTTAGGAATTTGCTTTCTTTGTAAATTATCTTATTCACATAGAAAATATGGTTGTTATATACATTTTTAGGGATGAAAAATCCATTTTTGGTAAGGTATTCATATACTTTTCTTTGTGGTAAAATACACACGGATTTAAACATTTTGATAGTTTTACAGTGTACAATTCTATAGCATTTAGTATATTCACAATGGTATGTAATCACTACCACTTTCTAATTCTGGTACATTTTCATCATCCCAAAGGAAAGCCTATACCCACTAAATAGTAATTTCCATCCCCCCCTCCCTATAGCACCTGGCAACCAGTAACCTATTTTCTGTTTCTATGGATTTTTATGTCATGAAAATATATAAAATAATCATAAAATATGTGCCCTTTCATATCTGGCTTTTTACATTAAGTGTAGTATTTTCAGGGATCATCTATGCTGTAGCTTATATGAGTAATTAATTTCTAATTTTGGCTGAATTCAGTTGTATGGATACAGCGCATTTTGTTTATTCATCAGTTCATAGAAACTTGAATTGACTGCAACTATTGTGACGAGTGTTGCAATGAACATTAATGTGCATATTTTGTTAGAATATCTGTCTTCAAATGTCTTGAGCATATATCTACAAATGCAATTTCTGGGTCATATGGAAATTCTGGGTATAATGTTTTATGGATTTGATGAACTGTTCTCATAGAAGCATGACCATTTCACATTTCACTAGTAATGTACAAGCATTTCAGTTTCTTCACATCTTCACCAACACTTGTTATATTACTTATAGCCATTCTAGTATCTGTGAAATAGATCTCACTGTGATTTGATTTGCATTTCACACATAACTAATTGTGTTGATTGTATTTGTGTGTTCCTGTTGCCCATTTGTTTATATTCTTTGGAGAAAGGAGTTCTTTGTTTCTTTTTAAGTTGGGTAGTTTGTCTTTTGTTGTCGAATGAGTTCTATGTATATTTTAGACAGTAGACCATTATTAGATACATGATTTACAAATTTTTGTGTCATTTTTTTTTACTTTTGATAGTGTCATTTTATGTATATATGTTCTTAATTTTTAGAAAATCCTATCTATGTACTTGTTGTTGCTTGTATTTTTTTGGTATCTTGTGTAAGAAAAAATTGTCAAATTAAAATTCATGAAGATTTATCCCTAAATTTTCTCATACTAGTTTTGTACTTCTAACCCTTATATTTAGCCCTTTGATTTATGTTTTGCATATGTTGTGAGGTAAAATTTAATTTCATTTTGTGCATGCAGGTATCCAGGTATCCCAACACCCATTTTTGAAGAGACTATTCTTTCCATCATGGAATGTGTTCATACCATTATTGAAAGCCAATAGATCATAGATCTATGAGTTTACTTCTAGACTTTCAATTATACGCTATTTATTACTCTATTTATGTCTACTGTTATGCTAGCACTATAGCTTTGTAATAAGTTTTGAAATGGGAAGTGTGAGCCTTCCAACTTTGTGTTTTTTTTCCAAAGATATTTTGGTGTTACTCGCAAATTCATATGAATGTCAGAATTAGCCTTCCATTTCTGCGAAAATGGCCACTAAGATTTTGATAGGGATTTCACTGAATTTGTAGATTGTTCTGGAAAGCACTATTACCTTAACAACTTTAAACACAAATATATTTCTGTTTACTTAGGACTTTACTAAATACTTTAGTTACTTTCAGCAGTATTTTTTAATTTTCAGTGTACATGTTTTGTATCTTCTTGGTTACATTTATTGCTACTTGTCTTATTCTTTTTGTAGCTACTATAAATAAATTGTTTTCTTAATTTTCTTTTCAAGTTGTTTATTGGGAGGACATAAAAATACAACTCATTATATATTTATCTTCTATCCTATAGCCTTGCTGAATTAGTATTTTACCTCTAATATGTTTGTGCATTTTAAAAGATTTTATCTATCTGTCTATCTATCTAATATATCTTCTTTATCCATTCACATCCATTAATAGCCATTAAGTTGTTTGGTTGTTTCTGTATCTCAGCTATTATAAATAATGCCGCAATGAACATGAGAATGCAGATATCTCTTTTAGATTCAGATTTTCACAAGAAGAGAGAAAAATGAAAGATCTGAGTTAGGGAAACAGGGATGGCTGTGTGTGGTGGCTCTGTGTAAAGGGGCCAGAAGTGTCATTCTTCCTATGAAGAATCTTCAATCTTCCTATGAAGATTTCAAAAGCATTCTTCTCCCTTCAAGAAGAAAACAGTTTGTGTTGAATGTGACAGCTGTGAGATGGAGCTTAGACTAGAGCTTCCTGAATTTTTATAATTGTCCCTCATTTTAGCCCTTACCCGTTACTCTTCCTGGCACATAATATACGTTTAACAGTTATTTGGAGGATGGATGAATGAATACATTAATGAAGATGAAGACTGGTTTATTTTGCCATATGACAACATAATTACAGGTGTGACGTCCCAGTACCTTTGCCATATTCTATTGGTCAGAAGCAAGTTGTATATACCATTCACATGCTTAAGGGAAGCATTTACAGAGGATGTGACACTAGGGTATAGAGATCAAGAGGCCATCAAATGTATCTGCCTACCACTCCCTGTCTCATTTTCCACATTTCCTCTTTTTTTGATTCCAAGACTTCCTAAATAAACTTCTACATTTACATCTTTTGTCAGAGGCTACTTTTCTGAAAATAGACTAAGACAATGTATTCAATTTAGAATATGGTAACTTCATGCTACTCTCATTTATTATTTTCTAAGAAAATTTTAACTATATGTTAAAATTTGTCTGTTAATTTCCTTATTTTACACACATTTGTTATAGGCCTACTTTATACTAGCCTTTTTTTAGATCTGAGAGTTCAGTGAGTCAGACAAAATTGCTGCCAGTAGATACTCTATCTTAAACTATATACACATTAATTTTTTCTGGCTTTCAACTTAATCATGCCAATATAGAATTCACATTTTACAGTTCCTTCCTATTTGACAAATAAAATGGTCACATATTACTCGTCATCTTATGGGATATAATGGTATTTGCAATTACTACTGTGCTCTCCTTTCAAAATTTTTATAAAATCTGTTTTCTCCTAGTCCTTTCTTACCATACATACATCTAATAGTTTTTATTTGTTTTTGCTATTTTAATATATTTTAGTAAAATCTATACATATTCTTGTAGAAATCATTTAGAAAAAAGCACAGAAACTCCTGGATAGGAAGAACAAATATTGTTAAAATGTCAATACTACCCAAAGCAATCTACATATTCAATGAAATACCTATCAAAATAACACCAACATTCTCCACAGTGCTAGAACAAACAATCCTGAAATTTGTATGGAACCAGAAAAGACCCCGAATAGCCAAACCAATCTTGAAAAAGAAAACCAAAGCAGGAGGCATGACAATCCCAGACTTCAAGCTGTATTACAAGGCTATAATCGGTAAGACAGTATGATACTGGCATAAGAACAGACACTCAGATCAATGGAACAGAATAGAGAGACCAGAATTGGCCAACTAATTTTTGACAATGCAGGAAAGAATATCCAATGGAATAAAGACAGTCTCTTCAGCAAGTGATGCTGGGAAAACTGGAAAGCGACATGCAGAAAAATGAACCTGGACCACTTTCTTACACCATACACAAAATTAAAGACCTAAATGTAAGACAGGAAGGCATAAAAATCCTTGAGGAAAAAGCAGGCAAAAATCTCTTTGACCTTGGCTGCAGTAACCTCTTATTCAACAGGTCTCCAGAGGCAAGGGAAACAAACAAAAGCAAAAATGAACTATTGGGACCTCATCAAAGTAAAAAGCTTCTACACAGCAAAGAAAACAATCAGCAAAACTAAAAGGCAACCAACAGAATGGGAGAAGATATATGCAAACGACATACCAGATAAAGTGTTAGTATTGAAAAATCTATAAAGAACTTATCACACTCAACACCCAAGAAACAAATAATCCAGTGAAGTAATGGGGCAAGACATGAATAGACACTTCTCCACAGAAGACATTCAGATGGCCAACCGACACATGAAAAAATGCTCCACATCACTCATCATCAGGGAAATGAAAATCAAAACCACAATGAAATACCATCTCACACATGTCAGAATGGCTAACACTAACAACTCAGGCAACAACAGATATTGGCAAGGTTGTGGAGAAAGAGGATCTCTTTTGCACTGCTGGTAGGAATGCAAACTGGTGCAGCCACTGGTGGGAATGCAAACAGTTTGGAGATTCCTCAAAAGATTAAAAACAGAACTACCCTACGACCCAGCAATTGCACTACTAGGTATTTATAAGGGATATAGGTATGCTGTTTCAAAGGGACATATGAACCCCAATGTGTATAGCAGCACTAGCAACAATAACCAAAGTATGGAAAGAGCCCAAATGTCCATTGATGAGCAAATAAATAAAGAGTGTACTCTCTCTCTCTCTCTCTCTCTCACACACACACACACACACACACACACACACAAACACACACACACCAAGGAGTATTACTTGGTAATCAAAAAGAATGAAATCTTGCCATTTGCAACTACGTGGAACTAGAGGGTATTATGCTAAGCGAATTAGAGAAAGACAAATATCATATGACTTCACTAATATGAGGACTTTAAGACACAGAACAGATGAACAGAAGGGAAGGGAAGCAAAAATAATACAAAAACATGGAGGGGAACAAAACATAAGAGACTCTTAAATATAGAGAACAAACAGAGGCTTACTGGAGAGGTTGTGGGAGGGGGGATGGGCTAAATGGGTAAGGGGCATTAAGAAATCTACTCCTGAAATCATTGTTGCACTATATGCTAACTAACTTGGATGTAAATTTAAAAAATAATAAAATAAAATAAAATAAAATAAAATAAAATAAAATAAAATAAATAAAAAGAAAGCACAAAAAGATAATTCATATTTCTACTAGTTATACATAAATTGGAAACAAGATGTCCATAACTATTTTGCTATTTTTTCTTTTAACAATAATATTTTGAATATTTTACTAGCCATAAAAATTATTTTATATTTACTATATTATGTGCATATACATAATATTCTACTCTATGAATATAATTTAAATAGTCTCTTAACATCATTAACGTTTTCAAAGTTTATTTTATTATAAAAATGATGCCATTGTATATAAAAATTTATAAGCATCTTATTTCTATTCTGATATTTATTTAAATTAGTTATGAGAGTTTGATTTTAACATCTGTGGTGCCCAATTGTTTTTCTTCATATATAAATTTCATATCAAGATATCAGTCTTTTTTGTATTTCACTTATTGACTGCTAACTTCTGTTAATGATTATTGCATTTATTTTTGACCAGGCTCATACTTCACTTTAAATTTTGTTTATGATGAATTTTTATTGAAGTATAATCGACAATGCAACATTATATTAGCTTCAGATGAACAACATAATGATGCAAATTTGTAGACATTATGAAATGATCACCACAATAAGTCTAGTTACCATCTGTCACCATACAAAGTTACAAATTTTTTTTACTTTTTTTGTGTGTGTGATAGAAATTTTTAAGATTTACTTTCTTAGCATCCTTCAAACTTGCAATACAGTATTATTGACTAAGCCAGTCTGAGTATGAGCCCTTTAGGAGCTGGTCTCAATTCCTACATCCACTTGGTTCTCTTGGATATCCCCCCACTGGTGTTCAAAGCCGAACATTGTGGGCACTCATCTGTCTGGTACAGGTCTAAAGGGTTGATGTGCCCCATGTGTAGCACAATCCTCTTGTTGCTCAGGGAGAAACTCCATATTTGTGAGGTGTTTCCCAATTGGAGGGGGGGGGGTCGCTGCACTTGTATGGGGTTTTTGGTGAGACCTTGTGTCTACATCTTTTACCTGTCTCAGTATGGTCCTATCATCCTTTGTTGTGGTAGAGCTGTTGGGCTAGTTTTCAGATCTTTTTCAGAAGGAATTATTTCAAAAGTAGCTGTGTCTCTGGAAGAAGGTGAGTTTAGGATTTTCCTTTACCACTATCTTGAACTTGGAATTTCATGGTAATGTTGATCTCTAGCAGCTTTTTAAAATATATATATCAAATAGAGGACCTGAAGCATACTTTGAATTAGAAAGCAGGAATATGGCTTGAAGGAATGGCTTGAAATCGTTTCTACGGTGATTATGCTATTTCTCCAGTCACCTATGTGATCAGGTTCCTAACTTTGTATTTCCAAACTAGACTATTTCTGAGATCCAGATCCACCCTAACATGTAATCACCCTGATGACACTCACAAAAGAGAAATTAAATATGTTCAAACTAAGACCATCTTCTTTCTTCAGAATTGCTTATCTTTCTGTATTTTCTAGAACAGTGAAAGGCACTGCCAAAATTCTTGCATATGGTATTACATTTGTTGTTCCTAAGGTACAATTGATTCTTAAATCATTTTAATTTAGATTAAAAATAAATTTTATATTCATTTCTTCTACTATATATGCACTGCTTAGGTCTTACTTTAGGACATGTTGCTTTCTCAGCTAGATGATGACCTTTTTATACTCTCCTGGCATCTATGTCCAGTCCTTTCCTTCTTTTAATGCATTGTTGCTAGAGTGATATTTTTAGATCTTCAAGTTAGTCTCTGGAAAATATGGACTGAAATCTAAAGGTCTCCTTGTGGCTGTCTGCATATTCCTTATCACCTAAAGAATAAACTTTATATGTCTCTACTCGGTTTTTTGGAACCTTGATGATTTAGACTTTTCTGTATACTTCAACAATAACAGACTGCTGATGATCTTCAGAACAGTGTTCTTTTTTGCCTTGTTGCCTTTATGTTATTAAATTTACCAGAAAAAGTCTCCGGTTGATTGCCTACTTAGGAAACTATTTGTTGTTTAAGTCTCAGCAAAATGTTAACTCCTCTAGGCAAACTCAGTTCTTCTTTCCCTTATGCTTCCACTGCAGTTTTTAGAAACACCCACTAAACAATTATTTTATTGTATTTAGATGTTTTTATTATTTTTTGGTAATGCAGACTTCATGAGAACAAGAATAAAGAATTTGCATCTTTAAATCTGTAACTCCTAAAACGGTGCCTGGTCATAAGAAGTACTTCACGTATACATTTGAAATGAATAGCCTGTGGAGACTTAAATCAAATGTCAATTTCTCCAAGTAATAAGTATCAGTGAATAACCCTAGAGTTTCATGTTTCTAAACTAAGTGTCTTCATATTTTACACACAGATTCACTGACTCCAGAAGTCAAGTCATTCTGTTTAGCTATAAACCATGGCAACTATAATTTTCCTCAAGATCTAAGCATAGTGGCATTTAATGACTGACACATTACCAGTTTATTTGTTCCATCATACACTATTAATAGACAAAGTCTTTGAAGCAAAAATATGTGCCCACACAGATACTTGTACATAAATGTTTATAGCAGCATTATTCATAATAGCCCAAAGTTGCAACAAACCCAAATGTCTGTCAATGGATGGGTAAATAAACAAACTATGGTATAGATATGCAATGGAATATTACTCAGCCATAAAAATTAAAAACTGCTACATACTGCACCTGGAATTAATCTCAAAAATATTAAGGTAAGTGAAAGAAAGCAGTTGCAAAGGTTACACTTTAATGATTCCTTTTGTATGACATACCTAGATTAGGCAGTTACTTAGATTTGTGGTTTTTAGAGACTGGGGGGAAGTCAACCATATGGGTTGTTCTGAGATGATGAAAAAGTTTTAAAACTAGAGACAGGTGGTGGTAGCACGATGGTGTAAATGCACCAAAATCCACTTGAAAATACAGTTTAAGATTTTCGGGGCGGCAAGATGGCGGCTTAGGAGGACGCTGGGCTCACCGCACGTCCTGCTGATCAATTAGATTCCATCTACACCTGCCTAAATAACCCAGAAAACCGCCAGAGGATTAGCAGAACGGAGTCGCCGGAGCCAAACGCAGACGAGAGGCCCACGGAAGAGGGTAGGAAGGGCGGCGAGGCGGTGCGCGCTCCACGGACTGGCGGGAGGGAGCCGGGGCGGAGGGGCGGCTCGCCGGCCAAGCAGAGCCCCCGAGTCTGGCTTGCAAAAGCGGAGGGGCCGGGCGGACTGTGTTCCCACAACAAGCGCGACTTAGCGTCTGGGAGGTCATAAGTTAACAGCTCTGCTCGGAAAGCGGGAAGGCTGGAGGACAAAGGGAGGGAGAGCTGCTGAGCCCCCTGACGACAGAGCTCAGTTTGGTGGGGAACAAAGGCGCTCGCCAGCGCCATCTCCCCCACCCATCCCCCAGCCGAAATCCCAATGGGAACCGGTTCCTGCCAGGGAAATTGCTCGCTCAGTGCAAACACCCAACACTGCGCTTCGGCGGAGCCAAACCTCCGGCAGCGGATCTGACTCCCTCCCGCTGCCACAGGGCCCCTCCTGAAGTGGATCACCTAAGGAGAAGCGATCTAAGCCTGCCCCTCCTGCCCCCGTGCACCTTGCCTACCCACCCCAGCTAATACGCCAGATCCCCAGCATCACAAGCCTGGCAGGGTGCAAGTAGCCCAGACGAGCCACACCACCCCACAGTGAATCCCGCCCCTAGGAGAGGGGAAGAGAAGGCACACACCAGTCTGACTGTGGCCCCAGCGGTGGGCTGGGGGCAGACATCAGGTCTGACTGCGGCCCCCCCCACCAACTCCAGTTATACACCACAGCACAGGGGAAGTGCCCTGCAGGTCCTCACCACGCCAGGGACTATCCAAAATGACCAAGCGGAAGAACTCCCCTCAGAAGAATCTCCAGGAAATAACAACAGCTAATGAGCTGATCAAAAAGGATTTAAATAATAGAACAGAAATTGAATTTAGAATAATAGTCATAAAATTAATCGCTGGGCTTGAAAACAGTATACAGGACAGCAGAGAATCTCTTGCTACAGAGATCAAGGGACTAAGGAACAGTCACGAGGAGCTGAAAAACGCTTTAAACGAAATGCATAACAAAATGGAAACCACCACAGCTCGGCTTGAAGAGGCAGAGGAGAGAATAGGTGAACTAGAAGATAAAGTTATGGAAAAAGAGGAAGCTGAGAAAAAGAGAGATAAAAAAATCCAGGAGTATGAGGGGAAAATTAGAGAATTAAGTGATACACTAAAAAGAAATAATATACGCATAATTGGTATCCCAGAGGAGGAAGAGAGAGGGAAAGGTGCTGAAGGGGTACTTGAAGAAATCATAGCTGAGAACTTCCCTGAACTGGGGAAGGAAAAAGGCATTGAAATCCAAGAGGCACAGAGAACTCCCTTCAGACGTAACTTGAATCGACCTTCTGCACGACATATCATAGTGAAACTGGCAAAATACAAGGATAAAGAGAAAATTCTGAAAGCAGCAAGGGGTAAACGTGCCCTCACATATAAAGGGAGACCTATAAGACTCGTGACTGATCTCTCTTTTGAAACTTGGCAGGCCAGAAAAAATTGGCACGAGATTTTCAGGGTGCTAGACAGAAAAAATATGCAGCCAAGAATCCTTTATCCAGCAAGTCTGTCATTTAGAATAGAAGGAGAGATAAAGGTCTTCCCAAACAAACAAAAACTGAAGGAATTTGTCACCACTAAACCAGCCCTACAAGAGATCCTAAGGGGGACCCTGTGAGACAAAGTCCCAGAGACATCACTACAAGCATAAAACATACAGACATCACAATGACTCTAAACCCGTATCTTTCTATAATAACACTGAATGTAAATGGATTAAATGCGCCAACCAAAAGACATAGGGTATCAGAATGGATAAAAAAACAAGACCCATCTATTTGCTGTCTACAAGAGACTCATTTTAGACCTGAGGACACCTTTAGATTGAGAGTGAGGGGATGGAGAACTATTTATCATGCGACTGGAAGCCAAAAGAAAGCTGGAGTAGCCATACTTATATCAGACAAACTAGACTTTAAATTAAAGGCTGTAACAAGAGATGAAGAAGGACATTATATAATAGTTACAGGGTCTATCCATCAGGAAGAGCTAACAATTATAAATGTCTATGCGCCGAATACCGGAGCCCCCAAATATATAAAACAATTACTCATAAACATAAGCAACCTTATTGATAAGAATGTGGTAATTGCAGGGGACTTTAATACACCACTTACAGAAATGGATAGATCATCTAGACACACGGTCAATAAAGAAACAAGGGCCCTGAATGAGACATTGGATCAGATGGACTTGACAGATATATTTAGAACTCTGCATCCCAAAGCAACACAATATACTTTCTTCTCGAGTGCACATGGAACATTCTCCAAGATAGATCATATACTGGGTCACAAAACAGCCCTTCATAAGTTTACAAGAATTGAAATTATACCATGCTTACTTTCAGACCACAATGCTATGAAGCTTGAAATCAACCACAGAAAAAAGTCTGGAAAACCTCCAAAAGCATGGAGGTTAAAGAACACCCTACTAAAGAATGAGTGGGTCAACCAGGTAATTTGAGAAGAAATTAAAAAATATATGGAAACAAATGAAAATGAAAATACAACAATCCAAACGCTTTGGGATGCAGCAAAGGCAGTCCTGAGAGGAAAATACATTGCAATCCAGGCCTATCTCAAGAAACAAGAAAAATCCCAAATACAAAATCTAACAGCACACCTAAAGGAACTAGAAGCAGAACAGCAAAGGCAGCCTAAGCCCAGCAGAAGAAGAGAAATAATAAAGATCAGAGCAGAAATAAACAATATAGAATCTAAAAAAACTGTAGAGCAGATCAACGAAACCAAGAGTTGGTTTTTTGAAAAAATAAACAAAATTGACAAACCTCTAGCCAGGCTTCTCAAAAAGAAAAGGGAGATGACCCAAATAGATAAAATCATGAATGAAAATGGAAATATTACAACCAATCCCTCAGAGATACAAACAATTATCAGGGAATACTATGAAAACTTATATGCCAACAAATTGGACAACCTGGAAGAAATGGACAAATTCCTGAACACCCACACTCTTCCAAAACTCAATCAGGAGGAAATAGAAAGCTTGAACAGACCCATAACCAGCAAAGAAATTGAATCGGTTATCAAAAATCTCCCAACAAATAAGAGTCCAGGACCAGATGGCTTCCCAGGGGAGTTCTACCAGACGTTTAAAGCAGAGATAATACCTATCCTTCTCAAGCTATTCCAAGAAATGGAAAGGGAAGGAAAACTTCCAGACTCATTCTATGAAGCCAGTATTACTTTGATTCCTAAACCAGACAGAGACCCAGTAAAAAAAGAGAACTACAGGCCTATATCCCTGATGAATATGGATGCAAAAATTCTCAATAAGATACTAGCAAATCGAATTCAACGGCATATAAAAAGAATTATTCACCATGATCAAGTGGGATTCATTCCTGGGATGCAGGGCTGGTTCAACATTCGCAAATCAATCAACGTGATACATCACATTAACAAAAAAAGAGAGAAGAACCATATGATCCTGTCAATCGATGCAGAAAAGGCCTTTGACAAAATCCAGCACCCTTTCTTAATAAAAACCCTTGAGAAAGTCGGGATAGAAGGAACATACTTAAAGATCATAAAAGCCATTTATGAAAAGCCCACAGCTAACATCGTCCTCAACGGGGAAAAACTGAAAGCTTTTTCCCTGAGATCAGGAACACGACAAGGATGCCCACTCTCACCGCTGCTGTTTAACATAGTGCTGGAAGTTCTAGCATCAGCAATCAGACAACAAAAGGAAATCAAAGGCATCAAAATTGGCAAAGATGAAGTCAAGCTTTCGCTTTTTGCAGATGACATGATATTATACATGGAAAATCCGATAGACTCCACCAAAAGTCTGCTAGAACTGATACAGGAATTCAGCAAAGTTGCAGGATACAAAATCAATGTACAGAAATCAGTTGCATTCTTATACACTAACAATGAAGCAACAGAAAGACAAATAAAGAAACTGATCCCATTCACAATTGTACCAAGAAGCATAAAATACCTAGGAATAAATCTAACCAAAAATGTAAAGGATCTGTATGCTGAAAACTATAGAAAGCTTATGAAGGAAATTGAAGAAGATTTAAAGAAATGGAAAGACATTCCCTGCTCATGGATTGGAAAAATAAATATTGTCAAAATGTCAATACTACCCAAAGCTATCTACACATTCAATGCAATCCCAATCAAAATTGCACCAGCATTCTTCTCGAAACTAGAACAAGCAATCCTAAAATTCATATGGAACCACAAAAGGCCCCGAATAGCCAAAGGAATTTTGAAGAAGAAGACCAAAGCAGGAGGCATCACAATCCCAGACTTTAGCCTCTACTACAAAGCTGTCATCATCAAGACAGCATGGTATTGGCACCAAAACAGACACATAGACCAATGGAATAGAATAGAAACCCCAGAACTAGACCCACAAACGTATGGCCAACTCATCTTTGACAAAGCAGGAAAGAACATCCAATGGAAAAAAGACAGCCTCTTTAACAAATGGTGCTGGGAGAACTGGTCAGCAACATGCAGAAGGTTGAAACTAGACCACTTTCTCACACCATTCACAAAAATAAACTCAAAATGGATAAAGGACCTAAATGTGAGACAGGAAACCATCAAAACCTTAGAGGAGAAGGCAGGAAAAGACCTCTCTGACCTCAGCCGTAGCAATCTCTTACTCGACACATCCCCAAAGGCAAGGGAATTAAAAGCAAAAGTGAATTACTGGGACCTTATGAAGATAAAAAGCTTCTGCACAGCAAAGGAAACAACCAACAAAACTAAAAGGCAACCAACGGAATGGGAAAAGATATTCGCAAATGACATATCGGACAAAGGGCTAGTATCCAAAATCTATAAAGAGCTCACCAAACTCCACACCCGAAAAACAAATAACCCAGTGAAGAAATGGGCAGAAAACATGAATAGACACTTCTCTAAAGAAGACATCCATCCGGATGGCCAACAGGCACATGAAAAGATGTTCAGCGTCGCTCCTTATCAGGGAAATACAAATCAAAACCACACTCAGGTATCACCTCACGCCAGTCAGAGTGGCCAAAATGAACAAATCAGGAGACTATAGATGCTGGAGAGGATGTGGAGAAACAGGAACCCTCTTGCACTGTTGGTGGGAATGCAAATTGGTGCAGCCGCTCTGGAAAGCAGTGTGGAGGTTCCTCAGAAAATTAAAAATAGACCTACCCTATGACCCAGCAATAGCACTGCTAGGAATTTATCCAAGGGATACAGGAGCACTGATGCATAGGGCCACTTGTACCCCAATGTTCATAGCAGCACTCTCAACAATAGCCAAATTATGGAAGGAGCCTAAATGTCCATCAACTGATGAATGGATAAAGAAATTGTGGTTTATATACACAATGGAATATTACGTGGCAATGAGAAAAAATGAAATATGGCCTTTTGTAGCAACGTGGATGGAACTGGAGAGTGTGATGCTAAGTGAAATAAGCCATACAGAGAAAGACAGATACCATATGGTTTCACTCTTATGTGGATCCTGAGAAACTTAACAGGAACCCATGGGGGAGGGGAAGAAAAAAAAAAAAAAGAGGTTAGAATGGGAGAGAGCCAAAGCATAAGAGACTGTTAAAAACTGAGAACAAACTGAGGGTTGATGGGGGGTGGGAGGGAGGAGAGGGTGGGTGATGGGTATTGAGGAGGGCACCTTTTGGGATGAGCACTGGGTGTTGTATGGAAACCAATTTGTCAATAAATTTCAGAAAAAAAAATAATAAAAAAAAAATAAATAAAAAATAAATAAATAAACAATTTTCAAACACCTTTAAAAAAAAAATGAAAATACAGTTTAAAATGGTCAATTATAAATTAAGTGTATTTCACATTAAAAAAAAAAAGACTGCCTGGGCTCTTCTAGTACATACTTATGTACTAGTAGTCCTTTCCATCTGACCTCAGTCACTTAACTTCTAGCATTTACTGTTATAAAGAATAAGACTTATGAAACCATTTTAATACTTAAATAAGAGCATGTGTGTATGCCTGCAATTATGCATGGAAAATCAACTATCACCCAAAGGTATTTAAATATTTAATAATAATAATAATAATAATAATTAAAGATTGTTTTTAATTAAAATAAAAAATGCTGAAGGTCCAAGATGGTGATGGCAACTGAAGGTAAGGGTCATATTCTGAGAATATAATGGGGTGTGGGGTTCTGTTTGACTTTACTTACAATAATTAACTCCCTCCCACAATCAGCCTGCATTTGTTTACTACTCTAAATTCTCATATGGTTGTTTTCTTTATCTTATCTTGAGCACTTTGTTATTAGGGGATGGAATGGACTGTTGTGGACTTACACAGATATACTAAAAGTAGAAACCCTGATCAATGAATTTATTGATTGAGTCCATGAGCCTGTCTGAAAGTTTTATTAGATGTGTAATGAAATAAGCAAAAACTTATGAAAACCAAAAAATGGTTTAATTAAAGAAGTTTAATTTTTTATGAAATAAAAGCCTTTAGGTGATAACAGTTATGCTGGTTACAAACCTAATTGTCTTGATTGCAGCTTGCATATTCGACTCTCTTGAAAATCTGATACCCAGAAATATACATCTGTTATATCAGTGAAAATGTCAAGCACATGTTATAATGAATTATACTGATAAAATTTTGGATAGTAATTCCTTTATGGCAAATTCTATGTTATTTCAGTGACCATTCTAATAAACATATTTATTGACCAATATACAGAAGTCCAAGCTTGTTTCAATATTGTGCAGACAACTGAATTATATTTGAAGGAAATATATTTTGGTCTGTCTGTTGCTTTATCTGTATATAGAGTAGATTCCAGACACATAATTCAAGTGTCCTTGAGCATATTGAGATTCCTTAGAATGTATTCCCTTAAGAATGAAAAATTAAGGGAATCTCTGTGCTTCTTACAAGAATGATAGTCCATAAAAGTGCTATACTCATGTCTGTTTGAATTTATACTCATTAGATTAAGTATATATTGAAGTAGAACATGTTACCCTAGTCTCTACACGTGTGGCTATCCAAAAATTAAAAAGTGAAATAATTTCCAAGTGAATATATGTACCGGTGAATCATGACGGCATTCTTCCCCCTCCTCCACACCCACAACTGTAAGTAATATATTTTGAACATCCATGTAATTGCTTCTTTTATTCAACATTTGCTTTCAGAGACATCTCTATGTATCAGACTTCATGCTAGATGCTACAGATAAAACGATCTATGCTCTTTTCACAGAGATGTGTAACATATATGTGTACATTAAAGTTATTTCTAGATGTTATTGTTACAATTGTCATTGATATAATTGGAATTTTTATTATATATTTTTAAAAATAACCATTCCCCCCCTTTTTAAAATTTTTTTCTGATCATCTATTCTCTTCCTTTCTCCCTATTTCCATTTCTCTATAATTAGCTTCACCGTCAGTGAAGATCTTTCCATATGGTGACTTCTGACAATCCCAAACCTAAAAGTTGTGTAACAATATTCAAAAAGAAAGAAACTCCCTATCAGCCCCAAAGTTCACCTATCAGATTTCAAGGGTGGACTCTGAATGCCCATGAATGATGCAATTACTATGATTGAAGGCATATGCTATTATAATTGATGCAATGTGAGTCACTTTTTACTCCTGTGGTATATTTGAGGATAAAGGACACTATGACATCCACAACTCAAGGAATGGGGAGTTACTGAATTTCCTCATGAAAAAATCTTCAAAAAAATCAAGCAAACACCCAATAAAAAAAATAGCAATTTGTGTTGATAATGGAAGATTGAGATGCATTGTTTGCTGAGACTTTAGTTCCCCTAGGTTTCTTAGAGTATTTGTTGATCATCAAAGCATTTCCTCCATATTCATCGTTCAGTGCCCCAGTGGTAAAGGAGGATATATAGAAGTTTTAGAAATTACTTTTTATTTCATTAATGTTGGCAAAAATAGACAGAGAATAATTTCTCTTTTCTCTCAGCTTTTTTCTAC
The DNA here is from genome assembly GCF_022837055.1 of Prionailurus viverrinus. Taxonomy (NCBI): domain Eukaryota; kingdom Metazoa; phylum Chordata; class Mammalia; order Carnivora; family Felidae; genus Prionailurus; species Prionailurus viverrinus. The sequence goes on from NC_062578.1 coordinate 56,598,458, forward strand.
TTCCAAAGTTGATCAAAATTTAGGGCATGGATTGGTTCATGACTGGGACATGGCTTATGCCCAAAAGTTCACATGATAGAAAGATTGTTTTTTATGAAGCTGTGACTACTTTCTGGGTTGTCACTCTTTTATTTCTTTTATAAACTTTATTAAGAAATAATTTACATAAATACATTACCTATTTAAAGTGTGCAAATGGCTTTGGACAGTTAATCTGTGAAACCAACAGCACATTTAAGATAAGATATATTCTCCAGCTCCCCAAATTTCTTACATTCTCATCCATTCATCCTTTTGCCCTCTGATCTGCTTCATTTCGATGTGTCAGTCAGAAGTCTCCAGAAAAATAGAAATTTAAATAGACATAGAATAAAAGATATAGATAGGGGCACCTGGACAGCTCAGTCAGGTAAGCGTCCAACTTTGGCTTGGGTCGTGATCTCATGGTTCAAGGGTTTGAACCCTGCATGGGTTTCTGTGCTGACAGCTCAGAACCTGGAGCCTGCTTCGGATTCTGTGTCTCCCTCTCTGCTCCTCCCCCATTCATGATGTCTCTCTCTCTCTCTCTCTCTCTCTCTCTCTCTCTCAAAAATAAATAAACATTAAATTTAAAAAAATAATAGAAGACATAAATATAAATTTGTATGTATCTGCTATTTGTGTTATAATATTTATATAGGGCTATTATATATTACATACTATATATAATATATATTAGAGCACAATATATAAATATTATATTTTATATATCTTTAATATTTCATATGAAATATATAAAAATATTAATCTTTTTATATTGGCTCATACTTTTCCATGATGTTTGGCCGATTTTATGTGGGAAGATACATTTCTAATTTGCACATTTGTCTAATACAACTTTCTAGAATTTTGCATTAGTATTTGAAGTTAAATTTCCACCTTATAATGCATTTGTATGTAACTTTTCCTTGCTTTATGAAAATATACCTTTCTGAATCTTGTTTGTGGTAATGAAGGGTAGGGATTTTAGATAAATATGAATTTCTGATCAGTGAGGAAAAAATACTATATTTATATACACACTTCAGAGAATAAAGTACATGCTATGTTGATAACTACATTTTATTATGTAATTTGAAGACAATTTTGATTGTGCACAAATTCACAGTAAATTAGAAAATAATTATTTCATATTTCAATGAGAACAAAGGAGAATCTGGGTGAGAAAGAGTGCATATTTTGAAAATTGATAGACTAAAATTATTCAAAGAAATATTTCAACTAAGTAGTATAGAAAGTACATTTTGCAAGAATGTCTTGCATCATTTTATCAGCACTAGATACAACCAGGAACAGCAAATTATCAACAGAAATGTTATGCCCTGACATCTAATGATAGTAATCGATAAGATATCAGAAGAATCAATCATGACAATTGTCTCATCATGGCTGAACTGTAATGTAATCAGAAAGTCACCCAAAGGAAATGTTGAAACCATATGGAAATCAATGCATATAATGCCAGACTTGTGCAAATTCTTGGATTTTATATAGAGGAGATTATGTGATACTTCTAGGGTTCATTTGATAGAAAATGAAGCCAGGAGAGTTGATATACAAGATCCTGCTATTCTGATTCCATAATAGATATGAACTGTGTGCATAGAGACGGAATAAGAGAATGAGTAAATCTGTTGAAAAAAAATAGGTTACTAATTTATTTCTTAGAAAGTAAATTATGTGCCTATGTATAATATTTTCCCTACCTCTAGATTTATTTCTTCTTTCAGAGATTTCACATTTTTTAGGATCATATAACATTTTACTTTATGCTATTTGTTTTTTAAATGGATTCCAGTTTCTAGTGTCTACAATACACGAAGATGTTTTTTGCTCTTGGGAAGTTGTGCTAACTGAAACAATGTATAAAGTATCCTTTCACGCAAGAAAACAAAAATCAATTAGTTACTAAGCACTTTCATAATACCTGTAAAACTCTACTTCAGATTTTTAGCTATCTGATGACCTTTATAAAATACAGTATTCATTTTATGATTTTCACTGTGTGACTTATATCCTGCCACATGTATTTAATAGATGATCACAGTTATCTCTTGAAATTATCTCTGTGTGCCTTAAGATACATAATGACTGAACCCATTAACAATTGTATCACTGTAATTCACTTGTACTGCCCCCTCAAGTATCTTTCAGTAGTGGACTTTGGAAGTTGTCTACACAGCATTTATTCTCCCCTTTTCCACAGTAGAAACCGATTTTTTTCAGACATCTAACCTTCCTCTCTTCAGCCCTGTGCCTTAGGGGGAGTTCTAACCCAGTTTCAGCAGGGTGTTTCATTTTCCCAAGAGTATTTTCATTTGCCATGACAGTAATTGGTTCAGAGATAGGCAGATAATCAAGTTTTGGCCAATGAGATGCAAGAGAGTCTCAAAGAAAGACACACTTTCTGTTGTCTCTCTGGATAGTGTCGAGCTTGTTATGAATTCTGAAAATGCTATAGTTCTCTTGATATAAAGCCAGGACTTAAGACAGCAGAATGGAAAGAGAGAATGAAACTGGGTCATGGATAACATCCGGTGATTTGTTAAATCAGACAATTCTGGAGCCATTGTTACTGCTACAATTATAAATGTGTGAGGATAAAATTCCATTTGAAGTTCGATTTTCTTTTATTTTAAGCTACAAGTATCAAAATATGTAACCATATGACATTCATTTTGTGCATTTGTAAAATTAGGGAAATGACTCTGGCGCTAGTTTTGCCTTCATAACAGTAAACTGTCCTGGATCACATGGTCATTTAATTTTAAGTAGAGAAACTATACGTATTGAAGGAATTTTCAGAGAAGTGGAATAATACATAGAAAGCAAGCTTAAGCCATGTGATAATCTTACTTTTTAAAAAGCTTTAGGGGCGCCTGGGTGGCGCAGTCGGTTAAGCGTCCGACTTCAGCCAGGTCACGATCTCGCGATCCGTGGGTTCAAGCCCCGCGTCAGGCTCTGGGCTGATGGCTCGGAGCCTGGAGCCTGTTTCCGATTCTGTGTCTCCCTCTCTCTCTGCCCCTCCCCCGTTCATTCTCTGTCTCTCTCTGTCCCAAAAATAAATAAAAAACGTTGAAAAAAAATTAAAAAAAAAAAAATAAAAAGCTTTAAGGGCAAAAACCTCTTTCATGAGATCTGGATTTTCAATCATATGTTACACATGTCAATCATAAAGCTTCCAGAATTATGCTTTCTGCAAAGAGGTAAAATCTTCTTTATCTGCAAGGTTAAAATGATCACTTTTGTGCCTATAGTATCTAACATATTACCCAAAATATAAATAAATATAAATAATAAATTGAATACACATATGAATACACACATATATATGGATGTATATATATATATATATATACATTATATATATATAATCTATGCATATATGCAGCTATACATATAGGAGGGTATGCATGTGTATGTTATACATATGTTGTATATATCTTATATCCACATCCTAGAGCTTGAAATAAGTTCATAAAATTGTAATTGTTATTCCAGGAGTCCCCCTACTACTGGACAGCTTCAACTGAAAAGTAAATTTATTTCTTAAACAAAAAAGGCATTATCAGCTCCAAGGACTTGATAAATTATGGAATTTTTCTCCAGAGTTACAAATTTATGGCAGATATTTCCAAAATGCAGACTAGAGTATAACATAATGGAATAAAATTATGTTCAATTCCTTAGTAAGCACTGTTTAAAATAACTATCTGACTTGATATGCAAAAATTTTCAATCTTCTAAGTAATTTTAAATTCACATTCAGATATTTTAATAACCCAAACTCCTTTCTTAGGATAAAACTGAGCTCAAGACATCCTGAACAACCTTTGCTTTCTCAGAACTATTTGCATATTAGGTCAGGCAGTTTTTCTAGCTATTATTTTGAGAAATGATTGTTTTCTGACATGCAAATTTTTCCCTACGAATAGCTTCTGTAATTTAAAAGGAATGTATGCAGGAGAAAGTATAATATAATATAGTTATTTAACATGGACATTTTATAAGAAATGTGTATAAAAAAGAAAAGCCAAGAAAAACGGAAGAAAAAAGAAACCATATAAATAGGAATTCATATGTCCTAGTTAATCTTGAAACAACCAGACCAGTCTTTACCATAATAAAGGAAAATAAATAAATATTGTTTTTATGATGGAGGCTGCTAATTAAAATTACTTTAAGATCTTAGCTATAGTGTATATAAATCTTTAGTACATTTCAATTAATTTAAACTACTTATAATAATTAAAGTAAACACACAAGGATTTATCTTTTATAACTGAGATTAAAATATTAATCCATACTACAATGTAATTCTCTATCAGTCTTTGTCATTTTGTTCAGTAGATATTTAATATACAGTACAAAGTTAGCACTTTAATCTGGTTCCTATTTGATAATTTAAAAAAGGAGCAAAGAGATAATGAATATTCAATATTTCAGATTGTATATTTAGCATATAGATGTAGAAAATAAAACTGTCACTGTTGTCTGTATTAATCCGTAAGTTTATATCTTTTGATCTGGTATCTGATTATGTTGTATTTTTTTTTAATATACCATTTGTGTTTTCTGGAAAATGTCCACTTTGCCAAGAAGATATTCTTCCTACATAGAGAAAAATAATTCTTAGATAAAAATCATGCCTGAGTTAAGTTTTTCATACTGGTGCCATTTGGTGAGAGATATCATTATTATTAGCTATTTAATTTTCGTGTTATAAGATCTAAGATTACAGTATATTCTAAACTACTTGAAGACTCAAATCTTCACCTTAAAAGATGGGCACTATCTGCACTGAATGTATCATTTTCACTTGAAAAAAATGTACCGAAAGAAATCTGTCCTCTAAAGTGATGGTGATAAAGGTAAATCTAGGTGTAAAACATTGGCATTGGTTCTCAATCAAAAAGTTTTAAATAAAATTACTTGAGCCTTTGAGAGTTTAACAGATGTATCACTCTCTTACTATTTCGTGACTATAAAGGGTACAATTCTATATTTAAACCTCATATCTAACTAGGTAAGTAGATAGGAAAGTAGGTAAAAGAAAAATTAAAAGGCTAAATTATTTCTTTCTTTTGGAATGTTAACTATATATACACCATTTCCCCTGCAATGTCTTTTGAGATCTTGTGAGAAAACAGTAATTTATTCCTCCTCTGAATTATCTTATACTTTATTAATAACCATTTGCTGTAATTATCCCTTTCTAATTTACATTGTAGTTATTTATATAATTTAATAACTAATGTATACTTAGCTTGTTAAATATGAAAAGTTTTACTTTAAAAAAAATTGAAATATAGTTGGCATACAATGTTATATTAGTTTCAGGTGTATATTTTTATTTGACAAAGTCACCACAAGTGTAGCTGCAATCTTTCACCATACAGTACTTCTGTCCCTGTGCTGTACCTTTTATTCCTGTGACTTATTCATTCCATAACTGGAAGCCTGTTCCCCCTTTTTGCTCATCCCCCCACAACCTTCTGTTCTTTCAATCATCCCTTGTTATCTGTATTTATGGGTCTATTTCTGCTTTTTATGTGTTTGATTATTTATTTGTTTATTTAGATTCCACAGATAAGTGAAATCATTGGTATTTGTCTTCATCTGTCTGACTAATTTTACTTAGCATAACACTCTCACCTTCTAGGTCCATCCATGTTGTTGCAAATGATAAGATCTCATTCTTTGTTATGGCTGAATAATATTCCAGTGAGAGGTGTGTGTGTGTGTGTGTGTGTGTGTGTGTGTGTGTGCATGCACATAAACACCACATCTTTATCCATTCACCTATTGCATGGATACTGGGTTGCTTCTATATCTCGGCTATTACAAAAATTCTTCAATAAATATAGACGTGCATGTATCTTTTTTGATTCAGTGTTTTTGTCTACTCTTTTTATTTTATTTACCTTTTGTTTGTAATGGACTCAATATTATCTCATAAAAATAGAGGAAGTGTTGAACTTTATATTTAATGAGTTTAACTCTATTTTAGCCTAATTTATTCCATACATTACATAAAATATATAAAACAAATAAATCTGCTTTCTGAAGAAATGCTCTTTTTAACTTACTTTGAGAGGGGGAGCAGAGAGAGAGAGAGAGAGAGAGAGAGAGAGAGAGAGAGAGAATCCCAAGCAGGCTCCACACTGTTAGCACAGAGCCCAATATGAGCTCCATCCCATGAACCAGAAGATCATGACTTGAGCCAAAATCAAGAGTAGGCCGCTTCACAGACTAAGTCACCCAGACACCTCTGAAGAAATGTTTAATAGAGAGATAAACTGTATAGTTGAAAATCTTTCTCATCAAGCATTGATCAAAAAGATGTCTTTAAAGTTAGATACCTAAATTCCCTTGCATCTCTTCCATTCCTATATTACTTGCATTATAGTATTATATTTCTGCGAATGGGTTAATTAATTATTCCACTAAATTTAAATAGAAGAGTCTACAATGATAATCACACATTTGAATAAAAGTTTAAAAATTAATGAATTTGTCTTATACTTGATTTTTATTGGCATTGAAAATTCAATTTTCAATATAAATCAGGTAGGTTTCACTAATGATTATTAAGATATATTTCCTAGATTGAGAAGCAGTTGTGAAAGGAGAAGAAATGTTGAGTAGTGTTGAGTAGCAATGAAACAAAAGCCTATGTAATGAAATTTTAAAAATACTACCAAAATTTTGGTTGAACACTTAAAAAACAAGAAAATCAGTTTTTGTGTGATATTTTTTTGAATGTTCTAGTGTACTATTATAATAATGAATGTTATGTTAGCTTTTATAAAGCAGTGATAAAATTACATCAAGACTGAAAAAGATGAGGGGCATCTGGGTGGCTCAGTCAGAGTCCATCTCTTGATTTTGGCTCAGGTCATGATCTCACGGTTTCATGGGTTCAAAGCCCGTGTCGGGTTCTGTGCTGGAAGTGCAAATCCTGCTTGGAATTCTTTCTCTCTCCCTTTCTCTCTGCCCTTCTTCCACTTGCACTGTCTTTGTCTCTCTCAAAATAAATAAATAAACTTGAAAAAGATGAAACAAACCTCACACCAAAATTTCCAGTAGTCCTGAAAACCGTTTTTTCCCCTAAAAGATGAAACCAAGATTTACAATGCTAGCCAAATGTAAACACTTAAAATTCTGAAGCAGCATTTCTCCAGCTACTGCTGGTGTCCCTCAGAATGATCATGTAATAACCAGTCAACGGTAGAGAAAGAGTTAATGGCCAAAGGAATTTAAGAAATTCTCCATAAAGCAACACTTTCTAAAGATTTACATTAAATATTAGCATAAAAAGTACCCATAATGGTCAGTTTTAAGAAAGCAGCTTATCTTTGTTCAAACCAATAGTTTAGTAATATATTTAACCACCAGATTTTTAAAAAAATGATTTAAACTCTAGTTTTGCCCCAGAGCTTTGGTGTCCCAAGACACATCATTTTGGGAAATGCCCTTAAAGGCAATTTAATTAATGACAAATAATTAGCTATGACAAATGTTACTACTTCTCCAGAGAAAATTCTATCTATGCAAATGCTTAAAAGCAAAGTCTATTTTGCTATCTTGAGATATTAATAAAAACAACTAACGATTATAGAGAACCAACTATGTTTCAGGTATTGTGAAAATATATATAAGCAACATCTCTTATACTTCCCTGACCATACACTTGCTCTTTCTATTGCATGCTCCACACTGCTAAAGTAATTATCTACAAAATAACTTTATATTTCAATAACCATTTCAATTATTTTGATCATTTGCCAATTCACAAAAATGAATATTCCAGACTCCTTAATAGGATATACAAGGCACCTCATAATTTATTTATGCATTTATATAATATTCATTTATCCATCTATTTTTCATAGAATATAATGTGCTAGAATTTTTTTAGGTGATTAGGGATCTAGAATTTGAGTTAGACAAGGGTCTCCCTCCCATATTATGCACATTTTACAAATGAGAAAAGACAAAAAATCTATTATTACATGAGTAAGTTAATTTAAAATAGGGGAAAATGTTGTAAAAGTAATATATTAAGATGAAGTGATGAGAATGAAAATTCCTTTAGATGGGGGTGTCAGGGAAGACCCTACTCAATAGGTCATAATTGAATGAAGATTTGAATGGTGAGAAGAAATTAGCCCCCAAATCTCAGAGACATTAATAGTGGACAAGACAGAGGAAACAAAAAGTACAAAAACCTTGAAATAATAGAAAAGGTGATAATCACACCTACGCTGGAGAATAAAGACCAGAATCCTATGAAGTTTTTAACCATAGCCCCTTCCCACTAACATTCAACAAAATCATTAAGGATTTCCCATAAGGATTGCAAGTTCCTGGTTTTCTTTTAAGGCTCTGTACCTTTGAATATGCTACTTGCTGTTCTTGGAATATTTTATTTGCTACCCTCCCTCATCTACTCACCATTTATATAGTCTTCAAAAATTCTAATGTTTAAAGATAGAGCTCGAGTTCCAAATCAACTCTTTCCAAAAAATTTATCATACATATAGCTTAGTTACTATGCCAAAGATTCTAGAATTTTATCATACTATATCAGTGTCAAAGTAGTTTAGGTTTGCAATAATCCACTATAAGTGTTAGTCTACACTATAACAATAGAAACATCATTTGTATATTTAATATATAGTAAGTTGCCATATATCATATAGCAGCTAGATTTGGGGAGAAATATTGAGTTAAATAAATTAGAGTGTTTTAGATATATCCTTCAAGGATGGATAATTAAAGTTAATCAGAAATGTAAACAGAGGAAAAAGTAGAGTTCTTGAGTATTTTGGTTGTTTGTATTTTACCAGCGTAATTTATTTGCTAGTAATAATGCAGTGAATTTTTTCTGGTTTTCATGCTACTTGGCCCCAGATGAGAGATCAAGGTCACATAAATTCATAAAGAGTGAGGAGACTAAAGATTTCACTTTCTGGTCGTATAATTGAAAAGGGGGTCACAAGAAACAGAAATGACCTTGGAGATCTCAGAGAAGAACCCGGAAAATAAACTCATTCAGTTTAAAAAAATAAACTCTGGGGTTCACCGTGAGCTGCACATATGTGGATCCCATCATAAACAGCACACCAAATAATCTGAGAAGTGAACCAACAAGTAAGGCAACTCCCAGGTCAGTGAAACCCATGTAGAACAAAACCAAAGGAATCCACACACAAACACAACATAAACTAATTTAAAAAAGACAAAAAACAAAAAAACTAGAGACAATGCAAAATCTTGAAAACAGCTAGAGAAATATGACTGTTTACTTGGAGTAGTGATTTAAGCAACAGAAGATTGGTCATCAGTAACTATGGAGGTCAGGAGGAAATGTCACAACATCTTTAGAATGCTTAAAGAGGGGCGCCTGGGTGGCTCAGTCGTTAGGCGTCCGACTTCAGCTCAGGTCACGATCTCTTGATCTTGAGGTCCGTGAGTTCAAGCCCTGCGTCGGGCTCTGGGCTGATGGCTCAGAGCCTGGAGCCTGCTTCTGATTCTGTCTCCCTCTCTCTCTGCTCCTCCCCCGTTCATGCTCTGTGTCTCTCTCTCTGTCTCAAAAATAAATAAACGTTAAAAAAAATTTTTTTAGATAAAAAAAAATAATAAAGAATGCTTAAAGAAAAAAATAGTCAATTCTGTATCTGGTTAAAATATTTTCCAGGAATGAGAGCATAGAAATATTATCAGATGAAGAAAGACTAGGAAACTTAATTTACAGCAAAATTGTTCTAAAATAATTGCCCCTCAAATTCTTTACACAAAGGACGCTACACTTCTATATTGTCCCTTTACTTTCTAAGTGATGAAAAGATATGTTCTGTGTATTTTTTGTTTTCCTTACTGACATAAGAGATGGAAAGGGTTCTATTTTCTAAAGAGAAAGAAGAAGAATATTCATTATCTAAAAATGGAAATCTCCATCAGCTAAAAATAAATGTCTGAAAGTAACCAAAAAGCTATCAAAATAGTGATTAAACTTTCCTATTTTTCTTTTTTTCTACCTTCCTTCTTTTTCCATATGTCTATACTTATTTCTATCTCCCTCCCTCTCTTGCATCCTCCCTCTCTCCCTCTCTTCTTCTTTTCCTTCCTTTCTTCTTTACATGTTTCAAAATTATGGTTTAATTAGAAAACCCTTATTTTTTTGTCATGCAAATATCTCCTTAGGAATAATCTTTATAGTTTTAAAAACAATGCTTCCAGGGAAACAATAAAACAGTGTATAAAACAATGTAGCTTATGTAACATGGAAAACCTACGGGAAAAATTAAGAAAAATAGGATCATAAATAATCTTTAAACCACCAAGAGTTTGGCCATATTTTACATAGACTGACAGTGTCTGTCTTTTAATTTGTGTGTTTAGATGACTTAATGTAATTTTTGATATTGGTACCATAAATCAAATGTACCATTTTGTTTTGTTGCCTCTGCTTTTCACTTATTTCTAATTTTATATTTTGATTACTTTATAATATTTATTATTCTATTTTAATTTACATACTGTGTTCTTGTCTATATATCTACATATAGTGGTTTCCAGTTGTTGTTATAGGGACTGTAATATAGAAACTGAAGCTTTTACCACTTCAAATGAAATGTAGAAATCTTACCACAATGTGTCCTTTTACCTCCCTTTTGATGAAATATTCTTTTGTTGTTTATTTGTTTTTTAATTTCAACTTTTTATTTAAATTCTAATTAGTTAACATATGTGGTAAAATTGGGTTCAGGTGTAGAATTTAGTGATTCATCACTTACATTTAATACCCAGGGTTCATCACAAGAAGTGTTCTCCTTAATACCAGTCACCCATTTAGCCCAGCCCCCTCCTAACTACCTCCGTCAACCCTGTTTGTTCTCTATAGTTAAGAGTCTGTTTTATGGTTTGCTTCTGTCTTTTCCCACCCATGTTCATTTGTTTTTTTCTTCAATTCCACATATGAATGTAATTACATGGTATTTGTCTTTCTCTGACTTATTTTGCCTGGCATAATACACTCTAGTTACATCCATGCTGTTTTATTTATTTATTTATTTATTTATTTATTTATTTATTTTTAATTTTTTTAAATGTTTATTTATTTCTGAGAGAGAGACAGAGCTTGAGCAGGGGAGGAACAGAGAGAGAGGGAGACACAGAATCTGAAGCAGCCTCCAGACTCTGGGCTGTTAGCACAGAGCCAATACAAGGCTTGAACCCACAGACCATGAGATCATGACCTGAGCTGACATTGGATGTTTAACTGACTGAGCCACCCAGGTGCCCCACATCCATGCTGTTTTAAATGGCAGGATTTCATTCTTTTTATGGCTGAGTAATACACACACACACTCACATACATATATGTATATATATAATGTATATGGCTGAGTATACATTTTATATATATATATATATGTATATATATATATAACGGCTGAATCTATCTATCTATTTATCTATCTATCTATCTATCTATCTATTTATCTGTATGAAGACCCCATCATACAATGCTATATATTTTTTTGCTTTTAACTGAAAAATATTTTTAAAATAATAGGATAAAATAGTAAATTTGCCAGTTACTTATGATTTCTAATATTCTTTATTTACCCCAAAAATCTATCCAGGCCCAGAGGTTTTCACTAGGTAATTCTACCAAATACTTAAGGAAGAATGAACACTAGTACTACACAATCTCTTCCAGAAAATGGAAGCAAAACAGATATGTATAAATTCTTTTTATGAAGTTAATATATTCCCTGATACCAAAACCTGACAAAGACAGTATAGAAAACAAACAGAAAATGTACATACATAGACAGAAATATTCATAACAAATATTAACAAATATAATTCAGTAATATATACAACGAATTATACACAATGCTAAGTGGAGTTTATTCCAGGTATGCAAGATTGATTCAGTATTCAAAAATCAATGTAATCTACATTGACAGCCAAAAGAAGAAAAAGCACATAGTCATATTAATTGGTAAAGAATGCATTTGACAAAGAATTGACAACCATTCATGATAAAATCATAAACAATGAAGAATAGAGAGAGGGACCTGGTGGCTCAGTCACTTAAGCCGCTGACATCAGCTCAGGTCATGATCATGGTTTGTGAGTTCCAGCCCTGCATTGGACTCTCTCCTGTCAGCGCAGAGCCTGCTTTGGATCCTCTGTCCCCCTCTCTCTCTGCCTCTCCACCGCTTGCACTATCTCTCTCTAAAATAAAAAAGCATTAAAATTTAAAAAAAAAGAATAGAAAGAACTTCCTCTACTTTGTAAAGACCATCTAGGAAAAAAAAACAACAAAAAACATTACACTTAGCATTACATTTAATGGCGAAAGCCTGAAGTTTTTTTTCCTAAGATCAGAAACATGGCAAGGATGACTACTGCCTCCATTTTTATTACATGTAGTGCTGAGTGAAATAAGGAGAAAAAAAGATGTAAAATGTATACAGATTGAAAAAAGGAGGAGATAACACTGCGTATATTTACAATTGAAATGATTCCCTATGTAGACTATCTTCAAGAAATCTGTTTAAAATCCTAAATTTACTAAGTGTTTAGTAAGGTTTCAGGGTACAAAAAAAACAACATACAAAACCAATCATATTTCAAAATACTAGCAATAAACACATGGACATGAAAAGTGAAATTAAAATACTATCTACTGGGGTACCTCAGGGGCTCAGTAGTTTAGCGTCCAATTCTTGATTTCAGCTCAGGTCATGATCTCATGGTTCCTGGGTTTGAGCCCCACCCAGGCTCTGTCTGTACTGACAATGCAGAGCCTATTTGGGATTCTGTGTCCCTCTCTCTCTGCCCCTCCTTGTGCTTGCTCTCTCTCTGTCTCAAAATAAATAAATAAACCTTAAAAAGGTAAAATACTATCAAAAAATACTATCCAAAAAAAAGTATTATCATAAAAACTAGTTATGGGGAGCCTGGGTGGCTCAGTCAGTTAAATATCCGACTTTAGGTCAGGTCATGATCTCGCAGTTTTTGGGTTCAAGCCCAACATCAGGGTCAGTTCAGAGCCTGAAGCCTGCTTCAGATTCTGTCTCCCTCTCTCTCAGCCCCTACCCCACTCATGCTCTGTCTCTCTCTCAAAATTAAATAAATGTTTAAAAAACTTTAAAAAATTACTTGTAAATCTAATAAAACATGCTGAAACCAAAATATTTTGATGAGAGAAACCAAAAAAAATCTAAATAAGTGGAAATGTGGACTGTGCTCAAGGATTGGAAGATTCAACATCATAAATATGTCAATTTTCTCCAAATTCACATATAAATTTCCTGAAATTACTATCAAAATCCCAGCCAGATACTTTATAGAGTAGACAAGATCATTCCAGAATTTATATGGAGAATAGAAGAACTAGACTAATTAAAATGGATAAAAAAGATATGGTATATATATAATGGATTGTATATCAGCAATCAAAAAGAATGAAATCTTGCCATTTGCAACTACGTGGATGGAACCGGAGGGTATTATGCTAAGTGAAATTAGTCAGAGAAAGACAAAAATCATATGACCTCGCTCATATGAGGACTTTAAGAGACAAAACAGGTGAACATAAGGGAAGGGAAACAAAAATAATATAAAAACAGGGAAGGGGACAAAACAGAAGAGACTCATAAATATGGAGAACAAACTGAGGGTTGCTGGAGGGGTTGTGGGAGGGGGGATGGACTAAATGGGTAAGGGGCATTAAGGAATCTACTCCTGAAATCATTGTTTCACTATATGCCAATTTGGATATAAATTTAAAAAATAAAAAATAAAAAAAATAAAAAATAATTTTGAAAAAGAGAAAGTGGATGGAATCTGCTTACCTCATTTGCAAAGGCATAGGGATGACAAATAAGAACATAAACAGATGTTCATCATCATTAGAAATTTAGAAAAAATGAAAATTACATCTAAATTCTGACAGCACTACAAACTGATCAGGATGGCTAAAAATAGCTAAAATAAAACAAGAAAATAGTGACAATCCCAAGCACTGGTGAAGATACTGAGAAACCCAATCACTTTTATATTGATCATGGGAATGTAAAATGATATGTCTAGTCTGGAAAACAAGTAAACAGTTTATTACTCAACTAAACATACAACTACCCCATGAGCCAGCAGTTGGAGGCTTAAGCATTTATCTCAGAGAAATAATGATTTATACTCTCACAAATACTTGTAGCATAATGTCCATAACTAATTTATTCATTATATTCTTAAATGGAAAATAACTCAGATGTCCTTAAGTGGATGAGTTGATAAACTGTGGTATTCCTATACCATGGAATACTATTTAGCAATAAAAAGGAAGAAAATATTGATAGGCATAACAAGCTGAATCTCCAGATAATTGTAATGAGTAAAAAAGCAAAAACAACAAAAAACAAAAAGCTGCCAAAAATTCAAATGTTTATGGGATGATTCCATTCATAGAACATTCTTGAAATGATAAAATTATAAAACAATGGAAATAGAGAACAGTTTAGTAGTTGCTTGATTATGTTAGGGGTCTCCAGAGAAACATATATATGTAGATATGAAATTAAATACAGGATATATATAAATGGTAAATATATATATATGTATGTATTTTGTTATAAAGATATAAATATATGTATAAACATACATAAAGAATTATATTGTGTAATATGTATATGTATAATACAACAGGATATATAACTTGGGAGAGAGGATGGGTGAGAGAACTAGAAGAGAGATTTATTTTAAGGAATTGACTCATGCAGTTCTAAGGCACAGCAAGTCCAAAACCTGTTGGGCAGGCTGAAAGCCAAAACCCAGAGAAGGCTGATGTTCCATTCTTGACCTTAAAATTGTAGGCCTGGCAGATAGGCTGGAAGCTCAGGAAGGATTTCTTCTCTGAGAAAACTCAGGTTTTGTTCCTAAGGTTTTCAATCGATTTGATGAGACCACTCACATTATTGAGGATAATCTTTGCTAAAAGTCACTGATTGTAGATGTTAACTACATCTACAAAATACCTTAAATAGCAGTTCTATGGACTACCTAAGTTGACACATAATCCTGACCATCACTTAACGGTATAGTGCATAAGCTCAAACCAAAAATTGTCTGCTATGATTCATATGCAACATTGAGACTCCTGTTAAAACCGGTCATTTATATTTTATGTTAGGGGTAGTAGTGACAAGCTCCATTAGTACTTGTATTTCAAACTCTGCATATGGCTTGTGTACCATTTTAAAGACTATCTGATGTAGAAATTTTAAAAGGCAAAAATGCAAACAAGTAATGCATATTCACCATCTGCACTTTGGCTTGGGGACCATGTAGATTGCTACAGAAAAATACATGTCTTCCAAAAGGGTCTTGTGAAGAGTTGCTTAGATAGTGAACATTCTTAGTGCACGTAATATGTAGTTTAATTTGTAAAACTGAATCATGAAAAAAATATTAAAACTCAAAGTTGTTTAAAATAGTCCTAGGGTCCTGGAGGATAATCAAAGAGAATTTCAGACCTTCACAAAATTGAACTTCAGAAGTCTTCCTGCTGTTAAGCAATAATAAACTAATTGTGACTTCCAAGTAGAAAACCACAGGGAAGATAGCACATCCAAGAGAAATTTAAATCTGAAGTTAGAATTCAGCTTCTTATTATAGTTATTACCCTTCATTCAGTTAATATTTCTGTCACTTAATAAGACCATCTGGAATCTATTGTGACCTCAAACATAGATTTTGCTTGTCTTCATTTCTATCCAGGCATGCTCTACAATTAAATTATATGTTTTTAAATTACTTTTACTAAAATATATATGATTTCACAATGATTACACTAAGCATAGAGATTGTGGTTATTTGTACTTTCAACTTTTGGGAAGGTTTCTGATAAAAACTCTATCCTATCACTCATTGGTGCTGATTTTTGTATTTGGAAGTGGTATATGACTACTTCTGAATACCTCAATATGTTTTCATAGGTTTCCATACTTTATTTTTATGTTGTTTTATCTCACCTTTATTTATAAAATCATTTGCTCTGTTATAAGAGGTGTTTGGTACTAAATACGTTAAATATATGATGGAAAACAACAGATGCAATTCACCCAAATGGAAATTATTCCTGACCTTATTATTATTTATTGTGTTCAAAGTATTGTGCTCAAATAAAATCTCATATAATAATAATGTTTTAATTTGTATGAAGACCAAAAAGAAAATGACAAGCAACAGGGGAGAATATTTAAAATTGGATCAACCACTTATATTTTTCTTTTAATTCAAGTGGCACATGCTTAAAATGGATAGCACTTTGAAAAAGATGTATAAGTAATATTTAGAGTAGTTTAAATGCTAACTAAATATCAGTTATGCTGAGTATACAAATCTATTTCAAATGGACAATGAAACAAGTTTGTTAATTGTGACTCTGATTTGATATGGATTGGGGTATTTAAATAGAAGTTTTATTCAAATTCATATTTTTGAAGGATTATTACTCTTTTTTTCTATTGATATGTCTTATAATGGTCTCTAACATTTATCTGATTTTTAAAGCTTTTAAACTTCTTAAAAATTTAAACTATTATTACATTTTTAAAATATTTGACTATTTACCGTGAAGCTTTAGAAAGTTTGAAGTGAAAAGATTGAAACAAATTATTTAGATTCCTACAAATATTTATTCACAAAGAGTTAATACAAGGACATTAATACAAGGACATTTTGGCTATATTATTTTGTTCTGATTTATCACTATATCCACTATTTGAAGTCTGCATAAAAATCTTGAAATATCTGAAAAAAGGTTTATTACAATATTTCATTTTTTACTTACAAGCTACAAATTAGACATTTTCTGGGAACTTTTTATGAGATACCTGAAGAGGGGTGCCTGGGTGACTCAGTCAGTTCAGAGCCCTACTCTTGATTTTGGCTCCCTACT
Source organism: Prionailurus viverrinus (assembly GCF_022837055.1). NCBI lineage: Eukaryota > Metazoa > Chordata > Mammalia > Carnivora > Felidae > Prionailurus > Prionailurus viverrinus. Next base: position 56,615,481 of record NC_062578.1, read on the forward strand.
CTTGATTTTGGCTCAGGTCATGATCACGCAGTTTTGTAAGTTCAAGCCCTGTGTGTTAGGCTCCGCGCTGACAGTGTGGAGCTTGCTTGGGAATTTCTCTCTCCCTCTCTCTCTGCCCCTTCCCTGTTAGCTCTCCACCTCTCTCTCTCTAAAAATAAACAAATAATTTTTTTTTTTAAAGAGAGAGATACCTGAAGAAATATAAGACACAGGGTCACCTGGATGGCTCAGGTCATGATCTCACATTTGGAGAGTTGAGCCCCACATCAGGCTCTGTGCTGACAGCATGGAGCCTGTTTGGGGTTCTCTGTCTCCCTCTCTCTCTCTCTGACTCTTCCCCATTCACTCTCTATTTGTCTCTCAAAATAAATAAATATTAAAAAAAAAAAAAGAATAGGAGCCACTGGGTGCCTCAGTCGGTTAAACATCCAACTTTGGCTCAGGTCATGATTTCCTAAGTTCCAGCCCCGTGTTGGGTTCTGTGCTGACAGCTCAGAGCCTGGAGCCTGCTTTGGATTCTGTGTCTCCTCTCTCTCTGCTTCTCCCCTTCTCGTGCTCTGCCTCTCTCTCTCTCTCTCTCTGTCTGTCTGTCTTTCTTTCAAAAATAAACATTAAAAAAAATTTTAAAAAGAATATAAGACAATCCCATTCATATATTTTTTGGCATATTGACAATAAATTTGGGGAAATTAAATTAAAATCTACAGAAACTTTTGATTCCAGAAGAAATGCTTTCTATCTTTATCAATTAATAGTCTATTTTATTAAAACAAATGTATAAGTATGTATTCCTACATAAAAACAGAATTGATTTTTAAATTATTCTTTTCCATAGGAATATGATTATGTTAAGAAAATAGTACCCTCAGTGAAAGAATACCACCAAATTATAAGATATTGGCAGAATGTTATTTTATAATGTTTTAAGCAAAATAAAATAAATAATTGCTACTGTTTTATTTGTATTTGTAATTTGTATATTTGTAATATACAATTGTATAATGTAATTATAATTTGTAATTTGTATATTTGTAATATATAATGTATATATTATATACTTCAAAACTCTTCTCCCAATATAGAATATATTTGTTGGTATATGTAGTGTCATCCAATACAGGGAAGTTGACAAAATTTTTTTTTAATAATTTTTTTTTAACGTTTATTTATTTTTGGGACAGAGAGAGACAGATCATGAACAGGGAGGGGCAGAGAGAGAGGGAGACAGAATCGGAAACAGGCTCCAGGCTCTGAGCCATCAGCCCAGAGCCTGACGCGGGCTCGAACTCACGGACCGCGAGATCGTGACCTGGCTGAAGTTGGACGCTTAACCGACTGCGCCACCCAGGCACCCCGGAAGTTGACAAATTTAACTATGAGTTAAAAATTAGTAGATAGAAGTTCAGTGTGGCTAAAGTTTAGAAAACAATTCAAGTACTACCAGATGAGGTAGATTTCAGGCAGGGAGCAAGTAATTTAGAATCTCACTAACTGGAAAACCATTGGAGGATTTATGATTTTGTTTTAAAAACATCAATGTCATTTTTTTGGTAGAATATATACTATAGGTTTTCTGGCGGTGGAGAAAGGATAAATTAACAAATATTAGGGTAAATAACAAATGATATAGCATTATTGTTTCAGAGGTGCTAAAAACCTCTCCTACCCATTTCTGCTTTTGTAGATAATCTACCCTCATATATTTGCCTCACCTTTATTTGATAGGATATAAAATGTTTTATATAGAACGTTGAAATTAAAGCTTAAAATATAAATAATGAAGGTAAGTTTCTGGTGATTTGGATATCATATCCTATCAATGATGGGAATAAAAAGGCATTCAGACATTCACAATAAGTATTTCATATATTATGTTATATAGATTTTATAAAAGTTAAATTAAACTGGCTATTAATTAATTAATAATATTTATGTATATTGATTGGTTTCTGATCCTGAATCAAGAAGGATTGTTATTTATAGCTGTTTTGTGTACATTGGGTTAGAAATTTCCACTTTACTAATAGCAAACAATATTATGCTTTCTATAACACAGTAATGGGCAAATACAGCCACTGAAGATTTAATCTTAACAAGACACTCCAGGAACTCATGGGGATTTTTCTCTTAATTTGAAATTGAATGGCAAACTTTAAGTGTCTTATTTACCAAAATGTACTAAGTTACCCTAGTCTACTGATGAGAGATGAAACTTTCACTGTTGGAAAAGCCTGTTTCAGTTTCAATATTTCAACATTTTTGTTTTTAATGTCTGAAATAAAGCTAACAATGAGCTGTTTAAGACAAAGTTAAAGAATCTATTTTCTCCAAATTCATACTTAAATTAACCCATCCCAAGAATAAGTCTGACTAGTAGGGATGAAAATGCTTGTTTAAAGAATGTGTCATTTCTTTATCTATAATTAAACTTCTTTTCTCTTATTAGCATCCATACAGCCAGGTGGCAAAAACAATCTCAGAACACTGTGTTTCTGTAATTATAGTTTTCTACTCTACTTTACACTCCCAAACCAGTTTATGGGGAATTTCTAAGCTCTTATCTCCTTGACAGGTTCTACTTAGAATCAGGGTAGAGCTTGTCTTTGCCAAATGAATTAGCCTTTATTGCTGATATAACAAATTATGACAAATTTAGTGGCTTAAAAAACATAAATTCATTCTGTTACCATTTTGGTGGTCAGAAAACAAACCAAAATGTCTATAGGGCTGAGTTCCTTCCTTCCTTCCTTCCTTCCTTCCTTCCTTCCTCCCTCTGTCCCTCCCTCTCTCTCTTTTTCTTTTCTTTTCTTTTCTTTTCTTTTCTTTTCTTTTCTTTTCTTTTCTTCTGTCTTCTTTTCTTTTCTATTCTTTTCTTTCAGAGAGGTAGAGGGGAGGAGTAGAGGGAGAGAGAATCTTAAGCAGGCTGCATGCCCAGAGCAGAGCAAGATACAGAGGCTGGATCTCATGACCCTGAGATCAGGACCTGAGCTGAAGGAGCCACCCAGATGCCCCAGGGCTGAGTTGTTTCTGGAGGCTCAGAGGTGAATCTATTATGCTACTTTTTTCAAATTCAAGAAATCATCTGCATTCCTTAGCTCATGGCCATTTTCAAATCACTCCAATCCTTATTTCCATTGTCACATCTATTTCTGACTGATCCTCCTGCCTCCCCCTTATGAAGATCCTTTGGATTGCATTTGGTTCATACAGATAATCCAAGATAATATCCCCAGTCTTAAAATCCTTAATCACATCAACAAAGCCTCTTTAACAATGTAAAATGACATATTCACAGGCTCCAGGAATTAGAACGGGAGCATATTTGGGAAGGACATTAATTAGCCTACCACACCAAACTAGTCAAGATTTTTGTTCTCTCTTCTGGAATTTGGCCCAATCATCATAGAGTGACTAATACCAGGGAGAATCTTTCTTAAGGATATAGTTTCTTGCCTTATTTCCATATTTCAGCTCCTCCCCCTGATTATGTGAAAATTTCCCCTGTCTGAGCATGAATTGATCTTGCTTTTTCTATTCTTTGAGACATAATGCCTTACATTTAGCATCTTAGATGTCTAGACTAAGAATTGATTTCTCTATACTCTTTGGTCTCCTGTGTCAGAGCCAGTATGTATAAAACATCTTACAGAATATATAATACCTAGAGTGAACAGTAATATAAACTATGGACTTTGGATGATTATGATGTGTCAACATAGGGTCGTCAATTGTAACAAATGTACCACTCTCATGGGGGATTTTGGTAATGTGGGAAGGTACTCATATGTAGGAGCAGGGAATATATGGGAAATCTGTTACTTTCTCTCATTTTTTCCGTGAATCTCAATCTCTTTAAAATAATAAAGTTCTTTTAGAAATTAGCTGCATAAAAATCACTCATTTTACATCTATAGTTTACTAAGCTTTATAAATTTATATAATCATGTAACCACTGGATAGTCATGATATATAATATTTCCACCACAACCAAACTTTCCCCTGAGCTGCTTTGCATTTAATCCTTAAACCCCAAATTCTGGACCCTGGAAACTACTAATCTATTTTCTGTCTTTATAGTTTTGTTTCTCTTTTCTTTTCTTTTTTTTTTTCTTTTCTTTTCTTTCTTTCTTTTTTTTTTTTGGAATTTCATATAAATAAGATCATACTATATGTAAGTATGACTTATTTCTTATTTCTTATTTCTGACTTATTTCACTTAGTATGTCTTTTACAAATTCACTATAGTGTTTGTTTTAAATCCATGGTTAATTGTATTGCTGAGAATCATTCCATTTATATATTTACCACAAATTTTGTGTAATCCTACTCAGAAGTTGATGGACATTTTGGGATGCTTCCAGTTTGGAGCTATTTGCAATAAAGCTGTTTTGAACACTCACATGTAATATTTTGTGTGGATATGTTTTCATTTTTATGGGCTAAACACCCAGAGGTAGTATTGCTGGATCTTACAGTGAATTTATGTTTAGTCTTATGAGAAACTGCTAAATTATTTTCTAAGTAAATGTAGTATTTTGCATTCCCACAAGCAAAGTATGAGAGTTTTAGTTTTCCAAATCTTCTCACATAATTGGCATTTTTAAGATTTTTAATCATGGACTTTTTAGTGAGGTTTTTTTTTTTATTTCTTTGTAGTTTTAAGGTTCATTTCCCCTTGTGGTAAATGATGTTGAGAATTGTTTCTTATACTTATTTTCCAATCATATTTCTTCTTTGGTAAAGTGCTTATTCATTTTCCTATTGGATTTAAAGTTTTCTTATTTTGAATTGTGTTAATTTTTAATTTTCCAATCATATTTCTTCTTTGGTAAAGTGCTTATTCATTTTCCTATTGGATTTTAAAGTTTTCTTAGTTTGAATTGTGTTAATTTTTATATATTCTGGATTTTATTAATCAGGGTTCCTCAGAAAAATAGAACCAGTAGGATAGGATAGGATAAGTTAGGATAGATAGATGTAGATAAGAGATTTATTATAAAAATTGGCTCACAGTTTTAAAGGCTGAAAAGTCTCATAATCTGCCAATTGTAGGCTAAAAAACTGGGAAAGTCAATGGTATAAATTGGGCTGGATCAGAAGGCCTGAGTACCAGGGGAGCTGATGGTGTAACTAGCAGACCAATGGTGAAGGTCCTAAAACAGGGGAGCTGCTGATGTAAGTGCTGGAGTCAGGGATCCAGGAAGCAGGGTCCCCAGTGTCTGAAAGCAGGGAGCATAACATCTCAGCTCAGGGAGATAAAGAGAACTTTGCCTTCATCATCTTTTTGTTCTATTCAAGCTTTTAGCAGATTGTATGAGGCTAGCTCACATTAGTATGGATATATCTTTTTTATTCAGTGTAAGTGTACTGATTCAGATACTGAATCTATTCTGGAAACACCCACACAGACATACCCAGTAATAATGTTTTATCAACTGACTGGGCATCCTTTAATTTGGTCAAAGTTGACACATAAAATTAATTATCACATGGATGCAAATCCATTATCATAGATGTGATTTGTAACTATATCCTGTCAGTGCTGGAGTTTTCGTTTTCTAAGGCATATTACTTTCTTTTTCTTTTAATACGAAATTTATTGTCAAATTGGTTTCCATACAACACCCAGTGCTCATCCCAACAGGTGCCCTCCTCAATACCCATCACCCACTGTCCCCTCCCTCCCAGCCCCCATCAACCGTCAGTTTATTCTCAGTTTTTAAGAGTCTCTTATGGTTTGGCTCCCTTCCTCTCTAACTTTTTTTCCCCTTCACCTCCCCCATGGTCTTCTGTTAAGTTTCTCAGGATCCACATAAGAGTGAAAACATATGGTATCTGACTTTCTCTGTATGACTTATTTCACTTACTAAGGCATCTTTCAAATAGCAGAAATTTCAATTTTGATGAAGAGCAGGCTAATTATTTGTATATGGTTTGAGATTTTGTGAGTTATCCAAGAATTTTTCTACTAAAAGAATTCACATAAACTTAAAAAGGTAGCCTCCTATATTTTCCTCTAAATGTTTTATATTTTTATTTATCACTTATATTTAGGACTATAAACCATTTTGAGTTTTTATATGGTATCAGTTGATAATTGAGGTTATCTTCTTGCATATGAATATTACATTTTTCTAGCATCATTTATTGAGAGAATTATACTTTCCACACTGAATCACCTTGGTACTTTTGCCAAAAATCATTTGACTGTATATAATTTGTAGAATTGCTATTCTATTCTGTTGATCTTTTTTTAAAAAAAATTAATGTTTATTTATTTTTGAGAGAAAGAGAGAGAGAGTCAGAGCATGAGCAGGGGAGAGGTAGAGAGAGAGGGAGGCACAGAATCCGAAGCAGGCTCCAGGGTCTGAGCTGTTAGCACAAAGCTCAACGCAGGGCTCCAACTCAGGAGCCATGGGATAATGACCTGAGCCGAAGTCAGACACTTAACTGACTGAGCCACCCAGGCACCCCAGTCTGTTTTTGTTTAATCTACAAGCCAATAACACCACTGTCCTGATTTCTGTAGTTTTATAGTAAGTCTGAAGATCAGGCAGTGTAAATTATATTTGTTTTTGTTTTTCATAATTATTTTGGGTCTTCTCAGCTACTTGAATTTCCATATAAATTTTAAATAACTTGTCAGTTTTTACTAAAATATTTTTAAGAGCTTGTGGGATTTTGTTTGTTTTTGAATTGAATCTATAGATCTATGTTGAAAGAATTGAACAGTTAACAATTTTGAATTTTACAATTCATTTACATTGTTTAATCTCTCCATTTAGATTATTCTCAATTTCTCTGAACAGTACTATTTTAGTTTTCAATTTATAGGTTTTTTATATTTCTTGCTAAAGTTTCCCTCAAATATTTTATGCATTTAAATGCTAAAATATGTAATATTAGAACTGTAGAAAGCTAAGATGGCAGAAGGTAGGAGGACCCTAGGCTTGCCTCGTTCCTCAAACAAAGCTAGAGAGATATCAAATCATTCTGAATACCCAAGAAATTGATCTGAGGACTGACAGAGCAAACTGTACAACTAGAGGGAGAAAAGGTGCCACATCATGGAAGGTAGAAGTTATGGAGACATGGTTTGGAGAGAAATGAATCACAGGTGCTGTGTAGGGGATGGAGACCTGGTTGTGGAGAAAGGCAAGAGAGAGAGGAGTGCACAGGTGCACACATGGAGAATACTTGCCCAAAGCCATTGACTGGGAAATGTAGAGAAGCTGATTTTTGTGCATTTTTACAACCAGCGGTGCTCAAAGACTGGAGTTTTAGAGGTTCCCAGCGTGGCTGCTATACAGCTGTGAGGGTGCTGCATTGCTTCTGTGGAGAAGGCAGGCAGGTAACCTCAGGGACAGATGTTATGATCTGAGGATTGCCTAAAATGCACTAGAAGAGACTGTTCCTTCTTCTTGGACTGCATCTCAGAAAGGTGTCATTGCTTCTCTGGGGATAAAAGAGCCAGCAGGTGCTACTTCCCTACTGCATCCCTCAGCATAAATGCAGAGACACCTGCTGAGGGTGGCTAACCCAGACAGGGGCTGTTTAGTGTGCTTTACTCCAAATTCCATGCTCCTGTGATCTGGTGTCACAGCCCTTCTGGGTCAAACCTGCATCAAACCCAGCATGTGAGACCCTCCCCAGAAGACCAGTGCAGGTCCCTGCCACACTAGGACCCTTAAGTTAGAAGTTTTAAAACATAGCCAGCCTGGCTGGGATAGAGCCCAAATGCATGGTGCTGGTGCAGGTAGACAAGCAACCAGGGCACAGTTTAAAAGTAGCAATCTGAAAAATGCCTAGGATGCACAAAGGAAAATTATTCAGTCTTTTAGGAGAGCTTCCCTGGCACTAGCAAGCACAAGCTCTCCTTTCTAGGGACAAAGGAGCTGGCTGATCCATTTCTGTCCCCCACCTCTCAGCATAATCTAACTTCAGTAAACAGCACAGCACCAACATTGGCTGCCTAACCCACTTACACCAAATCCGATCCCCCTGCACTGGCTGGCACTGCTTTTCTCAAGCAAGTGGGCCACTCCCCCAGAAAACCAGCACAACGTCCCAACCACACACCATGTCTACTGACCATAGAGTTCTCCAAAGTTTCAGCTTTATTGGAAATAGCATCAGGTCTCTTTTAACAAGCAGATCAGAGCACACCCAGTTAAAACTCACCACACTGTGGCCAGGGTTCAAAACTTCCTTACTGCTGGTAAGGAGAAATTCTGCAGAGGACTGACCTGAGGGATAGAGCAGCCATATCACAGCAGTAGAGTGCACACAACACACACCAGAGACATTTTCTAAAGTGCCAGGCCCTGGACACTATATGACTTCTTCTTCATAAAGTCATTACTCTCAGGAGCAGGAACATAACAAACTTTCCTAACACACAGAAGAAGACGGACACCTAGACAAAATGCTAAGACTGAAGAATTCATACCAAAAGAAAGAACAAAGAAAAGTCATGGCCAGATGAAAGTAATATGCCTGACCCAGAATTTAAAGCAACAATCATAAAGATAGTAGCTGGGCTTGAGAAAAACATAAAAGACATGAGGGATACCCTTACAACAGATAAAAGAGCTTAAAACCAATCAGGCTGAAATGAAAAATGCAATAAGTGAGATTCTAAACCAGCTAGATGGAAATTACCACAAGGGTGGAAGAAGAATGAATAAGTGATAGAGAATATAGAATTATGGAAAATAATGAAGCTGCACAAAAGAGGGAAAGAAAATTCTTGGATCATGAAACTAGACATAGGGAACTCAGTGATACAATCAAACATTTGTATCATAGGACTTCCATAAAAAGAGAGAAAAGGGGACAGAAGGTTTATTTGAGAAATTATAGCTGAAAACTTCCCTAATCTGGAGAAAGAAACAGACTTCTAAATACAAGAGGCACAGAGAACTCCCATCAAAATAAATGAAAGCAGTCCAACACCAAAATTTATTGTAATAAATTTGCAAAATATAGAGACCAATAAAAAATACTAAAAGCAGCAAGACAAAAAAGTCCCTATCTTACAAGAGAAAAAAAATAAGGTTAGCAGCAGATCTCTCCATAGAAACTTGGCAGGCCAGAGGAAGTGGCATGATACATTCATGTGCTGAATGGGATCAATATGTAGCCAAGAATACATCATCCAATAAGGCTATCATCAGAATAGAAGGAGAGAGAAAGAGTTTCCCAGACAAACAAAAAGTAAAGGAGTTCTTGACCACTAAACCAGACTTGAAAAAAATATTAAAGGGGGCTCTTTGAGCAGAAAAGAAACACCAAAAGCAACAAAGACTAGAAAGGAATAGAGAAAATCTCCAGAAACAATGACAAAACAAGTAATAAAATGGTACTAATTTGTATCTATCAATAATTATTCTGAATGTAAGTGGATTAAATGCTGCCATCAAAAGAAATAGGGTATCACAATAGATTAAAAAAACAGACAAGACCCACTTATATGCTGCCTACAAGAAACTCATTTTGGACTTAAAGACACCTGCAGATTGAAAATAAGGGGATGGAGAACTATTTACCATGCAAATGGATATCACAAGAAAACCAGAGTAGCAGCATTTATCAGACAAACTAGATGTTAAACCAAAGACTGTAATAAGAGATGAGGAATGACACTGTATCATAATAAAGGATTTTATCCAACAAGAAGATCTAATAATTGTAAATATTTTTACCCCCAACTTGAGGGAACCCAAATATTTAAAACAATAACAAATATTAAGGAACTCATTTAAAATAATACAATTATAGTAAGGGACTGTAACACCCCAATTATAGCCATGGACAGATCATTTAAACAGAAAATCAACAAGGAAACAATGGCTTCACATGACACACTGCACCAGATGGACTTAACAGATATATTCAGAACATTTCATCCTAAAGCAGCAGAATACCCATTCTTTTCAATTGCACTGAGACATTCTCCAGAATAGATCACATACTAGATCACAAATCAGGCCTCAACAAGTCCAAAATATTGAGATCATGTCATACATATTTTCTAACCACAATGCTATGAAACTTGAAGTCAGCCACAAGAAAAAATTTGGAAGGAACACAAATACATAATAGTTAAAGAACACCCGATTAAAGAATGAATGTGTCAAGCAAGAAATTAAAGAAGAAAGAAACAAACAAACAAAAACACATGGAAACAAATAAATGAAAACATGACAGTCCAAAAGCTTAGGGATAAAACAAAAGCGATCATAAGAAGGAAGTATATAGTAATAAAGGCCTACTTCAACAGCTAGAAAAATATCTAAGACACAACCTAGCCTTACACCTAAAGAAGCTATAAAAAGGACAGCAAATGAAGCCTAAAGCCAGCAGAAGGGAACTAATAAAGATTAGAGCAGAAATAAATGATATAGAAACAAACAACTACAGTGTAACAGATCAATGAAACCAGGAGGTGTTTCTTTGAGAAAAATTGAAAAATTGATAAAGAACTAGTCAGACATCAAAAAGAAAAGAAAAGGACCCAAATAAGTAAAACCACAAATATGAGAGGACAGATCACAACCAATACCATAGAAATACAAGCATCATAAGGCAATAGTATGAAAAATTATATGCTAACAAATTGGGCAAGCTGGAAGGAATGGATAAATTCCTAGAAACTCACAAACTACCAAAACTGAAACAGAAAGAAATAGAAAACTTGAGCAGACTGATAACCAACAAAGGAGTTGAATCAGTAATCAATAGTCTCCCAACTGACTAAAGTCTAGGTCCAGATAGCTTCCCAGGAGAATTCTACCAAACATTTAAAGAAGAGTTAATACCTATTCATGTCAAACTGTTCCAAAAAGTAGAAATGCAATGAAAACGTCCAAACTCATTCGATGACATAAGCATTACCCTGATTCTAAAACCAGACAAAGACCCCACAAAAAAGGAGAATTATAGGCCAATATGCCTGATGAAAATGGATGAAAAAATTCTCAAAAAGATACTAGCAAATAAAATCCAACACTATATTAAAATAATCGTTCACCACGATCAAGTGGGATATGTTCCTGGAGCAAGACTTGTTCAACATTTGCAAATCAATTGATGTGATATACTACATTTGTAAAAGAAGGGAAAGAAACATGTGATTCTCTCAATACACGCAAAGAAAGCATTTGACAAAATACAGCATCACATTCTTGATAAAAACCCTCAACAAAGTAGGGATACAGGGAACATACCTCAACATCATAAAGACCATATGTGAAAAACCCACAGCTAATATCATCCTCAATTGGGAAAAACTGAGAGCTTTTCCTCTTTGGTCAGGAACACAACAGAATGTCCACTGTTACAACTGTTATTTAACATATTACTGGAAGTCCTATCCTCAGCAATCAGACAACAAAAAGAAATAAAAGACATCCAATCTGCAAGAAGAAGTCAGACTTTCACTATTTGCTGATGACATGATACTTGATATAGAAAACCTGAAAGACTCCACCAAAAAATTGCTAGAACTGATACACTAATTCAGTAAAGTCTCAGGGTACAAAGTCAACATACAGAAATCTGTTGCATTTCTATACACCGATAATGAAGCAGCAGAAAGAAAAATCAAGGAATTGATGCTATTTACAAATTCACTAAAAACCATAAAATACCTAGGAATAAATCTAAACAAAGAGATGAAAACCCTGAAAACTAAAACAAAACAAAACAAAAACAAACAAAAAAAACCACTATGAAAGAAATTAAAGATGACACAGATGTTCCATGTGCACTTGAAAAGAAAGTGTATTCTGCTGCTTTAGAGTGGAATGTTCTGAATATATCTGTTAAGTCCATCTGGTCCAGTGTGTCATTCAAAACCATTGTTTCCTTGCTCATATTCTGCTTAGATGATTTGTCCATTGCTCTAAGTGGAGTGCTAATGTCCCCTACTTTTATTGTATTGTTGTCAGTGAGTTTTGTTATGTTTGTTATGTTTTTATTAATTGTTTTAAATATGTGGGCGCTTTCAAGTTGGGGGCATAAATGTTTATAATTATTAGATCTTCTTGTTAGATAGACCCTTGTATTATGATATAGTGCCATTCTTTGACTCTTGTTAGAGTCTTTGTTTGAAAATCTACTTTGTCTGATATATGTATGGCTACCCTGGCTTTCTTTTTGCATCCATTATCATGACAGATATGTCTCCATTCTCTCACTTTTTTTTAATGATTATTTATTTATTTTTGAGAGAGAGAGCACGCACAAGCAGAGGAGGGCAGAGAGAGAGGGAGACACAGAATCTGAAGCAGGCTCCAGGCTGTGAACTGTCAGCACAGAGTCCAATGTGGGGCTTGAACCCACAAACTGAGGGATCATGACCTGAGCCAAAATCAGACACTTAACCAACTAAGCCACCCAGGCGCCCCCATCCTGTCCCTTTTAAACTGCCCATGTTGTTAGGTCTAAAATGAGTCTCCTGTAGATAGCATATTGATGGGTCTTTTTTTTTTCCATTCTGATACCCTATGTCTTTTGATTGGAGCATTTAGTCCATTTACACTCAGGATGATTATTGGAAGATGTGAGTTCAGTGCCATTGTGTTAAAAGTGAAGTTGGTATTTCTGGTGATGCTGTCTGTTCCTTGCTAGTCTCTGTTACTTTTGGTCTTTTTTTTTTTTTTTCTGCACTCAAATTGTCCACCTTAATATTTCTTGCAGGGCTGGTTTAGTGGTCAAGAACTTCTTGACTTTTCGTTTGTCTGGTGAACTTCATCTCTGCTGTTCTAAATGATAGCCTTGCTGGATAAAGTGTTCTTGGCTGCATATTTTTCCTATTCAGCACGTTGAATATATCATGCCACTCCCTTGTGGCCTGCCAAGTTTCTGTAGACAGGTCTGCTGCAAATCCAGTCTGTCTTTAAGCTGTTGGTAGGCTAAGAACTTTTTCTCCCCTGCTGCTTTCTGGATTCTTTCTTTGTCTGTGTGTTTTGTGAATTTGACTATGATAAGCCTTGGTGATGGCCGGCTTCTGTTGAACTTAATGGGAGTTCTCTGTGCTTCTTGGGTTTTGATATCTGTGTCCTTCCCCAGATTAGGGACGTTTTCAGCTGTCATTTGCTCACATAAACCTTCTTACCCTTTGTCTCTCTTTTCATCTTCTGGGACTCCTATGGTACAAATGTTATTCCATTTTAAATAGTCACTGAGTTTCCTAAGTTTACCTGCATGATTTATTACCTTTGTTTCCATCTTCTTTTCAGCTCCATTATTTTCCATTATTTTGTCTTCTGTATCCCTTATTCATTCTTCTGCTGTGTCAATCCTCACTGTCATGGCAGCAATTTGGGTTTGCATGTCAATTATAGCATTTTTAATTTCAAACTAGATTTTAGCTCTTTTATCTCTGTAGTATTCTCTAGTGTTTTCTATGCTTTTTTCAAGGCCAGTTAAAATCCTTATAATTGTTTTAAATTCTAGTTCAGACATCTTATTCATATCTGTATTGATTAAATCTCTATCATTTCTTCCTGTTCTTTCTTTTGGGGTGAATTCCTCCATCTTGTCATTTTGAGGGAATGAAAAAAATAACAAAATTAAATTAAATTTTAAAAATTAAAAAAAAATCAAATAAAGGAAGCCAGATCCTAGATGTGTTTTGGTCTGCTTGTTAAGGGAAGCTTGATAGAAAAAAGAAAAAAAATACAATTAAAAATTTCAAATAAAATAGATAAAGTTAAAAAATGTTCTTTCTCTATCCAAGGGAAAAAAACAGCAAAAACAAAAACAGAAGCAAAACATACAAACAAAAAACCCAGAAGAAGCTATCCAGTTACTCCAGAGCTGAAATTTTACAGCACTCTGATCAGTAGACTAAGGGAGTGGAAGGGATTTGTGCTGGTCTTCTGGGGGAGAAGGGCCTGCTCCTCTGATTCTCAGGCCAATTCACCCTGGTGCTGATGTGCCTGGAGGGTACAGAGGGGCAGGGCTTGGGGCAAGGGCTCCATTCTCCACTTGGTGATGTTGGTTAGTTCACTGGGGTCAATCAGTGTTGGTGGGCTAATGCCTGCTGTCTAATCTCCAGAGCGAGAAGTTTGTTCCCTCATAGTCACGCGATCTGTCAACCCTCCTTTGTCCTTGGCTTCCATCAGCTCTCCACCTTCACCCTGTCTGCGTCCAAGCTGTTTGCCTGCCAGGTGGCACCTCCCTCCAGAGTTTTATCTCAAGCATGGCAATATTTCAAAACCCCACACTTCAGAGACCTCCACTGATCCTCTGGGGGAGAATCTCCTGGAGCTTTGGTTGGTACCAGGTTCTCCAGAAAACGTTTGCATGACCATACAGTGGCAATGGCTCAGAGTTTATTCTGAGTTACAACACACAGCTGGCACCAGGGATTGCTGCCCTCAGCAAGCATCTTTGTTCACAGGTCTATGGTGTCTACTGAATCTTTTGCCTGTGGTGAGGCCATGTTGTCTCTACCAAATGCACTCCAGGCATGGAACTGCTTCTCTCTGTGTGACCCAGGGGATCCTCAGACCGTGCTGCCCACTCCTGGGGCTTCACCCTGCTTCCTTGCCAGAGCAGCACCAGGTGCTGACCTCTGAAACTTCATACTCTGTGATCCACCATTTATAAAAACAAAAAAACCTGAGGGGATTTAAACCTTTCCTTTTTCCCTGTCAATGGTTTTGGGAAACAGTTTCTTTTGTGCAGTCCCCTGTGTATGTTTTCACTCTTTCTCTCTTTCTCTCTAGCTACTTTCAAGGGGAGTGCTTTTCTTATGTGAACCAGATGTGCTGCTCTCTCTCCCCCTCTCTTTCTCCTCTCTCTGGAAAGGGCTCCCACCCCTCCTTGGCACTGAGGCTTTTATCTCCCCCAGTTCATCTCACCACACCATGTACCTGCCACATTCTTTCCCTCAAATTATGCAGATTGTTCTATTAATCCTCAGATCTTTTTCTTAGATGTTCAAAATGGTTAGATATTGACCTAGTTGTGTTCCAGGGATGAGACAAGCCCAACGTCGTCCTACTACTCTGCCATCTTAACTCCTCTCCTCCTCAGCACTCTTTTAAGATCTTAACTTACTAATTACATTTTCCATAGTTTCTATCCTGGTTCAGTTTCTCTTCACTGATTTACATCCTTATGGGCCATATTTTTCTACTTCTTTGCATTCCTACTAATTTTGTTGATTTCATTGCAGATATTATAGATTTAATATTGTTGGATGCTGCATAATTTTTAACTTCTTTTTAAACAGCGCTGAAATTTGTTCCAGAATGCAATTATTTCCAGATATTTTTTTTATCTTTTTGAGGCTTGTTTAGGCTTTATTTTGGCTCTATTCAAAGGCTGGTATATTATGATATCTCTCCACCAAAGGTGGAGTGATCATGAAATATTCCCCATCCTTTGTGACCTCTTGGAATCCCTATTCTACTTCCTCCTCCTCCTCCTCATTCTTTCCACCCGTCCTCCTGCTCCTCCTCCTCCTCCTCCTCCTTCTTCTTCCTCCTCTCTCTCTCTCTTCTCTGTCTCTTTCTCTCCCTCTCTTGCTCCCTCCCTCTCTACCTCCCCCTCCTGCTCCCTCTCCTTTTCTCCTCCCTCTCCTTCCCTACCCTCTTTGTGTAACTCCTCTTATCTAATATTATGAGCTATAAATTCTATCTCCCTTGGCTTTCCCCAAATCTATTCTTTATTTCCTCTGTCCTATACTCTGTGACCTGAAAACTGACTCCAGTGATTAAGCAGTTGCAATCCTAGTATTTATCTTATTTTTTAAAATCCTTTTAATTAGGCAAAATGTACTCTGCCTGTAGTTCAGTGTCTGAAAATTATTGTTTTATATATATATCCTTTTTCTTATCATGCAGTGGAGGAGAGCAATTCTCATAACAGTTGCTTCTTTATTGAAGGAATTACAAATCATAAAATTGACTAGACCTATGACTGACTAATTATGCTTAGTTTTTTAAGTTTATTTATTTTAAGAGAGAGAGAGAAAGAGAGCAAGGGAGAAGAATGTGAATGGGAGAGGGGCAAGAGAGAGGGAAAGAGAGAACCCCAAGCAGGATCCACACTTTCAGTGCACAGCCTGACATGGGCACAATCTTATGAACTGTGAGATCATGACCTAAGCCAAAATCAAGAGTCAGAAGCTTTACTAACTGGGCCATTTCAGCACCCCCATTTGCTTAATTTTAAAAGTAGCTATGGATTGCTGTAATGTTAAAGTTGAGGTAGGGGTGTCAGGGTGGCTCAGTCAGTTAAGTGTCTGACTCTTGATATCAACTCAGGACATGATCTCATGGTTCATGGTTTCAGGCCCCACCTTGGGCTGTGTGTTGGCAGTGCGGATACTGTTCGCATTTCTCTCTCCCACTTCCCCTCTGTCTGCCCCTCCCCTGCTCGCTCTCTCTCTAAAAGCAAATAAACTTTTTTTAAAAAGCTCATATAAATGTTTCCTTTTTTATCAAAGATATTCGTATGCTAGATAGGTAATTTTGATTTATTAAAAATCTCTCCTTCTTCTCCACCTCAAACTGGGAGAGGTAGTATTAAAACTTGAAGCTGATAGTTTTCTATGAAAATTTCATGACCACTCTGAGAAAATTCTCTTTAAAGAACTTTTCTCACTGATATCATGTAAATGTAAATTTACTAATTTATAGCAAAGAAACTCATATTCACCCATACCAGAAAAAAATAAGCAATCAATTGCAACATTTCACCTTGAATATAACTCTATTCAATTCAGTCCACGCCAACAACCTTTCTATTGTTTGTATTGTGTTGATGTTCCACAAATTTTCAAGGGTATTCCCCATTTCTAATTTTGAGACTCAATTTCAGATACTGTGTTGATACTTTATGTTTGAATCTCCATAGTGAAAGAACTTAGAGGAATTTCTTCCCATCCAGACACTTTAATACAGATTGCTATACATTTGTTTATGTTATATACGACTGTGTAAACTTCCGGTTGAATTTATATAGATCCTCAGTAATTTTTGATGCACAAAACAGAACTTTCAATTCGTATGTTTCAGCTGACTTTTTTTTAATGTTTATCTATTTTTGAGAGGGAGAAACAGAGTGTGAGCAAGGAGGGAAAAGGCAAGAGGGAGACATAAAATCTGAAGCAGACTTCAGACTCCAAGCTGTCAGCTCATGAGCCTTGAGATCATGACCTGCGCTGAAGTCAGATGCTTAACCGACTAAGCCACCCAGGCTCCCTTCAGCTGCCTTATTTTTATCTACTGTATTTCTAAATGGAATAACTGTCTTTTTCACACTTACCTATTGTTTCCTATATCTTTCCTTGTATCCAAACGATCAGTGGAAACCAGGCTACAAGCATTTTATTGTGAGCAGAAGGGGAAGAGACCCTGGAATGACAAATTTTAATTCAAAAATTTCTAAACTTACAAAGGCATACAGCAATTTGTTCATAGCACACCTAATCATATCCTGCAGAAATATGTTCTACTGAGCATGAGTCTAGGAATGCTGATTAAATAAAAATCCCATAGAATTTACTAGGTTTGGATTAGATGCAATAGGAGTGAAAATCTACAAAATTTAAAGACTAGAAATAAAAATGTCCTATAATAAATTCCTATAATTATTTCAAAAATGTTTCTTCTTTGAATTAAGAAGAATATATCAGTATTTTTCAAAGGTTGTGGAGTAAGAAGTTGACTGGAAAAAATGGCATAAGGGAATTATTTGGGTAGTAGAGGAATTCTACATCTTGTCTGTAGTGGTGGTAACATATCTCTATATGTATTTGTCAGAACTTACAGAACTGCAAACTAACAAGAGTGTGGTTTATAAATTGCAAATAAATAAATATATGAATAAATGTATGAATGAATGTAATTCTGTTTTAGGGGATACAACTGTCTTTGAATTACATTCACTTACAGTAGTGAAAGCATAGCTATTTTAACATCACACTCGTGTACCCCCTAGTTGTATTCTCTGTGAACAGGAAAAATGCTGTTTAGAGATTTCTTGCATATGAAGTAGCCTGAAGATATTGAGGAAGAACAGCAATTATTTCCAATATGCATAATATTACTTAGCTAAAGAAAACATGTAAATTTCTGGTTTTTTCACCTGAAATATATAATCTCATATTTGGAAAACAAGTGGGGGGCAGACAATGGCTAAATTATCAGCGTTTTATTTGTGTAATAGCATTAGAAGAAATGCTATTAGTTTAAATTAAAGCACAGCAAGGCACTTCTGCATAATTCAAGCAAACAATTTAACAAATAAACTTCAGCTTTCTCATTACTGATTCCTAAATTGCCAGGCAGCTTGAAGACGATGAGAAAACTATTTTATAATGAAGGGTGATCATGAGAGGGCAGAGGTGAAAATCTAGGAAAACTTGCTTTCCAGAATATAGATGGGAAGATGCAGCCAACTGTCTAATTCTCAGGACGAACTTTAAGTGTTATGATTATAGAATGAAATACAAAAGCATATTTCTGAATATGAATTTAATCACTTGAAAGAAAAGTCTTTCTGAACTCCTTTGCTTCCATTTATGTTCTTTGTTAATGCTTCAAGTAAGCAAAATAAATAAACTCAGAAAGGTGATGTTTAGGTAATACAGACAATGAATACATAGGCCGATTATAGAAATCTGCTGTTAGATCTACTTGGCAATGGTCATGCAGAAACCAATTATTTATGAAGCAGGAGACCCAGGAAAGACATTGTTTTCAAATGTCCTTATTCCTGCGTGAAGATTTTTTTCCTGCGAGTTTCTAGAGTAAATTGAATTGGGAAGAAACTGTATATAAACATCTCTTTCTTAAATTCCTATGTGTACTGTAAGCATTTAAATAATAATGAGACCTACCATTTATGTGATGTGTTTAAATCTGTTTCTCCAATCCTCGTTATATCCAATTTGCATATGACAAAATGGAGACTATTGAAAATTTGAATATGTTATCTAAAATCTAAATTCAGTGAAAGATATAATAGGCTTTCGTATCCAGATTCGTCTGACATCAAACCTCATGTTCTTTTATTTATTGATGTGCTTCTTAAGTAAATATCTATTGAGTGCCATCCATGCCCCAGGCATTTTATAATAGGGATCAAAACAGACACAATATCTGTCCTCATTTAGAACCCACTAGAGAAGGGGTGAAAAACATTAAATAAGTATTTATAAAAATTATTTTGTCATTACAGTGTTTGCTGATATAAAGGAGGAATGAAGAGGGCTTTGAGAATGTAGTACAGAGGGATATAACCTAATGGGTGACCCTGAAAGGAGAGACTTAGCCACACAATCTGACATAAAAGTATATGATTATAAATTTCCAGAGATTAATAACGGAGATTGCAAACTGATTTAGGGAGCTACTACATTAACTACATTATTTGCAGTAACTTTTATAAAGTGAAGTTTTAATTTATTTTTTATTATTATTTTTGGGAGAGTGCAAGTAGGGGAGGGGCAGAGAGAGGGGGACAGAGGATCTGAAGCAGGCTCTACAATGACAGGCTGACAGCAGAAAGCCCAATGTGGGGCTCAAACTCATGAATCATGAGATCATTACCTGAGCCAAAGTTGGACGCTCAACCCACTGAGGCACCCAGGTGCCTTGTAGTTTTTGTTTTTTAAGTTACACACAATAAACTTTATTGTATCACCCATCACCACACTGATAATTGTCTTGGAAATGCTTTCCCCAAAACTTTTTTCCAATCTCACTACCTACGTAACTACATTATTTAAGCTACCAATCAATAAATTTTCATACTCCATTACACTGATTGAATTGATAAATATAAGGAGCAAGGCAATTCAGTTCAAAGTCAACTCATTTTTCAAGGTCCAGGTGAAATGTCATTCCCTCTGTCATGTTTTGCTTAATACTTTCCTCTAATGCAGAATTAATTATTTCCACTTGAATGTTCCAAAATGCCCTACTATTCCTGCAGTGATGTTTTGAAACAAATTACCCACACCCTGTGGCTTTTAACAGTAAGTATTTATTTCTCACTCATGAATCTATTGGATTTGCTTTGGATCCAGACAGTGGATCTGGTTTAGTTCTGCTTTACCATTCCACATTCTCCTTGAGCCAGCAAAAATCTGAAACACGCCCTCCTCATGGCAGATCACGGACCATCAAATAGTTGTAGAGAAAGACACAATCCCTCTTGTGACTTTGGCTTAGAACTGTCACTTATTTCCATATTCCTTTGGCCAAAACAAGTTATGGCCAAGACCAGTATCAATCTTGGAAAGAAATAATGTGTCTATCCTCTAGCACAAGGCAAAAGGAATCAAACAGTTGAAAACGGTAACCCAGGTTAACATAGCATAACATTTAATATGTAAATAGGTTTAGCATTCATTGTACTTAAGTTAACTATATCTTTATGTCATTGTTAACATGTACCCCTCTTGGTGTAACAAGAACCTGCCAAGTTGCATATCACAACTCACAACCTTTTCTTTCGTCCCTGAGTTAGCCAATATCCCCATTTTTGTGATAATTATACCATTGCTTTACTTTAGAGTTTTTAGAATTGATGCATTCAAGCTTAAGCAATATAGTTTCATTTTTACTTTTAAATGTTGGACAATTAAAAGAACACCATATGAATTATTTTGTGACCTGTTTTTTCACTATTCTGTTTGAGACTATATGCAGCTATATAGTTCACCCAATTACTTTGCTATATACTATTTTTATGAACATATCAATTTATTTTCTATTTTTCATTATGCTTTATAAGAGTTTTCATATAGCATATATACCACTAGTATATTAAGCATTTTTGAAGGCAAAATCTTCTCTAATTTGTTCTTACAGTTGTGACACTGCTATTTGATGAACAGGCGTTCTCTCCCTAATGTCTTCAAAGTTATCAAAATTTTCCTTTATTGTTAGTGCATGTATCTTTTAAAATATTTCCATAACTTGGATGCATAAACATTTTTCCATGGTCTTTATTTCATCTGAAATGGATTCTATGTCTAGTATGAAGTGAATGTCCACTACCATTTTTTTTCTTACAAATGCCCAGTTGCTTCAGCATCATTCACTGAGAAACTAATCTTTTACTCACTGATCTGTACAAATAAGTGTTCATATTACAACTAGGAGTATTTAAGGGTTCTCTATTCTATCATAATGTTCTGCTTACCTCTATCCATTGATTTATGGGTCTTGGTATCTGTTAGAATTAGTGCTACTCTCTTGTTTTTCTTCAAGAAAAATTTCTTTTTTTTTGGTCAATGTTCATGAAATTACCTGCGCTGATTATGATTGGGATCATATCAATACTACACATCATTATGGCAGAAATTATACTCTTTATTATTCTTTCAGTCTTGAACATAGTATATCTATTTATTTATTTCTCCTTGATTCCTTAGTTAAGCATAATGACATAATTTGTTTTATTATTATGCAATTATTGAATTTACTATTAAGCATATCACATTTGTATACTATTATAAATAACATACCGTAGGCTTTCTTTTTATAGTGGATTTTTTAACATTAAGTATGTTGATTTTTGCTTATTTTCATTCTGGAGCAGAGAAATTGATTAATCATAATCCTGGGTTCATTATCCACTCATAGTATTAGTCTTCACTTGATTCTTCTATTTTTTGTTTTATTTATTATATTATATTATATTATGTTATATTATATTATATTATATTATATTATATTATATTATATTTTTATTTTTATTTATTTTTGAGAGAGAGAGAGAGAGACAGTGTGATCAGGCAAGGGGCAGAGAGAGAGGGAGACACAGAATCTGAAGCAGGCTTCAGAATCTGAGCTGTTAGCACAGAACCTGATGCAGGGCTTGAACTCACGAACCCCAAGATCATGACCTGAGCCAGAGTCCAACGCTTAACCTACTGAGCCACCTAGGCACCCTTCTTTTATCTTATTTTTAATTTTACTTTTTAAATAATATAATTCATGTCCATGTTCACTGAAGTGATTGTTAATCTTGTTGTATATAGTTAATATGCATTTAGGTATGTTAGAGTAATTACCTCATTTTTAGCTATTCCTTTTCATTTTTATCTCAGACATTCCTGCTTGAATCACTTTCCCTCTGCCTAAAATACGTCCTGTAGAATTTCTCTATTAAAGTCTGCCAACTTTAGTCTCCAATTTTTTAACCTAATATTGTTTTTATTTCATATTTGTTTTTGAAGTATATTTTCACTGAGTGCAAGATTCCAACTTGGCATTTAACCTCTCTAGTACTTTGAAGATATTGCCTACAGGGTAAGGATATCAGATGTGTTTATCCTGGTTGGACCTCACACTGAGGGCGTAGGCATTTGGAGTCCCAGCTTTAAGGAAGATGGTTTCCTATATAACTCCCCTACTAATGTAGTGTTTGGGTATTTTATTCTGCAAACCAAAGCTCAAAGCTCAAGATTAACAAGTTTTTCAGCCACCATCAGAGCAACAGTAACTTTAACTTTTTACTCTGCTAACCTCTGTGTTTACCCCTGTCCTTTCCTCCTTGTGTCCCAGCAGTCACTTACTTGCAAGCCAACTCTTTTATGTGTTTGATAAAATTGCATAAAATATTTTAGCCAGAATTTTATGTTATTTTTCAGAGGGAGAATGTCTTGAGATATCTAGCCAGACATTACTGGAATCAAAATTGTCTAACATTCACAGGCTGCAAACAGTGAAAAAATCTTTCATTATTTAGGGAACATTAACTTTTTTTTCATTTTTTTGCCAATTTAAGTATTCATTTGTGAATGCGTGCTCTTAGACATTATTTCTGAGTTTCATTTGCTCCTTGAAAGACAACATGGAAGTATGTATCTGGAATTCTTTTCTTGCTTCATAATTGGAATCCTTCATTCTCACCAGCAAATCATAAGTTTGTCCCTGGCCTAACCCTACACTACAGGGCTAATTAAGCACTTACACAATCTTTTATCTCTATTTGGCCGTGATTGTTGTTCTAATTATTAAAACTGGGCTTTCTTCTAGATCCCAAGTTGCTTCCTCCATGTTTTAGCCTTAGGAACTGGATCCCTATGTTTATTCCTGTCTCTAAATCTTTGTTTTGCTAATTTGACAAGTATTCTAATATTCCATGGACTGTAAGTGCTATCTTGCCACTTGGATCCTAGCCAAGATTTGTTTAGGGTCCTTCTCCTGGTAGCCTGCTGTCTCCTCTAACCTATTTGGCTCTCAGGCTGGAAGCAAGCATTTTTGAGAGTTTCCTTGTCCTGTGACTAATGAATTCTGCATAAAAAAAGATTATGCAGACATATTTCCAGCATTGTATATTCAAATGACTCAGGAGATTCTGTGACATTCTTGTATTAATTTAGAATCAAAGGAGTGTGAGAGAACTAGAGAGGAAAAGATCATTTAGAATCAAAGGAGTATATAAAAACTAGGGAGGAATGGAAATTCATGAGAAACTCCTGGGGAATAAGGCATTATTAGTATGTTTTTGAACCTATTAATTTAGCTGTTTTCCATTATATAGATTAGCTTAAAAATATATCAAGTTTATTTCATTCGTTCTGAACATTCTAAGACTTGAATTTCTCAATATTGTTCAAATACCTTAAATCAGGAAGAAATTCTTTGTTTGAACACTGTATAATTCACATTTTATAACATGATATTAGAAATATTTTTTTTTTCAAAGAAAGATGCAGGTCTTTTCAACAGATGCAATTATTATCAATGAAATCCAAACTTGGAGGGCTGTTGAAAACTGTACTTGATGATTAATTGTACATGATTGATGCCTAATTTAAATTTCATGCTTTCCATTTCAAGTTATAAATTTGAATCAATTTTGTTTGCCTGTATTGACCAACAGCTAACCACTCAAGTGGAAGTGCTTGGCATATTTTTATATTAGAGCAGTTTAGTGAGAGTAATTTTGAAGTCTAAATAAATAAAATGAAATAAATAAACTAAATAAAAACAGCATTAGCCTATCTCTACAGTTCAGTGGCCCAAGTGTAAAGATTTTTTTTCCTCACTGTAATTTCTATGACCCCTTAGAAGTGTTATTAAATTGCTATATTTTTGAGTGTGGTTTTGTGGTATTAAATATACTTTTATGAATAAAAGATAAAAAAATTACTCTTGATTTTCCTTTTTATCCTTAATATATTTAATTCCACCAAAAATGAGTTCTAAATCCAAAATGTACCCTGAGTTATCTGTATTTTTCAATTTCTAATCTCTTCAGTCTAATCTAAACCAGCATCAAATCTCACAAGAACTATTATACTTACCTACTGGTTCTCCCACTCCATTCTGGTTCACACTACCAGGTCCATCTCCTTCTTCACACAGCAGCAGTAAGGATGCTTTTATTTAATTTGTTTTTACATAAATCACATCATGGCGTTTACCTGTCTATAACTGCACTATGGATTCCATTATACTTTATATAAAAAACACACCCAAAACACCCTCACATGGTCTACAATATCTTACTAGATCTCATTTTGCCTCCTTCTTTTTTTTTTTTGTTATTCTTCCACTTTCTTCCTACTTTATTATGTTAGTTAGACTATTTTCTCTTTTAAGAGAAAGATTTTCTCAAAACCTTTGTACTCTCTCCCTAAGATACTCTTCCCTGAAAATGTGTTCGATTATTGCATTGTTTTTGCCTTAGTTCAAATGCCAACCTTAGATGAGACTTGCTTATCAAATTATCTTTTTTAAAATATAAAGTGATCATGTGCATTTATCTTATCTATGTTCTGTCTCCTTTATAAAAAATCTGGGGCTTTATAAAATTAGGGGCTTTATCTCTTTGTTTGCGTCTCTGTCTTTCACAATTAGAAAGAAGCCTGGCACATAATAGGTAGCATTTTTGAATAAATCAATACACAGATTAATATGAATTATTCTACATTTTTTAAAAAACAAAACTGTAAAATTAGAATACTTAATAGATTAGAAAAACAATGATTAACAACTTTCCCAATATCTAAAGAGCATTAAGAAGTAAATGAGGGTGATTTTGACACATAGTCAGTACTCTTCTGTGTAGAATACATATTGAGTGTAGAACACCAATGTCATGAGGACCAAACCAAAAGTGATTTCATTAAATCAGGAATGAGATACATCTTTCAATTTATAATTTGGTTCCCACCAACAGAATATGTTCACTTCCTAAGTTAATATATTTTTTCATAAATATTATTGTTCCTGTTTATTCTTTCTGTTTTTAATAATTTTCCAGTAATGGAAATATACCTAATTGGAATAGTCAGCCAGGGCTAAGTAGCTTATAATAGACCAATTTCTTATAGAAAAGGGCAAAGTATCTATACTCAATTTTTGAAAATAGTGGGCAGAAACCATTAGAGGCAGAATGGGACAGGCTGCAATCCCTCAGGGAAGAGATTAGTTCCACATTCAATTCATCCTGGTTTGGTTTTGTTTTTTCCCCACCCTAAGGAAAGTTGTTAATAGACCATTGTGCCAGGCAGAGTTACAGCAGAAAACTGTAGTCTTATTAAATTAAGAAGAAAGAAAATGGAATTCAGGGCTCCCAGTCTGTGATTTGAGGGGTAACTTCATAGGGAAGAGGGAATTTAGCAACATGAGCCCCAAACTCCATGTGCAAATTCCCCCTCAAGGTCTTTAATGAATCCTAGAGTGCAAATGTGCATGACCAATCTGGTAAAGACAAAAAACAAACAAACAAAAAAACTAGTAGAAGATGACATATGAAGGACTAAAGTGCTGAGCAGAAATTTTAGCTACCAATGATGCTAGAGGCAGGAATTGAGTTCAGAGCCCACCCAAAGTAGAGACCTCGATTAATACCCCATTTTGTCAGTTGGGCCACATCTTAGAAGTAATGGATTAATTTGAAATATAACAAAGGATTAAGAAAAAGGATCAAGATTAAATATGGCCACCACTGAAGAGCATAAAACCAACCTTTGGGAGGAAGAAGTGACCTACCTATATTCTTTCTGCTTGGCAGAAGGAAAAAAAAATAGTCTTCCATAGAAGAAGATAATATCTTCTAGAACATTAACTAAATTTCAAACTCAATATTCTGTGTGCAATTTAAAGTGACTTGCTAAAAAATGATCAAACAAGAAAAACCTTACAATAGGAATAAGTTCAAAGGAGATTCAGATATAGAATTTTAGACAGGGATATTATAATAACTATGTTTTATATATTAAGAAAAACAGAGGTAAGCATGGAGAAAAAATGTTCTGGAGAAGAAACCAGAATCGATAAAATATAAGTCAACAGGATATTCTAGAACCGAAAATAACAATAATTCAGTAGACTAATTTGAAATATTAGGCAACCATAGTCACAGGCAAACAAGGGAAATTAGTGAAATGGAAGGCAAATCAATTGGAAATATCCAGACTTGTGTGAATTATTAAAATAGAAAGTGATACAGAGATATGTTGTGGTTTAGTTATTCTTCCACTTATTTTAGGGGTTTTGAAAGTATCTTCAGGATGGGGAATGGCAGAAGATATGTAAAAATTTTGGGGGCACCTCGGTGGCTCAGGCAGTTAAGCATCTGACTTTGGCCTAGGTCATGATCCTTGTGTTCAGGAGTTTAAGCCCCGCATTGGACTCTGTGCTGACAGCATGGAGCCTGGAGCCTGTTTCAGATTCTGTGTCTCCATCTCTCTCTCTGCCCCTTCCCCACTCGTGCTCTCTCTCTCTCTCTCTCTCTCTCTCTCTCTCTCTCTTTCTGAAATAAACACTAAATTTTTTTTTAAAAAAAGAAGTTATGTAAAAAATTTAGACCCTCCGCACCCCTTGTCTCTAGGATACACAAGAGAGCTTCTGGGCAGGAATCAAAAAAACTACTAGCTTAAGTAACGGCAGACTTCTCCCAGATGAATTCTGACACTTGGCCACATAGACATTCAAACCCTACTAATTGTCCAAACAGCTTTATGTCTATTGAAGTTCTTGTTTCTTATGTATAAAATGGGAAAGATACCCACCCCCCTTTTCTAAAGAGAACTGAATGAAATGTTTTACGATTTTGAACTGTATTACAATCCTGTAGGTCAATTCCTGGCACATGGAAAGAGTCCTGCAAAACCATGTTTGTTTTGTGTTGGTTTCCTTTCTTTCCTCCAAGGAAAGAATACTAGTCTGGGGATGATAGGTATCCTATTGGTGAAGTGAATGGTCTCATAAACTCAAGAATGTTTCTTCATTATTTTATTTTCTGGGAAAAAGCTTTCCCCTGCTTTATGGAAGTACTATCCAGTGGCCACCCACTTTTACATCTTTTATACTTCCTGCATAAATAATTAAGTTAATGAATAGCCATTCATCTGAAGCCAGCTAACTGATTATCTTTAGAAATAATATCATGAAAATTCCTCCAGTGTTAGCTGAACACCATACACATCTCACATTCAAAACTGATTAGTTTGTTTGTTCTGCCTATCTGAGCAAACACAAAACTAACTCTAAAATTGTTTAGATGCAAGGGAAAATTAAACATCATTGGAAAAAAAAATATCAATATTCCTATCAGGTATTTTGGTTTGAGATGGAGCCAGCCAAATGCACATGCATAAAATCACTTATATTTATATCTAATGTAAAAAGAGCATTCAAGATTTAGACACAAAACATAAAACAAAATATAAAACCAATTAATGTTCCATATTTTAAGGAATGAGGGCAATTAATGAATACTTCCAGTAACCTATATTCAGTACTACTAAACCTCTCATTCTAAATACCTCAATATTTTTTCTTTGCCATAATTTCTAGATAAGAAATTTGGTACTATATGTATTATCTAAGCTACTTTGTAAGCTAATGATCACCATTGTCCTTCAAACTAATTTTCTACCTTTCTACTTACATGCTAGCCTCTACTTTGAACCTCCTATATTTAAATTGAATATTATCACCTCTGTGAAGACTTTTCTGACTGCCCTCTGTCTATATCCTCATTCTTCAGAGGAGGTATTAATGTATTCATGGCTTTGCTTATTTATTTCTCACTGCACTGTGCTAGATTTTTATATTAGAACAGATTGTTGCCTTCCAGGAGAACCATTTTACAAGATTGTTACATTTCCCCAAGTGTACAAATACAATGTGTTTAAATACAACTTAGTCTTTCCTCCAAGTCACATTTTTGTTGAAGTCATAAATTTTTTTTCTACATTCATTTTATAAATATTTGCCATTTCATCATCCATTACAAGTCTGTCTTTCACCTGTGACATTTTCAAACTTAAACAATATTTGTGTTCCTCCATGAGAATTTATGCATGTATAAGGGCAATAAAAGAATAGCAGCCAGGTGAAGTATTCATATCTGTGGTTGGGTTCATTCTTTAGTTCAGTGAATTGGTCCACCAAATAAACTTCAGTACTTCTGATTCAAATGCAAGTTGCATTAATCATATAAATGGCTCTATATCATTAGCCAATAACTTAGCTTATGAGTACTGGACACAGTAAACATTAAATTTGTCTGTTCCACAGTTCTGCTCTACTTTTCTTACTCTAGACAATGTATCTTACTTTTGTCTATCTCCTTCTCAGCTTCTGGATGGTAAGGATTTATATGAGAGGCTATAAAATTTGCTATTCCAAACTATATCCCATAAAAAGGTAAGATTGGCCCAAATATTTATATTAACTATCATTGTTAATCATATTAACTATCCCAGTGGAAAAATAAATGGCCACATCAACTCCATACTTTTTAAAAATTATTTTGTTTTCCAGTAAAAAGCTTTGTCCTGCTTTATGTAATTAGCCAATGGGTCATATTCAATGATAATGTTAATTATCATTGCTTTGCTATGTATTCATTTTAATTAGTTATAAATTGTATTTAATAAAATGCACAAATCTTAGCATTACAATTCAATGAAATTTTACACATATAAACATCCCTGTAAGCTGTCATCCAGATGGACATATAGATCTTTCCCATCAATCCTTTATCTCTGTCCTCTAATTACACATATATTAGACTTTTTTTTTACCATGTCCCATTTCTCTTAACTTCTTTCCCCTCTGTTTATTTATTTTTTTAAGTTTTAATTTATTTATTATGAAAGACAGAGAGAGCGAGCAGGGGAGGGGCAGAGAGAGAGGGAGAGAGAGGTTCCCAGGGAGGCTCTGTGCTGCCAGCACAGAGCTCAACATAGGGCTCGAATTCATGAACCATGAGATCATGACCTGAGCCATAAAATCAAATCTGACATTTAAACGACTGAGCCACCCAGGCACCCCTCCCTCTGTGTTTAGACATTTTTTATTGTTCAGTGTTGTATTTACTACTCTTTATCCTCTGTAGTCTATTATTGATTACATCCAATGAGTTCTTAATTTTAGTAATACTATTTAATAGAAAGTTTGTTTCAACAATTGTTGTAGATGTTAAACATCTGTTGAAATTCTCTGTAAGTTAAGTTATTTGTGTCTCTGTTTAGTGCTGTTCCTCTCAGCAGCTATTCTCTGCTAGAACTCTGTTGTTCCATTTTGTACCTGGACACCTCAGAATTCGGCTAAGTAATGTGAAGTAAAGTTTTACACAGAATCTTGGGGCTTCTTAAATGCCTTTGCCTTTATTTCAGTGTCTTTCCCTACATATCTTTTCCTGCCTTCTCTTCTCAATAAGGCTGTCTTTCTCTGTTTGGGATCCACTTTCTTCTGCTGCTGCTGCTTGAAAATTGCCCTGAAGGAGAAGGCTGAGGTGAATGCAAAGGTCTTGTGGCATGTGTTCTTTCTCTCAAGTCTGGAAGCTTCCAAATGTTTGTTGTCCAATAACTGTAAACTCTTTGTTTTGTAAGTTTTGTGCAGCTTTTATTCATTAATTTTGGCCATTTTTAAGTCTAAGTTGAATCATGCTTTACATGTGTTTTAGCCTTCCCTTCACCCTCTCACATTTGTGTGTCAAGTACAGTTTGTTTATTCATCTCAAATTATGAATATGCCACAATTATTTCCACTGTTGGTATTATAGTGTAATTTTTTTATGTAATTGTATACCCCTGCCTAGATTTAATCTATATTTTGGCTTTATTTTATATTTTCCTATATATTGTAATGAGGTTGATAACTTTTGATTTGTTTATGGGGCATTAGCTTACTCCCTTTGTGAAATGCTTAGTGAAGTCTCTTGATGATTTTTCTATTATACTATCTTTGTTCTCATAGATTGAAAAAAACTCATCATATGTCCTGGATACTTTGTGTTTTGCAAATATCTTCTTGGTATCTACAATTTAACAGTGTCTTATAATAAACAGAATTTCTTAATTTTTAAGTAGTCCATTTTCTCAGGGTTTGCAGGGATTGTTAAGTTTTTTTAGTGCCCTATTTTAATAATATTATATTTGCAAATCATATATCTGACAATGGGATAATATCCAAAACATGTAAAGACCTTATACAATTCAATAACAAAATAAAACCAATCTGATTAAAAAATTGGCAGAGGCTCTGAATAGACATTTTTCCACAGACGACATACAGACAGCCAACAGGCACATGAAAAAAAGGTTGAATTTACTAATCATTATGTAAATGTAAAGCAAACCCAATAAAATACTACTTCACATCTATTAGGATGGCTATTATCAAACAAAGAAAGAAATGAAAAATAACAAAGGATGTGGAGAAATTGGAATCCTTGTGTGCATTTGCTGGTAGGAATGTAAAGTGATGTAACACTATGGAAAAATTTTGGTTGTTCCTCAAATAAACATAGAATTACCATATGATCCAGCAATTTCACTCCTAGGTGTATATTCAAAGGAATTGAAAGGAGGGACTTGAACATATATTTGTATGCCACTGTTCATTGCTGCATAATTCTCAATGGTTAGAAAGTGGAAACAACCTATGAATGAATAAACAAAATATGGTATATATAATATATAATGGGATATTAGCCTAATATATGGTACAACATGGATGAAGTTTGAAGACATTATGTTAAGTAAAGTCAGACACAAAAGGACAAATGTTCTATGATGCCACTTATATGAACTACCTAATAGGCAAATTCATAGGGATGGAAAATAGATTAGAGGCTACCACGGTTGTGGGGAGAAGGGATGTGGAGTAATTGCTTAATTATTAAAAGGTTTCTAGTAAAACCATTTGAAAACAGGCACTGGTGATGGTTGTACAACATTGTGAATATAATTAATGCCACTAAATTGTACAATTTAAAATGGTTAAAATGGTAAGCTTTATGTTATACATATATTATCACAATTAAAATACAAAAAATATGTTGTCTATGATGTGATGTATGATCACAATGAATCATCAAAATGAACCTGTATTTTCTAGAGCCACTCCAGTTAGAACTGGAGTTATATCTTACTATCACTATGTCTTTCCTCCTACTTAAATTTTTTTCATTAGAATAGTTGCATCTTGCTCCACCAATCAGACCTTGCTGATTCTAATGTATCTATCAGGCCACACATCTTCAGTAAAGGCTTTTTATTTTCATTCTCCCTTTGTTTGCTTTAAACTGCATCATTCTTAATTTCAAAGTAGCCCCAACTCTTCATTCAATCACCTTCTGCTCTCCTTGCTTTATACCTGCCACTTTTTCTTTCCAACAAAATCTATGATCTTTTATTTATACTTATGAAAGTTAATGTTAGTAAGAATACAAGTAATAGTAGCAGTAGTAGTAGTAGCAGCAATAATAGAAGTAGTAATTGTGAAGTAATTCATGGAATTGCCATATCACAGACACGCTTAGACACTTTTCATACAGTATTTTTGATTTTCACTCCCTATATTTCAGGTAAGGCAAGTGAGGCTTATATATATATAAGTTGTATATATATATATACATATATATATATGTATATATATATATACATATATATATATGTATATATATATATATAAATACAACTTTCCTAAGTTACTACTAAGTGAAGGGCATAAGGTTTGAAACCAGATCTACCTGCTCTCAAACCTATGCTCATTTCAGGTTGTTTAATAGTCTCTAGAAAAATGTCTGAATATATCAAACTCTGTTCTTAATTGTTTGACTTCATATAAATCTTTTTACGTTTTCATCCTGTTAAAATTTGTATGAAATTATTCAAAATTATTTTGCATCATATTTTCTTAAAATTAAGTAAACAGAATGAAGCTACCAAAGTTATCTTCCTTATTTCACGAATTTTTTTGGTGATATTTTTACTTCTTTTTATTATTGACCAAATACAAGCCTTGATTTTTCAACTATGCTCTCATTTTTATATGGTTTAAGTAAGTTGTCATTCCAAGTGTTTGCATGCTGGACTGGGAGCTTATTTTCCCAGTCCATCTTCTGACTTAACATTTTCATCTTCAACTACCCATACCCCTTCTCTCACCAAAACCTGTGTCAGAATAAAATCAGATATTGATTATTTCTAATATATTAAAATATATATCAGTGATCACACTTTTCCAGTGTGGATGATTGGTGCCCTCAATGGTTTCTGAATGGAAGTCTTGTTCCATGGTTAAAAGAATTCCATGGATCAGTGACCACATGGGAAAGTTTTGTGTCTTTATCTTCTCTATAATTATATATTTGCTTATTTACTCTCTGATGCTATCTGTCACATTGTGATTTGTACCTCATATTTATTTTAATTTTTCATATATATTTGGTTTTTAGCCACAGTTCCTATCTCGCAGCTCCCTAAGCTCTTGGAGTTTCCTGTGTTTAGAGTGATAAAGCTCTCTGTTATGTTAACAATGTGACTTCTGGATCCCAGATAAGGAAGGGGACTGGTTGCCAGGAAAACCAGCTACAAGAGTAGAGGGGTGTAACTTTCAGTCACACCCCCAGACCTCCAGGGAGGGAGGGGGGCCCTAGGTTGAATCAGCCTATGGCCAATGACTTAGTTAATAATGACTATGTAATGAAGACTCCATTAAAACCCAAGAGGGGATCTTTTTGATATTTTTGGAGAGCTTCCACTCTTGGGAAACCAGAATGCTTCTGCATGCCACTAAGCCACCAATGCTATCTCCAGATGGACAGTGTCAGAATTGAGTTGAATTCTTGGACATTCTGCTGGTGTCTGAGAATTGCTTGGTTTTGTGTAGGTCACAAACCCTGAAAGACTATCCCACAACTATGTACCTCTATGTAAAAAAGAGTTTCTGTGTAAGAAATGGATTTATCAGTCAAATATCCTCTTTTGTAAAGTGGGGATTTAACTAAATGATTTTTTGGTTATATGTTCTTTGATTTCATGGTATTATTCCACAGAAAAGATCTCAATAGTCTTTAGATTCATCGTTATAATTTGTTGCATTAGTATTCTTATGAAAAAGTAAAGTAAAACTCTTACTTTCCAATGTCATTTAATGATTTAACCCAGGAAAATTGGCTAAATTCATTAAGTTCTTGTACACAGTAAACCAATATTTGTGTGACATTTTAAAGATATTTTTGAAGTGTTAATGCTATTCAAATACTGGAATTTATATCAAACATTTTTTGAAATCAAGCAGTATGTTCAAGGTTCCTTTGAACTTAATTATAAATGAATTTAATTTAAATTCTAATAGTCTTCAGTAAATGTTTTCTTGTAACATCTGATGCACAGTCTTTGCAATGGTGGAATAATTTTCTAGTTCATTGCTGTCATTTGAAAACGACATAAAAGCTTGGTTCACCTAAAATATCTTATTACTAATGATTTATTTTGTCCTTTCTAAGTCTTTCAAATAGTTAATAAAATTCTCTTATTTATCACTACAGTTTAAAAAATATTTTATAAATTTGAGGTGACTGCATGAATCATTTATTTAAAAAGAAATCATTTTTAACTGATAATATTTTGAAAAAAACAAGATAAAAAACATAAAAGATAGATAAGTTATATGGATATATAGATATTTAAATTAAGCATCTATTATATATCAACCTCTGTTCTTGTACTTAAAACATATAAGTGGACAAAACAAAGATTTTGCATTTAAGGAATTTAATAGTTCTTATCCTTACAATTTCCCAGGATTAGTGACAGTAAATCATTAAGTCATTTTAATATATGGAGATAGAGTTTGTTTTACAACTCTTTTTATTACAACTTCCTTTACACCTCTTTATATATGTCAAGTCTGTCTTCAGATTTGCATGGCCATTAGTGCTTTTCATTCTACTTTACAGTAGAAACTTGGTTTCTTATATATTAACCTTATATTTCTTATAAGACAATATAATGTTTTATTATACTCCACATAACAGTATTATCTCATATTAAGTCCAATATAAGCCTTACAAAACTATTTTCATGATACCTGTCTTAAATTGTATCCATGAAAAGTATGTGTCATGAATACATATGATAGCATACAGCATGAGTAAGAATACAGTTACGTTTCTAAACACCTTTACACTCTTAGTTCATATACCTACACTATAGAGACTTTTGTAAACAATGTCAGAAAATATGCACACTCCTAGCAATTGTGAATAATTGCAATCAGAAAGTGGTTATGACTATCTGTCATAGTTGACAGATAATTGCCTGAGCGATTTCATGTTTGAGATAATTGACATGCTTAGTATCCATTTATTTATGTTCTCTTAACTTTCTTTCCTAAAATTTGTTTTAATTAGAATACCTGGAAACAATATACCTAACTCAGTTTCTTGCAGAGATTTCTTGACCAAATTCCAAGTAATTCCGAACCATTCACTATTAATGGAAAGCCAATATGAGAATTTTAGATTGTAAAAGTGTTTCTGAGACTGTTACACATCTGTAGTTGCAGACATTAGCATTTAGATAAGAGCCCACATAATAACCACCACTTTCAATTGTGACTGGAAGAAGTTTGTTCATTCCAATAAACATATTTACTTTCTTTCATGAGATAGAGAAAACTTATAATGAAATATATTTCCATTTAAGGGTTAGTGGCCAAAAGAAGCGGCATTAACTCTTTGTTTAACGATGGTAACTACCAGAAATCAGGTAACAGTTTCATCTGTGTTACCCCTTTTACCATTTTATTTTCTTTAATTCTCTTTTTAAAAAGTTTTTTTTAATTTTATTTAAATTTTATTTATTTTTGAGAGAGAGAGAGAGAGAGACATAGAGTGTTAGCGGGGAGGGTCAGAGAGAGAGGGAGAAACAGAATCCGAAGCAGGTTCCAGGCTCTGAGCTGTCAGCATAGAGCCCTACATGGGGCTCAAACTTATGAATCGTGGGATCATGACCGAGCCAAAGTCAGCCGCTTAACTGACTGAGCCACCCAGGTGCCCCTCTTTTTAAAAAGTTTTAATGAGATATGATTGTCTTACAATAAACTGCACATTGAAAAATGTTTCAAATTGATAAATGTTCCTATATGCATATACTCAGGAAAATATTACCATAATCAAGATTAAAGAACATATCCATAGTCGCCAGAGAGCTTCCTTGTGCCTATTTGTTATCCCTCTCCTTCTGCCACTGAGTACAGCCACTCCCCTCTCCATCCCCAAACAACTGCTGATCTATTTTACTCCTGTACAGATTAGTTGGAATTTCATACAATTTAACATTAATAGAACCATGTACTTTATAGTCTTTTTGTCTTTACACTTTCATTCAAAATAATTATTTGAAGATTCATCTATATTGTAGCATATATCAATAATTAATACCTTCTTCATGATGAGTAAGATTGCATTGTAGGGCTATACCATAGTATGTTTTCATATTAACCTGTTGGGGAATATTTGGAATGTTTCTAGTTTTACACTATCACAAATAAAGCTACTCTGACCATTATTTTAAAAGTCTTTGAGGGCACCTGGGTGGCTCATTCGGTTAAGTGTCTGACTCTTGATTTCAGCTCAGGTTATGATCTCACAGTTCATGAGTTCTAGTTCCACACGGGGCTCTTCACTGACAGTGGGGAGCGTGGTTGAGATTCTCTCTCTCTCTCTCTCTCTCTCTCTCTTCCTCCCTTGCTCACATGCTCACTGTCTCTCAAGAATAAATAAATTAATTTTTAAAAACTTTAAAAGTCTTTGCATGAAAATTTTATTTCTCTTGGTTTTATGTCTAAACAGTGATATTATTTGTATTGATATTATTGAATTTTGATTCACTTGTTTTTTATTTATTGATTTTAATGTCTATTTATTCATTATGAGAGAGAGAGAGAGTGTGTGTCTGTGCAAGCAGTGGAGGGGCACAGAGAGAGAGAGAGAGCAAATCCCAAGCAGGCTCCACACTTAGGGCAGAGCCTGATGTGGGACTTGATCTCCTGGTTGCAAGACCATGACCTGATCCAAAGTCAAGAGTCAGAGGTTTAATGGACTGAGCCACCCAGCCCCATGAAAGGCACACTTTTCTAAAT
The DNA here is from genome assembly GCF_022837055.1 of Prionailurus viverrinus. Classification (NCBI taxonomy): domain Eukaryota; kingdom Metazoa; phylum Chordata; class Mammalia; order Carnivora; family Felidae; genus Prionailurus; species Prionailurus viverrinus. The sequence goes on from NC_062578.1 coordinate 56,651,861, forward strand.
GACATGTAAGCTACATTTGAAGGATGAGAATGAAGGAATCAGGTGATTATTGGGGAAAAAAAGACAGTATGAAATACAAATGTCCTAGGGTGACAGTTTTATGATTAAATCATATAAAATGGACAAAATTTGACTTGTATCTTTTTGCCTACCTAAACCCCTATTTTATGATCCAACCTTACATGTTAAAGGGACTGTGAAGAGGCCAATAAAAGTGAACAATGGTAAGTGAAGTTTTCAGAAATAATTTCAGAATTAATTATTTCAGAAATATTTCAGAAATAATCTATGAAATAGATTATTTAGCACCTTATAAACCCTGAGATGCATGTTTTGGTTCACTCTGAGGGAATTGGGAAGCCACTAGAGGATTTGGAGGAAAGGAGTAACATCATATAATTTGGATTTTAAATTAAGACCACCATGTCAAATACAAGTTTATTAGAGGGATAAAGTGAAAATAGGCAGACAAATTTTGTAAACTATAACAATAAAAATTCTTGGACTTTGGTCAAAAGTCAGTGTCAGCACTGTAGATGTGTTGAGAAGTATTTGGATTCTGTGTATATTTGGGAGGAATTTTCAACACTATTTTTGGGAAGTTTAACATGAATGTGACAGAAAAGAGGGAGTCAAGTATGCCTCCAAAGTCTTCTGCCTAAGCAAAGTGAAGAATAAAGATTGTTTACTAATATGGGAAAAATACAAGAGGACAAAATCTCATCTAGAAGCAGAAATCTGAGTTAAGACAATTCATTTTTAGATAATTTGGAGAAATCTCTTAGACAATTCTCTTAATTGTTTTAAGACAACATCTGGATATATAATTCTAGTTTAGGGACTACATTTGTATGAGGTATGTAAATTAGGGACTCAGAAGCACATACATAGCATTTAAATTCATAAAATTGGATGAAATCATCTAGGAAATGAATATATAAAATATGCTATACCAATACCATCAACAGCAAATATATCTGGTTTTGAAAGAGTGGGATTAAGTGTTATTACCAGAAATAAAAAGAAAAAACAGTATAGGAACTAAGTATAATTTGATACTGAAACAACCAGCTGAAGCTTCAGATCCTGATAGGGGCTCCAAAAGTTAGGGGCTGAATATGTGACATCCACATGTGAATGCTGAATAGGTTGCTCAGTGCTTAGAGTAGAGACAGTTGGAACTGAGACTCTTATATAAAGCTTGGTTTTTCTAAAATGTTCCCATGTATGAAAAGGGAACTAGGAAGACTCTGTTCATATTTCCTGCAGTATAACAATAGTATATGCCATATGCCTCATCTCTTAATTGGGGATAAATCACCCAGGAGCAATAAAAATTCCATACCCATAGAATATGGGGTATTGGAAATTACAGGACCCAGACAGAAGAGAAGGGGAAAATCCCACTTGGACACTTAAATCTTCAGAGTACACAAATACTCCACTGGGAGAAAAAAATTGAACCCTATTAAAAGGCAAAACTAGGGGCGCCTGGGTGGCGCAGTCGGTTAAGCGTCCGACTTCAGCCAGGTCACGATCTCACGGTCCGTGAGTTCGAGCCCCGCGTCGGGCTCTGGGCTGATGGCTCAGAGCCTGGAGCCTGTTTCCGATTCTGTGTCTCCCTCTCTCTCTGCCCCTCCCCCGTTCATGCTCTGTCTCTCTCTGTCCCCAAAATAAATAAACGTTGAAAAAAAATTTAAAAAAAAAAAAGTAAAAGGCAAAACTAGTATCCCTCTCAGGATCAAAGGGAAGATTTGCTTATAGTGCTGGAAGATAGAGATGGTGTCTCCTTATAGAATAAATATAGGCATGATCATTATTCATTCAAATAGGTTCTTGATCCCCCAAATCAGTGTTCCTTTCCTGTAATGAAACCTGCTGTGTTCACAGGTATCATCAGGTTCTCTTCATCTTCTGGGAATTGGGGCTTGGAGATCCAGTGCAAAAATGTTGATACTCTGGCTACTGATAATGCTGTGAATGAGAAATAGATCTTTGTCTCTGACTCTGTAGTCATGTCTTATATCAACATCCATGAAACTATGGAAGGCTCACTTGTAACCTTACAGAGAGGGTAAAATCTCATACTCCTCTCAGTTCTTGACAATATTCTCTCTCATTTTTAAATATATTCAGGAGCTATTCTTTCTGCCTTCACTGTCTTCAGTGCTGTCACTTCTCTAAACCTAGATTTATCAATAGTTAACTTATCTTTGGTCTTCAAAATTTACCTGATGTATGATTTCCTTGAGAATAGTTCCCTTTCACCATTTTAACTGACTCTCTTTATAATCCCATAACACTGCATATCTTCTCCTCCCCCACCTTAGTCTCCTCTTGGCTAACCTTGACAATTTCTCAAATTGGCCTTGCTTTTTATCTTTTAAGTTACTGAAGTAAAATTGACATATAACATTATATTAGTTTCAAGTGTACAACATAATGATTCAATGCTTGTGTATATTATGAAATGATCACCACAATTAATCTAGTTAACATCCATCCTTATACATAGCTATTTTAGCTTCTTTCTTTCTTTCTTTCTTTCTTCCCTTTTTTCTTTTTTAGAGAGAGCATGTGAGTGGGGGAGAGGGACAATGATAGAGGGAGAGAAAGAATTTTAAGAAGGCTCCATGACCAGCATGGAGCCCAATGCAGGGCCTCAACTCATGACCCTAAGATCAAGACTTGAGTCAAAATCAAAAATTTTATGCTTAACTGACTGAGAAACCCAGGCATCCCAGCATCTTTCAAATATGCAATATAGTATATTAACTATAGTCACCAATCTGTGTATTATAGCTCCATTACCTTATTTTTAATATCTTAATATTAGCTTTCTTTTTGTTCCTATAAAGAAAGTTTCTTACTTTTTCCCCAATGGGTATTTGTCATCAAATTTGTGTATTTTTAGTGTCTCTAGAACCAGATACATGTAGTCTAGCACATGAATCAATAAACAGGTTTTCAATGAATCAGTTAATAATACATCCTGACCCATGTTAGAATGGCCTGAGGATATTTTCAGTTTTTTTTCTCACATTCACTCAAACCTTTTATTATTTATCACAAACAGCCAACTAATAGGTTAAAAGAATGATAGATTATTTAAATTTGACTTCTTCCTATAAAAATCTACGTTCATTGTCACATTGTCTTGGGAAAAGGATGTTAACAATGATAAAGTTACCACTTTTTCATATATTTATTATGATAGGAAATTTTTATTCCATTTTATGAAAGATTTTTATTCCATTTTCTGAGAATTGTTAACAGATTAGGACTATTGCATTCCACTAAGCAAGCACCTAGATAGCCTTATTTTACCCCCTTAATCGTAAATTTTATGTAATATATATGTATATTACATAAATTTCTTCCAGGGTTTAGCATCTTGTATATTACAGGTTATAAGTCTACCTTAACAGATAATCCTCCTATCACCAGAAAATATAGTATGCTCCTATAAAACAGCATGGCACAATCTCTCCTCATAGATTTCCCTGCCTTTGCTCTTACATCAGTCTTGGATAATGACTTAGAGGAAACTTAGAAGCATACTACAGATTTCTGCCCCCAACACAGGTGACTGCCGATGCTCAATACTAGATTTGGGGGGAAAGAACTATGTTTACTCAGATTGAACTACATAAATATCCATAGCACAGATATAACTTTGCTCTACATGTTAACAATAATTCAATAAAAACTAAAGAAACACAACAGAACAAAATGCTGGGTATCAAAGTATGGCTTTTTATTGATCCTTCCCTTGGGTTCCCTTATGTGTTGCCCTGTTTTAAACATGGCTGTTTTCATATCTACTTTCTAGACTGTATTCTTGTAAGAGTAACCATTTTTTCCCATCAAATTCTTGGTTGTTCAGTTGTCAACAAGTCTAACTAGAACACTATCAGAGACACATTTAAGCTTTGACAAGGCCAATTCAATTCCATTTAGTGATTATTTTTCCAGCATCAGATAAAGATTTTCCATTATTCTTTGCTGAAAAACCTGTACACACACACACGCACCACACACACCTCACCAAGAATAAGCAAGACACACAAAACACTGTAAATGTACACACACACACACACACACACACACACAATATATGTAAACATTATAGAAAACATTGTAGAAAAAAAAATTCTCCAAAAACACAATGCTTATAGAATTTAAATTTTGCTGTATGAACATGGCTTTTTTTCTAGATTTTTTAATGTTTATTTATTTATTTTTGAGAGGGACAGAGCATGAGTGGGGGAGGCGCAGAGAGAGAGAGGGAGACACAGAATCTGAAGCAGGCTCTAGGCTCTGAGCTGTCAGTGCAGAGTCCAACACAAGGCTAGAACTCACAAACTGTGAGATCATCACCTAAGCCAGTCAGACACTCAACCGACTGAGCCAGCCAGGTTACCCTGCACATGGCTTTGAAATAATCACACAGCAAGTTTCTTCTTTAAAGGCCGCCTTTATGACTCCATTATTTCTTACACTCTGGTTTATTTCTTTACTTCCCGGTTCCTTGGGTGTTGAGTTATGACTCCTAATTTCCAGCTTTGTAACATGTTTTCCACACCAGCTTCTGCAATTTCCATCAAGGTTTTAAAGATCATAAAGCCAAATTGCTGAGTTGCGACTAGCCTAGCATTCTTTCTCACCTGCTATTTCTACAAAAGGAAGTTGTACCAGTCATTTGGTCTAACTATAATAGATAAACTCTTCAGTTCCTTCCTCTCATATCACTTTCTTCAGAGACATTTCCCCTGTGAAGTTGATAATTGAGCTCTCTTTTAAGTATCATACTATCTTACCTTAAGCTTGGTAAGAAAACATGTATAATATTTAAATTATTTTTAATCATATTTTCTTTCAATGTTAAAAAAGTGAATGGTCAAGCTCTTGGGTCTGTGGAGTTAGAATAGCTGGCTGGAATCATTTGTGGTAAGACTCTGGGATTTGGGGCAAGTTACCTTACCTATTTCTTCCTCAATTCCATCATCTATAAAATGGTGGTGTTAAGGGCGCCTGTCTTCAAATATTTTTATGAAGAAAAAAATGAATTAATGCATATGAAGGATTATAATCTTTTGGCATAGAGTTAACATGCAGTCAAGTGGCCTATTATTTTATTTATGTGGTATCATGAAAATTTCACCATTCACAGATAACAACTTCATAAATACCTCTAATGACTCCAATGATGATTTCATATACAGTAATATCTAACTATGTTTACCAATCAGAGAGAGGCACATGTTGTGCATATTAAGGTTTTAAAATACAAGCAAGAACAGATTTGGTTACTTAGAGATTCTTTTTAATGAATCATTGGTAGCATACAGCTGTGGTTTGAAGGTTTCATACAATATACAGTAATTAGGATTTTCTTCCACTTTCATTTACTGCAAATGAGACACACTAATTGATGGATTTCCCTTTGTGTACCAAAAGAAAGTCTCACAGATACTTATTGAACACTTCTAATGTGGTTTTAAAATTAAAGTAGAAAGATAAATATTTTAGCTTCAAGACAGATACCCCAAATATTTATCCTAGGGAACTAAGCCTTGCAAAATTAGATGTCTTATCATCTTGGCAGTAGGCATTCACAAACACTTTACATTCCGCTAGAATTGACTCTATTCCAATATACTACAATGGTGTTGGGTCCTAAACTCCTATCTCCTAAAAACTGTAATTAGTAAAACAAGCCAACTTCAAATTTGATTGAGTTTCTGCTAAATATTAAAATGCCACAAATAGAAACTATTTTTATATAAGCATATACTTCTGACATTATGAAAACTTTAAGAAAAAAACATAATTTTCTAGTGAAATAAAGACAGATAAATCCCATTTTTATTTAATCAATTCTTGTATATTATAAACTGAACATTCTTTGTCATTAAATTACCTTAAATATGTCACCTGTTTATTATGTTAAATAATTGATAGTGTAAATTTATATAGTTAACAATTACCTTATTTCATTAATGAAACAACTATTTGATGTAATAAATATCCTTATCCTATTTTTTACATAAGAAAGCTAAGACTCAATATGAAAGACCAGTAAGTGATAGAGGATAAAATTGAACCCCAGGTCTTTTGAACTCCAGAGTTCAAATGTCTCCACTGGCTGCCATGTGCCTTCATCACTCACAAAACAACATAATGTAACTAAAACTGATGTAATTTAGTTATTTGAGTTCACACAAAAAAGGTTTCAAATAAAATACCCTACAGTAATTTATTTTCTCTAGTAAATATGGGTACAGAGTATTCCAAAATGTTTTGTAAATCCACAGAACAGATTCAAGTAAACATTCACTAAGAAAGCTAAGTATTATAAGGACTTCAAAAGTTAAACCAATCAACACCTTGAGCTCACCTGCTACTTAGACATAACTGATGTGATATCACATTTGTTTTGGAACTTGCTATATTAGGACAGGAAATATCTGAGCTTTCTGATTCATCTATCACTATTTTCCAGTGTAGTTTATTTGGAATAAAGGAAAGAAAGAAATAGGAAAATGAAAAACAAAATGACCTATTGTTTTGTTTTTATATTTGTTTTTTATAAATACCCCAAGTATTTCAGGAGAAAAGTTGATTGTAGACAAATATAGAAATAATCAAATAAATATGGAAGCAAAGAAAGAAAAAAAATCAGTGATGTCTAACACTGAGATACCTAAAACTGCCTTGTTCACAATCATAAAATTATTTTAGATTTTCTGTTTATTATTAAAATTTGAGTGCCTCCGCAGGAAAAATAAATCATGACAGACTAATCCAATTTTCTTTGAATAGATTTGTTATTCTGAGGAATTCCACAGTCATGCCAAATACTACAATGGGTTAAAATACATAAAGCAAAGTTTTTCATAAATAAAAGAAATAGATCCTAAAGAATAATGAGATATTTTTTAACATATATCTCTCAATATATGATAAAATAAATTAACAAAACCAGCAAATATATCGAATATTTGAACAATGTGATTAATAATCAGTTGACAGATATAGAATACTTAACCATCACAGTATTCATTTTTTTAATGCCCAGAGAAATTTTATTAAGAATACCAAATTTTGGACCATGAACCTAGTTCTAGCATTTTCAAATGACTTAAATAATATAAATTGTATTCTCTGACACCAAGAGCAGGTAGGCCTGCTCTTTTAGTTTAAAATACTAAAGGAAAGAGAAGTCTTTCTCAGTGAATTCATAAAGGAGAACTAATTCAGTATAAAATTTATAAACAATATAGGTCATGAAGAAAACATCAGAGCCATTGTTGAATCCATTAAGAACACCAGTAGACAGTTTCCTTGTCCTTTCACTAACCTATTTTATTTATACATATCATACACTAACTAAAATTTGAAAAATATTTCTTTGAATAAAATGGAGTACATTTCAGGAATGAATCAGTTTTAGATACTTGAGCCTGTCAGTGAAGTTGAGAGGACCTTGGGATAACCTTGTGCCTTCACCATAAACTGTGAGGCAAAAAAATAAAAATAAAATAGTGGCCAGAGTCATTTATAATAAATGACTTCCTCCCCTTCAATTAACACATTATATTAAATTCAGAAATACTACAGAGTTCAGAATTATCCATCCAGAAGCTTAAAACTGGTTCAAACCTATAATTTAGAAAGTCCACTTGCAGGAATTAACTCTAGGTTACACACACACACACACACACACACCAAAAAGCAAGAATGTGTTAAAGATTTATGTCTAAAGGTAATCATTACAATAATGCTAGAAACAGGAAATAGATATTTTAACAGTGAATTTTTCACTTATCAAAAATAATGTTTATGAGGGGCACCAGGGTGGCTCAGTTAGTTAAGCGTCGGACTTTGGTTCAGGTCATGATCTCTTGGTTTGTGGGTTTGAGCTCGCATCCAGCTCTGTGTTGACAGCTCAAAGCCTGGAGCCTGCTTCAGATTCTGTCTCCATCTCTCTCTTCCCCTTCCCTGCTTACGCTCTGTCTCTCTGTCTCTCTGTCTCTCTCTCTTAAATATAAAAGAAATTAAAAATTAAAAAAATAGTGTTTATTAAAAATATTCAGTCACACTGTAGAGGATAATACATGACACCAATATGTTAACATAGGTCTTTCTGTGCTGGAGATTATGGCAATATTCTTTATGATTCTATATTTCCCAAAATTTTATAAGGATAACGGACATATTTTGAAATGGATAATTTTCATTTGTAAATAAAATATACTATAACCAGTCAAAATCAATGAACAATGTTTAAGTAATACTGTGTCAGATGGGAGGTGTTGAGACTCTCTAAGACTACTCAGTGAATACACAGAAAGCTGAAGGCTTTATTTTTATGCCAGAATTTCCCAAAGACATAAGTTCAAAGAAATGTGACCATCACTAATGTTGAAAGGGATGATGATAAAGCATAGAGGATTTTTGCAGCATGAAACTGTTTGTATGATACTAAAATGGTGATAAGTGTCACTGTAAATTTGTCCAAACTCATAGTATGTATAACACCAAGAACAAAACCTAATATAAACTAGGGATTTGGGGAGATAATGATACTTCAACATAGGTTCATCAATCATAACAAATGGTGAGGCTGTGAATATGGGAAATCTCTGTACTTTCCTCTCAGTTTTGCTGGGGATCTAAAGCTGCACTAAAGATATAGATAGATAGATAGATAGATATTAAAAAAAGAATATAAATATAAATGAAGGATATCAAGAAGGGTATCACAAATAGATCAATGTAGAGCATAAGGCCATTGATATGAATCTATTTCAGAAGTCTGTTTTTGTATTTGTTCATTTATTTTTTTTTTAATCTTTATTTTTGAGGGAAAGAGAGACACAGGCTGTGAGCAGAGGAGGGACAGAGAGAGAGAGAGAGAGAGGGAGACACAGAATCTGAAGCAGGCTCCAGGCACTGAGCTGTCAGCACAGAGCCTAACATGGGGTTTGAACCCACGAGCTGTGACATCATGACCTGTGCTGAAGTCAGACGCTCAACCGACTGAGCCACCCAGGTGCCCCAAAAGTTTTTTTAATTGTTACCATGTCATACAAATTCTGATGAGTTATATTAACACTTTGTTACTACTGCAATAAAGCACATGTAAAACACCTTGACTGCTAGATGACAGTGTATGTATATTTGTTAACCAATAACATTGGAGTGTTACTGTATTCCTAATTTAAAATGAAAAGCACAAAACTGGATGAAATGCACATGTGAGCCTTCTAATTGAACATACTGAACACAGGTCATGGAGAAAACATCTTTTACTTAGGACAAGCCTTATAGTTAAAAAAAGACTTACCTTCAAAAAAAGAGAAAAAAAAAGACCTAGGTTAAGAAAGGTACATTGAGAAAATAAACTTGTTATGCTTTATGTGATTTCTGCTTCAATATGTTTAATGATTGTTTTATTAGTAACTTTAATATGTCTGCAGATATTATATCAATGCCAAGTTCATAAGATATGACAAAAACCAAAATATAAGTGACTATTTTGTAGTCCTTCACATGAATATAATAAAGCAAAAATTCTACTTCAGAATCAAAATGTAAGTACCCTATGTAAATAAGTAGGCAGACTTGTTTTTTTTAGTAAACTTATACCAATAAAAATTCTTGGTACCTCAAATATATCTAAGCAGCCAAAGTGTTAAAAACTCTAAATCAATAGAGCAAATTTTGTTATGCATAAACCATTTTCCTACTTAAACTCTTACATAGTTCTAGCTTTAAAATAGCAATTTTACTAAAATTATTAGTGTAAGATTTTTGTGAAACACTTCTATAATCTGACAATATCATTAGCAGTTCATGGAACATATGGTGTCAGTGACTGAGAACCAACTAGTTAAATAATAAATGTTGAAAGTCAAAAAGAAATTAAAAAAGATTTTCTTTAATATAGAGGGAAGGCCCTGTTAACAATATATAAATACATATGTATAAAAACAAGGACTTGTTTTCTATGACAAGAGTAGAATTTAGGCAAAGAAAATTAAAAGGTGTGGAAATCATAGATGGTATTTTAAGAAAAACTAAAGTACCTTTAACAGAATTATCTTGAAGATTAAGGCAAAAATGTTAAGACATTTATTGATTGATTGATAATGTTCTTAATTTTCTCTTTTATCAAACTGAGAGAATATTTTGATTTCAACTCAAATTTTCCAATTTCAAATTCATTCCTCGGATGTCAACCATTGAAGCCTTCACAAATAGTACTGGGAGCTTCTTGAAGTCATTAGGAGGAATACATACCAATCTTTGAAAGATTTTAAAGGGTCTGGTTAAGGGTTTGAAGCACTACTTATTCAACTTTATCATTAAATAACTGTTTATTATAGAATATCTTCTCATACAGTACAAATAAATTACATATGATTCAAAATAAGCAGAAGTAGGGGGAGGAGAGAGGATGGTGAAGCAGCATGGAGACCCTCAGCTTGTCTCATTCCTGAAATGCAGCTAGATCAGTACCAAACCATTTTACACACGTAGGAAATTGATTTTAGGATTAATACAATAATATGCATAACTTGATCCACAGATCTTAGCAGGTATAGAAGATCAGCATAAGTCCATACACCTGTTTAGTGTTTAGTATACAAATTATAGAGCACTTCATAGTTTGAGTCCTAGGAGAAACTGGATATAACTTCATTCAGGTTTCATTATATTTGTTGGTTCATTTATTAATTTTTTTGCTTCTGTTTTGTTTAAATTGTTTTTGTTTTTATTTTCTTTTTCTTGGATACAGAAAGAGAAAATTTTATTTTTATTTTCTTTTTTTAAATTTTTTTTAATTTTTTTACTTCATTTTGTAAATTTTTTATTCTATTTCATTTTCTTTATTTCATTTTATTCTATTTTATTATGTATACTTTTTTAATTTTAAATTTTTTCTTAACCTTTTTCTTTTTTCTTTTTCTTTTCTTTCCTTTTTTTTTCTCTATTCTGTCAAGCATCTTTCAACAAGTAGACCAAAACACACCAAGGATCTAGCCTCCTTTATTTGTTTTTGTTTTGTTCATAATGTTTTTAAAAAAAATTTTTTTTTCAACGTTTATTTATTTTTGGGACAGAGAGACACAGAGCATGAACGGGGGAGGGGCAAAGAGAGAGGGAGACACAGAATCGGAAACAGGCTCCAGGCTCTGAGCCATCAGCCCAGAGCCCGACGCGGGGCTCGAACTCACAGACCGCGAGATCATGACCTGGCTGAAGTCAGACTCTTAACCGACTGCGCCACCCAGGCGCCCCTGTTCATAATCTTTTGATTTTAATTTTTTCTTATATTATTTTCTTCCTCCAAAATGACAAAATGAAGACATTCATCCCAAAAGAAAGAACAGGAAAAAATGACAGCAGCTTAATCAACACAGATATAAGCAAGATGTCTGAACTAGAATTTTGAGCCACAATAATAAGAATACTAGCTGGGGTTGAAAAAAGCATAGAATCCCTTTCTTTGGAGATAAAAGAAGTAATATCTAGTCGGAACAAAATTAAAAATGCTATAACCGAGATGCAATCTCGAATGGATGTCACAGTGGCAAGGATGGACGAAGCAGAGCAGTGAATCAAAGATATAGAAGAGAAAATTATAGAGGATAATGAAGCAGAAAAAAAAGCCAAAAAAAAGCAGAAACAAAGGCAAAAGAGCATTATACAAGATGTAAGGAACTCTGTCACTTATTAAGAAGGAATAACATCTTAATCATAGGAGTCCCAGAAGATAAAGGGAAAGAAAAGGGGGAAGAATGTTTATGTGAGCAAATTATAGCTGAAAACTTCCCTAATCTGGAGAAGGACACAGACATACAAATATGTCCAGAGAACACCCATTAGATTCAACAAAAACTGGCCATCACCAAGGTGTATCATAGTCAAATTTACAAAATAGACAAGGAAAGAATTATGAAAACAGCAAGGGGAAAAAAAAAGTCCTTAACCTATCTGGTAAGACAGACCAGGTTCACAGAAGACCTATGTATAGAAACTTGGCAGGCCAGAAAGGAGTGGTAGGATATATTCAACATGCTGAATCAGAAAGGTATACAGTGAAGAATTCTTTACCTAGCAAGGCTGTCATTCAAAATAGAAGGAGAGATAAACAGTTTCCAGACAAACAAAAACTAAAGGAATTCATAATCACTAAACCAGCCCTGCAAGAATTTTAAGGGGGACTCTTTGAGTGGATAAAAGACAAAAGAAAACCAAATAGTAAAAGAAACAAAGACTAGAAAGGACCAGAGAACATAACCAGAAACACCAACTCTACAGGCAACACAATGGCACTAACTTCAAAATTTTCATTCTAAATGTCGGCGAACTAAATGTTCTAAGCAAAAGATATAGGGTATCAGGAAGAATAAGAAAACAAGATCCCATCTAAATGCTGCTTACAAGAGAAAAATTTTAGACCTAAAGTCACCTGCAGATTCAAAGTACAGGGATGGAGAACCATCTATCATGCTAATGGTCATCAAAAGAAAGCTGGAATAGCCATACTCATGTTAGACAATCTATATTTAAAATAAACACTGTAACAAGAGATGAAGAATGGCATTATATCATAATTAAGGAGTCTATCCACCAAGATCTAACAATTGTAAGTATTTATGCCCCCAAGGTGAAACACCCAAATATATAAATCAATCGTTCACAAACATATGAAACCCTTTGATAATAAGACCATAATAGTAGGGAATGTCAACACCCCACTTACAGCAATAGAGAGATCATCTAAGCAGAAAATCGCCAAGGAAACAATGGCTTTGAATGACACACTGGACAAGATGGACTTAACATATATATTCAGAACATTTCATCCTAAAGCAGTGGAATACACATTCTTTCTGAGTGAACATGGAACATTCTCCGGGATAGATCACATACTGGGACTCAAATCATCCCTCAACAAGCATAAAAGATCGAGATCACACCTTGAATATTTTCAGACCACAATGCTATGAAACTCAAAATCAACCACAAGAAAAAATTTGGAAAGACCGTGAATACTTGGAGATTAAAGAACATCCAACTAAAGAATGAATGGGTTAGCCAAGGAATTAAAGAGAAAATTCAAAACTGCATGGAACCCAATGAAAATGATAACACCACAGCCCAAAACCCCTGGGATGCAGCAGAGGCAGTCATAAGAGGGAAGTATATAGCAATCCAGGCCTTCCTGGAGAAGGAAGAAAGATCTCAAATATACAACCTAACCTTATTCTTAAAATATCTGGAAAAAGATCAGCAAATAAAGCCCAAAACCAGCAGCAGAAGGGAAATAATAAAGATTAGAGCAGAATTCAATGATATCAAAACAACAAAAAAACAAAAAACAAGCAAACAAAAAAAACCAACCAACAGTAGAACAGATCAATGGAACCAAGAGTTGATTCTTTGAAAGAATTAACAAAATTGATAAAGCCCTAGCCAGATGGATTAAAAATAAAAAGGAAAGGACCCAAATAAATAAAATCACAAATGAAAAAGGAGAGATCATGACCAACACCACAGAAAAACAAGTAACAGAATATTATGAGCAATTATATGCCAACAAATTGGGTAATATGGAAGAAATGGACAAATTCCTAGAAACATATAAACTACCAAAATTGAAACAGGAAGAAATAGAAAATTTGAAGAGACCCATAACCAGTAAAGAAATAGAATCAGTAATCAAAAATCTCCAAACAAATAAGAGTCCAGGGCTGGAGAGCTTTCCAGGGGAATTCTATAAAACATTTAAAGAAGAGTTACACCTATTCTTTTGAAGCTGTTCCAGAAAATATAAATGGAAGGAAAAGTTCCAAACTCATTCTACAAGGCCAGAGTGACCTTGATTCCAAAACCAAAGACCCCACTAAAAAGGAGAACTACAGACCAATATCCCTGATGAACACGGATGCAAAAATTCTCAACAAGATACTAGCAAACTGGATCCAACAATACTTTAAAAGAATTATTCACCATGATCAAGAGGGATGAGATGCAGGGCTGATACATTGCATTAATAAGGGTAAGGATAAGAACCACATGATCATTTCAGTAGATGCAGAGAAAGCATTTGACAAAATACAGCATGTTTTTTTTTTATAAAAACCCTCAACAAAGTAGGGAGACAAGGAACATACATCAAGATCATAAAAGCCATATGCAAAAGACCCACCACTAATATCATCCTCAATGGGAAAAATCTAAGAGCATTCCCCCTAAGGTCAGGAACACAACATAATGTCCACTCTCACCACTGTTGTTCAACATAGTGTTGGAAGTCCTAGCCTCAGCAATCAGACAACACAAAGAAATAAAAGGCATCCAAATGGGCAAGGAGGAAGTCAAACTTTCACTCTTCGCAGACAACATGATACTCCAAATGGAAAACCAAACGACTCCACCCAAAAACTTCCAGAATTGTTCCATGAATTCAGTAAAGTCACAGGATATAAAATAAATGTACAAAAATTGGTTGCATTTCTATACACCAATAATGAAGTGCAGAAAGAGAAATCAAGGAATCAAACACATTTACAATTGCACCAAAAACTATAAGATACCTAGGAATAAACCTAACCAAAGAGGTGAAAAATCTATACACTGAAAACTATAGAAAGCTTATGAAAAAAATGAAGAAGGCACAAAAAATGGAAAAAACATTCCATGTCATGGATTGGAAGAACAAATATTGTTAAAATGTTGACACTACTCAAAGCAATCTACATACTCAATGCAATCCCTATCAAAATAACACCAGCATTCTTCATAGAGCTAGAACAAACAATCCTAAAATTCGTATGGAACCAGAAAAGACCCTGAATAGCCAAAGGAATCTTGAAAAAAAACACACAAAACTGAGACATCAGTGTTCCAGATTTCAAGCTGTATTACAAAGCTGTAATCATCGAGACAATAAGGTACTGGCACAAGAACAGACACTCAGATCAATGGAACAGAATAGAGAACCAAGAAATGGACCCACAAATGTATGGTCAACTAATCTTTGACAATGCAGGAAAGAATATCCAATGAAAAAAGGCAGTCTCTTCAGCAAGTGGTGCTGGGAAACTGGACAGTGGCATGCAGAAGAATGAACCTGGACCACTTTCTTACACCATACACAAATATAAATTCAAAATGGATGAAAGACCTAAATATAAGACAGGAAGCCATCAAAATCCTAGAGGAGAACACAAACAACAACCTCTTTGACCTCGGCAAGAGCAACTTCTTACTAGACATGTCTCTGGAGGCAAGGGAAACAAAAGCAAAAATAAACTATTGGTACCTCATCAAGATAAAAAGCTTCTGCAGAGTGAAGGAAATAATCAGTGAACCTAAAAGGCAACTGACAGAATGGGAGAAGATATTTGCAAATTACATATCAGATAAAGGGTTAGTGTACAAAATCTGTAAAGAACTTATCAAACTCAACACCCAAAAAACAAATAATCCAGTGAAGAAAGGGACAAAAGTCATGAATATACACTTTTCCAAAGAAGACATCCAGATGACTAACAGACACATAAAAAAATACTCAACATCACTCATCATCAGGGAAATATAAATCAACACCACAGTGAGATACAACCTCACACCTGTCAGAATGGCTAACATTAAAAACTCAGGCAACAACAGATGTTGGCGAGGATGTGGTGAAAGATGAACCCTTCTTCACTGCTGGTGGGAATGCAAACTGGTGCAGCCACTCTGGAAAACAGTATGGAAGTTCCTCAAAAAATTGAAAATAGAACTATCCTATGACCCAGCAATTGCACTATTAGGTATTTATCCAAAGGATACAGAAATCCTGTTTTTCAGGGGCACATGAACACCAGTGTTTATGGCAGCAATATCAAAAATAGTCAAAGTATGGAAAGAGCCCAAATGTCCATCAATTGATAAATCAATAAAGAAGATGTGGTATGTATATATACAACGGAATATTACTCGGCAATCAAAAAGTATGAAATCTTGTCATTTGCGACAACATGGATGGAACTAGAGGGTATTATGCTAAGTGAAATAAGTTGGTTAGATAAAGACAAATATCATACAATTTCATTCATATGTGGAATTTAAGATACAAAACATGAACGTAAGGGGAGGGAAGCAAAAACATTACAAAAACAGAAAGGGAGACAAACTATAGGAGACTCTTAAATACAGAGAACAAACTGTGGGTTGCTGAAGGAGTGTTGGGTTGGGAGGAGTACTAACTGGGCAAGGGGCATTAAGAAGGACACTTGCTGGGATGAGCACTGGGTATTACATATAAGTGATGAATCACTAAATTCTATTCCTGAAATCATTATTACACTATATGTTAACTTACATTTAAATTAAAAAAAAAAAACTCACTGAAAAGTCAAAAAAAAAAAAGCAAAAGTATAGATTCAGGGATACATAATATTGATGAACCAGTAATTTTTCCCGTTATTTGAAATATAATTGATGAGTAAAATTATATCTATTTAAGATGTACAATGTGATTCTTTGATACACATATACATTGTGAAATATTTACCACAACTACTTAATGCATCCATTGTCTCACATACCATTTGTGTGTGGGTGTGTGTGTGTGTAAGGAATGCTTAACATCTAGTATCAGCAAATTCATGTATACAATACAATATTATCAACAATAGTTACAATGAAGTATTTCAGATTCCCCCAAACTTACTCATCTTATAACTGAAAGTTCATACCATTTGATTAACATGGCCCCAGATCCCCCACTCCACAGAGCCTACCAACCACCCTTCTACTCTGTTTCATTTAATTTGAGTATATTTCTTCTTTTAGATTCTGTATATAAATGAGGTTGTACAGTATTTGTCTTTATCTTCCTGCTTTATTTCACTTAGTATATTGTCCTCTGGTTTCATTCATGTTGTCACTAATGGCAGGATTTCTTTATTTCTTATGGCGGAGGACTATTTTATTGTCTATACATGCATATTTATAATATTCATTAATATTATGTATCTATATATCATATATATTACATGTTCTTTATTCATTCATCTATAGAGGAGCACTTTGGTTGTTTTCATATCTCAGATACTTTTAGTAATGCTGCAATGAATATGGGAGTGCAGATATATCTTCAAGATACTGATTTATTTCCTTCAGATATATACCCATAGGTAAGATTGCTGGATCATATGGAGTACTATTTCTAATTTCTTGAAGAAACTCCATATTGTTTTCCATAATGGTTGTCTTAATTTTCATTCCCACAAAGAGTGTACGACGGTTTCCTTTTTCCTCACCTTTACTGGCTCTGATTATACCACATCTTTTTGAAAATACCTCTCCTAACAAATGTGAAATGATATCTCTTTGTAATTTTGATTTGCATTTCCCTGATTGATGATATAAAGCATCTTTTTATGCACCTGTTGGCTATTTAGAAAAATGTCTGCTCAGGTCTTTATCCTGAAGGCAATTTTTTAATTAGATTATTTGGTCTTTGATATTGAATTGTATAAGTTCATGTATATGAATGTTTTATATGTTTTAGATGTTAATCCCTTATTAGATGTATAATTTGCAAGTATTTTCTCCCATTTTATAGGTTTCCTTTTCATTCTGTGTATTATTTCCTTTGTTGTGCAGAAACTTCTTAGTTTGCTTTAGTTCCACTTGTGGATTTTACTTCTGTTGCATGTGCTTTTCATATTATAGTCAAGAAATCATTGCCCCTCCCCCCCCAAAAAAGGAGAAGAGAGAAAGAAAGAAAAATTAAAGAAATCATTGCTAAGACCAATAACAAGGAGAATTCTCCTGGATTTTTCTTCTAGGAATTTTATAACCTCATATGTTACAGTTAAGTTTTTAAATAATTTTGAGTTAATTTTTGTGACTGGTGTATAATATAGGTCCATTTTCATATTTTGCTATGATATATAGTTTTTCCAGGACTTTTTTGAAGAGACCATTCTTTCCTCCATTGTGTTCTTGATATCTTGTGAAAGAATAGTTTACTTTTATGTGTGGGATTATTCCTAAACTCTCTATTTTCTTCCTTTGGTAGATATGTCTGTTTACACACAAGTACCATACTGTTTAACATGCAGTAGCTTTATAATATATTTTGAAATTAGGAAGAAGTTTGATATTGCCAGATATCATAGCCTTGTGTTGCTTTCTCAATTTTGTTTTGATTGTTTAGGGTCCTCTGTAGTTCTGTGTGAACTTTAGGATTTTTTTTTCTTTCTATAAAAGATGCCACTGGGATTTTGATAGAGGTTTTATGGAACTGTAGATCACATGGAGTAATATGGAAGTTTGGCAATATAAATTCTTCCAACCCATGAATATCAGATGTCTTTCCATTTATTTACATTTTCTTTAACTTCTTTCATCAATGACATAGTTTTAAGTGTACAGATTTTTCACCACCTTGGTTAAATTTAGCCCTAATTATTTTATAATTTCTGATGCTATTGTAAATGGGATTTTTCTTAACTTTTCAGTTGTTCATTGTTAGTTTATAGATATATAAGTGATTTGTATGTTGATTTTGTACACTGCAACTTTACTGAATTTATTCATTATTTCAAACATTCTTTTCATTGAGTCTGAAGGTTTTTTTATAAATACAATTGAGTCATCTTAAAAGAGATACAAATATATTTCTTCCTTTCCAATTCAGATGCTTATTATTTATATTTCATACCCAATTTCTCTAGCTATGACTACCAGTACTATGTTGCATAGAAACTTATCTTGTTACTGATCTTAAAAGGAAAAGCTTTTAACTATTCACCACTGAATATGAAGTAAGTGAAGCTATGGACTTCTCATATATGGAATTTATTAGATTTAGGTATATTATTTTTGTCCTAATTTGTTGGGAGTATTTAGTCTGAAAGATGTTGAATTCTGTCAGATGCTTTTCTGCATCAAGATGATCATATAATTTTTATCCTTCACTTTGCTAGTGTGGTGTATTACATTTATTGATTAGGTATGCTGAATAATACTGGTCTTAGTGATAAATTCTAAAATATCATGGTGTGTGATTCTTTCAACTCAGGGTCCATTCAGAAAGAAGAAATCCCATCAGTTATTATTTTTTAAGTTGATATTAAAATGATTAATGGCAACTGAATAAGTGAGACTTATGGAACTGAAAATACAAAGAGCACTAAAATGTCATAGAGTTAGCAAGTATAGGAAGCAGCTTCCACTCCTAGGGATATGAAATAAAGGGAAAAAACATTGGAGTTATCACAACTTAGAAGTTTGGAGAAGTCTCACAGAGTGGAGGCTAAACCAGCTGACAAGGGGCAGAGCTCAGCTACTAATGATGTCCCTGTGTTTAGGGGAAGAACCCTCTTAGGACAAGGACAAGCAAATTCTGTAAGAATGTGCTGGCTGGCTAGGGCTGGTATCTCCTAAGGAGCATGAAATGGTTTTATTTATTTTTTATTTATTTAATTTTTTTTCAATATATAAAGTTTATTGTCAAATTGGTTTCCATATAACACCCAGTGCTCATCCCAAAAGGTGCCCTCCTCAATACCCATCAGCCACCCTCCTCTCCCTCCCACCTCCCATCAACCCTCAGTTTGTTCTCAGTTTTTAAGAGTCTGTTATGCTTTGGCTCTCTTCTACTCTAACCTCTTTTTTCTTTTTTTTTTCTTCCCCATCCCCCATGGGTTTCTGTTAAGTTTCTCAGGATCCACATAAGAGTGAAACCATATGGTATCTGTCTTTCTCTGTATGGCTTATTTCACTTAGCATAACACTCTCCAGTTCCATCCATGTTGCTACAAAGGGCCATATTTCATTCTTTCTCATTACCACATAGTACTCCATTGTGTATATAAACCACAATTTCTTTATCCATTCATCAGTTGATGGACATTTAGGCTCTTTCCATAATTTGGCTATTGTTGAAAATGCTGCTATAAACATTGGGGTACAAGGGCCCCTATGCATCAGTACTCCTGTATCCCTTGGATAAATTCCTACCAGTGCTACTGCTGGGTCATTGGGTAGGTCTATTTTTAATTTTGTGAGGAACCTCCACACTGTTTTCCAGAGTGGCTGCACCAATTTGCATTCCCACCACAGTGCAAGAGGGTTCCCGTTTCTCCACATCCTCTCCAACATTTATAGTCTCCTGATTTGTTCATTTTGGCCACTCTGACTGGCATGAGGTGATATCTGAGTGTGGTGTTGATTTGTATTTCCCTGATGAGCAGCGACGTTGAGCATCTTTTCATGTGCCTGTTGGCCATCCGGATGTCTTCTTTAGAGAAGTGTCTATTCATGTTTTCTGTCCATTTCTTCACTGGGTTATTTGTTTTTCGGGTGTGGAGTTTGGTGAGCTCTTTATAGATTTTGGATACTAGCCCTTTGTCTGATATGTCATTTGTAAATATCTTTTCCCATTCCGTTGGTTGCCTTTTAGTTTTGGTGGTTGTTTCCTTTGTTGTGCAGAAGCTTTTTATCTTCATAAGGTCCCAGTAATTCATTTTTGCTTTTAATTCCCTTGCCTTTGGGGATGTGTCAAGTAAGAATTTGCTACGGCTGAGGTCAGAGAGGTCTTTTCCTGCTTTCTCCTCTAGGGTTTCGATGGTTTCCTGTCTCACATTCAGGTCCTTTATCCATTTTGAGTTTATTTTTGTGAATGGTGTGAGAAAGTGGTCTAGTTTCAACCTTCTGCATGTTGCTGTCCAGTTCTCCCAGCACCATTTGTTAAAGAGGCTGTCTTTTTTCCATTGGATGTTCTTTCCTGCTTTGTCAAAGATGAGTTGGCCATACGTTTGTGGGTCTAGTTCTGGGGTTTCCATTCTATTCCATTGGTCTATGTGTCTGTTTTTGTGCCAATACCATGCTGTCTTGATGATGACAGCTTTGTAGTAGAGGCTAAAGTCTGGGATTGGGATGCCTCCTGCTTTGGTCTTCATCTTCAAAATTCCTTTGGCTATTTGGGGCCTTTTGTGGTTCCATATGAATTTTAGGATTGCTTGTTCTAGTTTCGAGGAGAATGCTTGTGCAATTTTGATTGGTATTGCATTGAATGTGTAGATCGATTTGGGTAGTATTGACATTTTGCCAATATTTATTCTTCCAATCCATGAGCACGGAATGTTTTTCCATTTCTTTATATCTTCTTCAATTTCCTTCATAAGCTTTCTATAGTTTTCAGCATACAGATTGTTTACATCTTTGGTTAGATTTATTCCTAGGTATTTAATGCTTCTTGGTGCAATTGTGAATGGGATCAGTTTCTTTATTTGTCTTTCTGTTGCTTCATTATTAGTGTATAAGAATGCAACTGATTTCTGTACGTTGATTTTGTATCCTGCAACTTTGCTAAATTCATGTATCAGTTCTAGCAGACTTCTGGTGGACTCTATCAGATTTTCCATGTATAATATCATATCATCTGCAAAAAGTGAAACCTTAACTTCATCTTTGCCAATTTTGATGCCTTTGATTTCCTTTTGTTGTCTGATTGCTGATGCTAGAACTTCCAGCACTATGTTAAACAACAGCGGTGAGAGTGGGCATCCCTGTCATGTTCCTGATCTCAGGGAAAAAGCTTTCAGTTTTTCCCCGTTGAGGATGATGTTAGCTGTGGGCTTTTCATAAATGGCTTTTATGATCTTTAAGTATGTTCCTTCTATCCCGACTTTCTCAAGGGTTTTTATTAAGAAAGGGTGCTGGATTTTGTCAAAGGCCTTTTCTGCATTGATTGACAGGATCATATGGTTCTTATCTTTTCTTTTATTAATGTGATGTATCACGTTGATTGATTTGTGAATGTGGAACCAGCCCTGCATCCCAGGAATGAATCCCACTTGATCATGGTGAATAATTCTTTTTATATGCTGTTGAATTCGATTTGCTAGTATCTTATTGAGAATTTTTGCATCTATATTCATCAGGGATATTGGCCTGTACTTCTCTTTTTTTACTGGGTCTCTGTCTGGTTTAGGAATCAAAGTAATACTGGCTTCATAGAATGAGTCTGGAAGTTTTCCTTCCCTTTCTGTTTCTTGGAATAGCTTGAGAAGGATAGGTATTATCTCTGCTTTAAACGTCTGGTAGAACTCCCCTGGGAAGCCGTCTGGTCCTGGACTCTTATTTATTGGGAGATTTTTCATGACCGATTCAATTTCTTCGCTGATTATGGGTCTGTTCAAGCTTTCTATTTCCTCCTGATTGAGTTTTGGAAGTGTGTGGGTGTTCAGGAATTTGTCCATTTCTTCCAGGTTGTCCACTTTGTTGGCATATAATTTTTCATAGTATTCCCTGATAATTGTTTGTATCTCTGAGGGATTGGTTGTAATAATTCCATTTTCATTCATGATTTTATCTATTTGGGTCATCTCCCTTTTCTTTTTGAGAAGCCTGGCTAAAGGTTTATCAATTTTGCTTATGTTTCAAAAAACCAACTCTTGGTTTCGTTGATCTGCTCTACAGTTTTTTTAGATTCTATATTGTTTATTTCTGCTCTGATCTTTATTATTTCTCTTCTTCTGCTGGGTTTAGACTGTCTTTGCTGTTCTGCTTCTATTTCCTTTAGGTGTGCTGTTAGATTTTGTATTTGGGATTTTTCTTGTTTCTTGAGATAGGCCTGGATTGCAATGTATTTTCCTCTCAGGACTGCCTTCGCTGCATCCCAAAGCATTTGGATTGTTGTATTTTCATTTCCTTTTGTTTCCATATATTTTTTAAATTTATTCTCTAAATATCTGGTTGACCCATTCATTCTTTAGTAGGGTGTTCCTTAACCTCCATGCTTTTGGAGGTTTTCCAGACTTTTTCCTGTGGTTGATTTCAAGCTTCATAACACTGTTGTCTGAAAGTATGCAGGGTATGATTTCAATTCTTGTATAATTATGAAGGGCTGTTCTGTGACCCAGTATGTGATCTATCTTGGAGAATGTTCCATGTTCACTCAAGAAGAAAATATATTCTGTTGCTTTGGGATGCAGAGTTCTAAATGTATCTGTCAAGTCCATCTGATCCAATGTATCAATCAGGGCCCTTGTTTCTTTATAGACCGTGTGTCTAGATGATCTATCCATTTCTGTAAGTGGAGTGTTAAAGTCCGCTGCAATTACCACATTCTTATCAATAAGGTTGCTTATGTTTGTGAGTAATTGTTTTATATATGTGGGGGCTCCCGTATTTGGCGCATAGACATTTATAATTGTTAGCTCTTCCTGATGGATAGACCCTGTGGTTATTATATAATGCCCTTCTTCATCTCTTGTTACAGCCTTTAATTTAAAGTCTAGTTTGTCTGATATAAGTATGGCTACTCCAGCTTTCTTTTGACTTCCAGTGGCATGATAAATAGTTCTCCATCCCCTCACTCTCAATCTGAAGGTGTCCTCAGGTCTAAAATGAGTCTCTTGTAGACAGCAAATAGATGGGTCTTGTTTTTTTTAATCCATTCTGATACCCTATGTCTTTTGGTTGGCGCTTTTAGTCCATTTACATTCAGTGTTATTATAGAAAGATATGGGTTTAGAGTCATTGTGATGTCTGTAGGTTTCATGCTTGTAGCGATGTCTCTGGTACTTTGTCTCACAGGATCCCCCTTAGGATCTCTTGTAGGGCTGGTTTAGTGGTGACGAATTCCTTCAGTTTTTGTTTGTTTCAGAAGACCTTTATCTCTCCTTCTACTCTAAATGACAGACTTGCTGGATAAAGGATTCTCGGCTGCATATTTTTTCTGTTCATTACATTGAAGATCTCCTGCCATTCCTTTCTGGCCTAGTTTCAGTAGAGAGATCGGTCAAGTTTCATTAGAGAGATCGGTCACGAGTCTTATAGGTCTGCCTTTATATGTTAGAGCATGTTTATCCCTAGCTGCTTTCAGAATTTTCTCTTTATCCTTGTATTTTGCCAGTCTCACTATGATATATCGTGCAGGAGATCGATTCAAGTTACGTCTGAAGGGAGTTCTCTGGCCTCTTGGATTTCAGTGCCTTTTTCTTTCCCCAGATCTGGGAAGTTCTGAGCTATTATTTCTTCAAGTACACCTTCAGCACCTTTCCCTCTCACTTCCTCCTCTGGAATACCAATTATGCGTATATTATTTCTCTTTAGTGCATCACTCAGTTCTCTAATTTTCCCCTCATACTCCTTGATTTTTTTTATCTATCTTTTTCTCAGCTTCTTCTTTTTCCATAATTTTATCTTCTAGTTCACCTATTCTCTTCTCTGCCTCTTCAATCAGAACCGTAGTTGTCTCCATTTTATTTTGCAACTCGTTGATAGCATTTTTTAGCTCCTCCTGGCTGTTCCTTAGTCCCTTGATCTCTGTAGCAAGAGATTCTCTGCTGTCCTTTTACTGTTTTCAAGCCCAGCGATTAATTTTATGACTATTATTCTAAATTCACTTTCTGTTATATTCTTTAAATCATTTTTGATCAGTTCGTTAGCTGTTGTTATTTCCTGGACGTTTTTCTGAGGGGAATTCTTCCGCTTTGTCACATCGGATAGTCCCTGGAGTGGTGCAGGACTGTGGGGGCACTTCCCCCTGCTGTCTTGAATAAGTTGTGTTGGTGGGCAGGGCCGCAGTCAGACCTGATGTCTGCCTCCAGCCCACCGCTGGGGCCACAGTCAGACTAGTGTGTGCCTTGTCTTCCCCTCTCCTAGGGGCAGGATTCACTGTGGCGTGGTGTGCCCGTCTGGGCTGCTTGCACACTGCCATGCTTGTGGTGCTGGGGATCTGGCATATTAGCTGGGGTGGATGGGCAAGGTGCAGGGGGGTGGGAGGGGCAGGCTCAGCTCACTTTTCCTTCGGAGATCTGCTTCGGGAGGGGCCCTGTAACACCAGGAGGGAGTCAGACCTGCCTGAGGGATGGATCCGTAGAAGCACAGCGTGGGGTGTTTGCGTGGTGCAAGCAAGTTCCCTGACAGGAACTGGTTCCCTTTGGGATTTTAGCTGGGGGATGGGTGAGGGAGATGGCGCTGGCCAGCGCTTTTGTTCCCCGCCAAGCTGAGCTCTGTTGTCTGGGGCTCAACAACTCTCCCTCCCATTGTCCTCCAGCCCTCCTGTTCTCTGAGCAGAGCTGTTAGCTTATAACCTTCCAGATGTCAAGTCCCTCTTGCTGTCGGAACACACTCCGTCTGGCCCCTCCGCTTTTGCAAGCCAGACTCGGGTGCTCTGCTTGGCCGGCAGGCCGCCCCTCCACCCCGGCTCCCTCCCGCCAGTCCATGTAGTGCGCACCACCTCGCCGCCCTTCCTACCCTCTTCCGTGGGTCTCTCATCTGTGCTTGGCTCCAGAGAGTCCGTTCTGCTAGTCTTCTGGAAGTTTTCTGGGTTATTTAGGCAGGTGTAGGTGGAATCTAAGTGATCAGCAGGATGCTCGGTGAGCCCAGTGTCCTCCTACACCGCCATCTTCCCAGGATCCTATCGAAATGGTTTTGATACAAACTGGATTTAACCGTTGTGATGGGTATAATCTGTCAATGCCAGGGTGAAGAAGCATTGCCAGAGTAATGCTTCCAAGAACAGAAAACAAACAGGAAGTCAAACAGAAGCAAACAAACAAACAAACAATCAAAAAGGTGTTCTCCTCCTTCTTCACCTTTTCAGTTTCCTCTTATCTTCCCTATTGGTGAAAGCTAAGAGGACCCAGCTGGCAAAGCAGAAAATTAGTTTTCAGAGTTTCAGTTGCAAAGTCTCAAGATGAGTATAGAAAATTGTGTTTGGAGCTGAGAAGCTATAGTTTAATAACTAATATATCATAACAATCTAAGTGACTTAATGCAGAAAGAAATCAGATAAAGTCCAAGATTTTGGTATTTCTGCATTCACTGAGGTAGCAATCACTTTCCTCTCTATCAATGAAAGACTGAACACTGGAAATTTGGTCAGCACACACTATATCAAAACATGCCAGATTGTAGAACTCAATCATCTCATCTGCTTAAAGTGTGAGACTGAATCTTAACTTTCCAGACCATAAGGAAATAATCCAAATATAAAGTTTGAAATGATATTAGCTCTACAGAATATCTCAAGTACAATTTAAATCAAGAGAGTTAATAAAATTGAATATAGTAAGAAATAATTTGTATTTGATGTATTCTCCATGCTAATTCTGAAGGCTCTAGTCTGAATTGTGTGGCAGTTGGTTAAGACTATAAACTGTCCACATCAAGCTTACTCCATAATCAATACCTAACATATAAAATAATTCATCACAAGCCTGAAAATTCTCAGGAACAAATTTGGTCTTCTCTTCTTCTTTTAGGAAGGGCAGATATTGTATCTCCATTTTAATTAATAGCACGTTTAATCCTTGGAAGATTATGTAATTTGCCTGAGGTAGGAAATTAAAATATTAAGGTTTGTTTAGATAATAAAAATTAAGTCATTTTATTCATCCTTTTTTTAACCAGTTTTAGTTTTCTTATTTTTAAAAATCAGAACAAGTATATAAATTATCAATTCATATTTACATACAAAAAATATACAGAATGCTTACTATGGAATAGTATGCTAGAACCATCTCACAAGTGGCTTCCAACTTATGACTGTTGAATTTTCAGAAAATTTTCAGGACATGTTAAACTTGGCCATTATTAATGGCTAAATTATTTAAACTTGAAATTAAATAAATTATTAAAAAACTAAAGTCATAAACACTCAAAACTCATTACTTTCTATCTCACGACATTTTATAATTATCTATGCTCTTGAGGTATTTATGTCTAGTAAATCTGTCTGGTAGAATTATGACATAATGATACACTACTGCATAGCTCTTTCCAACTCTGTGTTCACCACTGTCAGGTTGATAGATTTCACTTGGCTATGCTGAGATAATTTACACCTCAGACATTGGCAGAAACTGTAAATCGGGACTTGATTTATTGTCTTATTGACTGTCTAGAACAGAGGCTGACAAAAAACATTCTGTGGATCAAACCTATCCCAGTGGCTCTTCTTCTACATATCTTTTAGCACAGCCACACCCATTTACTTACATATTGGCTAGGGATGTTTTGGAAATACAAAGACAGAGTTGAGTTATAACTCTATGATCTGCAAATACTTACTCTCTGGCCCTTTACAGAGAAAGTTAACCAACTTCTGGTACAGAGTTAAGAAAGCCATGGAGAAAACATTAACAATGTAGATTAAAGAGAAAAGTGTGTTGTGTCTATAGCAATTATATAGCACAATATAGATAGTTTACTGCAGAAAAAATGAGGCAATATTCTTCTGGTATTACCTGATTTGACAAAAAAAATCTCCCATCATTGATGCATGAGTGAATTTCTACATGTGTAGAAAGCTGAAAGAGGTTTTCATTTAATATAATTTCTATGATGGTGAAAACTGGCTAAATAGTAGATCATAGCAGATCATGTCAGACTCAGTGACTATAAATCTACTATTAATCCAGTTAGTTGACTGGACTACAACACTAATGTCAAATCATGGTTGAGTTGCAACTAACCACAGGTTGGTTAAGAGTAGGTTTAAGAGTAGGTTGGTTAAGATCAAGTGTAGCAAAAATCAGTGAAAACATTCCGTGAGAATCAATGGCTATATAAAATTTACAAGAAAAAGTATTGCATATTTTATTCTTATTTGTAAATTACTGAATGTCCCTTATATTGGTAAAATTTATAACAAATTTGTTTAAGTTTATATACACTATTTTTTTTTCCTCAGAGAGGAAACATTAACTAGTGTATCACTGTATGAGAGACACATTTTTAAACTTTTTTTTGAGAATATTTGCTACAAATTATAAAAATGCATGTAACATATATTTAAATAAATATTACCCATTAATTAAAAATTTATACACAATCTTTATGTGGGGTTGATATAATGTTCAAATATCAGCATTAAAGGCATTTCCTTGGGCTATCAAGCATTTGAGAATGAAGCTGTTCAGAAAAGATAGAAAAAGATGACCTTAAGCACATTTAAATCCAGAGAATCATGGCATAAACAATGACTGAAATATTGCCATCCATTGACTTGGGTTATTAAAAATAATATTGTAAAATTTGATTTAATATGGAGATATCAAATTTAAATTTTAAAATGATACAGAGCAATTGCAAGAATAATTTACCACTCAAGAGTCTGGATCCACTCCAAGCTAGGACGACTCACAGCCTTCTGGAAACTAAGCAGGACTTAGTAAAAATGGATCATTCAAAATATATAACAAATCTTTGCCTATTTGCTCTAAAATGATACGCCAGATAACAAGACTCTCTCCTCAAATTCCTTCGTAACTCTTCCTAACATTTAGAATAAAGTCTTTACTCCTTAATATGTAGGTCTTATATCTCTGAATTTCTCATCCTCTATCCTAGCACTGCTAGCCACTCTGGCTTCCTGGATGTTCCTGGAAAATATCAGATATGCCTACTACCTAGAGGTGCTTACTCTTGCCTTTTCCTCCCACCTACGTACTTTTGCCCTAGATTTTTATATTGTTATTCTTCATGTTACTTTGCTCAAATGTTATCTCTGAGGGCTTTTTTCCTCAGAAGGAAAAGCTCCCTAGATACTGCTATTTTCCCCTTTCTCTGTTCTATTTGTCTGACATATTTATTTGCATCATGCATAACAAACAGATATTATTTTGTTAACTGTTCTCTATTGTTTTCTCTCTCACACTAGAATGTAAGCTCTGTAGGAGCTGAGATTTTTATTTTGTTTTTCACAATATTCTTCATGCTTAAGCAGTGCCTGGGAAGTAATAAATCAATTTGTTGAATCAAATTGTTGAAAAAGAAAGAAGGAAGTTAGGAAGTTAGGAAGGAAGCAAGGAAATTTTTCTTTCCTCAAATATGATCTGCAAAATACTTTTTAAAATTTTTTAATGTTTATTTATTTTTGAGAGAGACAGAGATAGAATGTGAGTGAGTTAGGGGCAGAGAGAGAGGGAGACACATTTTCCAAAGCAGGCTGCAGGCTCTGAGCTGTCAGCACAAACCCCAACATGGGGCTCGAACTCATGAACTGTGAGATCATGACCTGAGCTGAAGTCGGATGCTCAACCAACTGAGCCACCCAGGCGCCCCTGCAAAATACTTTTTAACCAAAAAATATATATCATTTTGGAGAGAATCCAAACACATTCTGACACACCCTTTTCATTCTCATTTGCACATTTTCTTTGTCTCCCATGCTGGGCATCTTGTGATTATTTGTACTCTTGAAGCAATTAAGATTTTTTTTATAATCTCTGTTTTTGATGGGAAAATTAACTTCTGCCTAAATTGAAGGTTAAAATAAAAACAAAAACAAAAACCTTCTCATTTATCTGCTAATCCCCATATATTAGTTAAAAATAAATGTTCTAAAATAATTCCTTATGATACAATAAATTACTATTTTTAAGTGCAGCCAAGTATGTTTTCCTGTTAATTTTTTACGCTTACTCTCCTGAAGACTTTTGTGGTATTGAATTTGAGACACTATATTTACAGATATTATTACTAAAAGAATAATTCAATGGCTTTAGATATTGAGATTTACCTACCCAAAAGCAGAAGTTTATACCTATGATAATCACTAAAGCCTTACTGCTCCGGGGATTCTAATTTCTTGTCAACATCTGTGTTTCAGTTTATTATCTAGTGTCAGAAGGATGCCCATATCTGTGACAAATTTCACATTAAAATAATTATCCTAGGTAGATTTCCATCCTTTTACATTAGATTAGAAAATGCAAAGATGTAGACATTGATTTATTTATCCCCCAGGTAGGTTTAATGTTACATCTTTGTAACACAACCTAACAAATTTATATTGAGTGTCTAATATTAGGGGTTTTATTAGACACTGGAGTAGTATAGTGGTGACTAATGCACAAAAATAATGGCTGAAATTTATTGAGTATTTACTACATGCCAGTCAGCTTTCTAAGTGCATTGCTTCTTTCTATTAATTGATATAATCCTCACAAAGGAAAGGAAGCTCCTTCTTGATTCCTTCTAAATTTTCTAAATAAACTAAAATAAGCTAAATTTACCTCTTCTAAATTTTCAGTTATCTACCTCAAAATTCAATGTTATTCACCATCCAAATTATCCTCCTAATCCTGGGTATCAGAAAAAAACACAAATGGACACACACACACATAAACACTTCCTGCTTTCAACGTTATATATTATTGTTGTTATGCAGGAATTGCTCCCTTAATGTTTTCAAAGTTATTAAAATCTGATGGTATCAGTAACTACTATGATAATTCTGTTATTACCTTCATTAACCAAGCTTTGTCAGGAAATCAAGGCCTAAAGCGGAAGGTTAGAGTAATAGCTACAACTACATAGCACTTAATATGCTCTATCCACAGTTCTATATTCCTCATATATTAACTCAGTCTTTGCTGAATAAATTCATGTGAATCTCAAAGAAACTGTGTAAGGCAATTGTCATCCCCATTTTAGAGATGATGAAATGGGACTGCCGAGAAGCAAAGTAATTTGCCTGAGGTCACACAACAAGCAAAGAGCAAAGCTCATTGTTGAAGACAGATAGTTTAGCTCCAGGATGAATTGCTTAAGGGATTTTTTTTAAATACAGATAATGAGAATTTATGATGATAAGGCAGAGAGATAAGAGACTTTAGTGTTACACATGCGCTGATTTGAATTTCACTCAGACACCTTTAAGCTGTGAACTATCCAGCAAGTCAATTAAGCATGACAAGTCTCAATGTCCTCACATGTAAAAGAGTGATAATTGAGGGTTGTGTGAGAATTAGAAATCACATCTGATGATCCAATGTCTGACATAAATCAGGGTTGTACCCAGAGCTATTTTTATTAACAACTTTCCTTTCAGATACCTGAAGGCCTTTAGTGTTTCCATATAATGACAATGTTATTTTATTTCTCTTGGCCTTAGCCTATGTTAAAGACAAGACAGTAGGCACAAATCAAGTCACTTATATGCTAAGCCCCATATCACCAAACTCAGATTTAACTTTATTACAGTTTGACTCTCCCAGAAATGGAATATTAAACCAAGCACTCAGGAATGGCCTGATCAGCCTTAGTAAGGTAATCTGCCTGATAGATCTCAGGCATCCCTGTAAGGAAAGGAAACATGCAGTAGTAACAGATCTGCTTTTTGCCTAGAATAACTTCCTTGTTCCTGTTCCTTTCTGCCTTAAAGTTTCCTGCCTGTGTACCTCTTTGGAGGACCTCTATATCTGTAGATTGGTTGCTGCCTGATTCAAAAATCATCTAATAAAGCCAATTAAGACCTTTAAAATTTACTCAGTTGAATTTTGTTTAACACTGATAAAGACCCTTTGGTTTGAAAAGAGAGAAGTTGATAAAGCTTGAGTTCCTGCAGCTATTTAAAGGACAAATAAATAATTTCAGAACTATTTTTATATTTCTCCTCAGCCTTTTTCTTTTTTTTCAGGAGCAAGAACCACACAGTGATATCCTTTGCGAATATTATGGATAGTCATATTTTTTCCATGTTAGTGATGATTGTCACAAAAATATTTAGCAGAATCTAATCACCCTATTATTTATATTTTACAACAAATTATTTTTTAGTAATTGATATACCGTTTTGTGGATTTTGCTTTAACTAAAGGAGTTTTATATTATAATAATATACAGGATTTTATTTTTTATATTAAGCTATTTTTTTAAAAGATTAAACACAAATAGGACTTAAAGTTTTTTTTTTTTTTTAATGTTAATTTACTTTTGAGACAGATTATGAGCAGTGAAGGGCAGTAAAAGAGGGAGATACAGAATCCGAACCTGGCTCCTGGCTATGAGCTGTCAGCACCAAAGCCCAACATAGGGCTTGAACTCATGAACCATGAGTGAGATCATGACCTGAGCAGAAGTTGGACACTTAACTGACTGAACTCCCAGGTGTCCCAGGACTTTTTAATAATCAATTATAAATGAGAACACAGAGATAGCATATTACCTACCAATATTAAAAAGTTAAAAAGTGTGAAGAACTCAAAGAGAATACTTTTTAGTTATAAAGCAATGTTTCTTGTTCCTTTTTTCTTTCTTTCTTTCTTTCTTTCTTTCTTTCTTTCTTTTTTTTGAGAGAGAGAGAGAGAGAGAATGAGAGCACTCATGGGTGGAAGGCAGTGGGAGAGGGAGAGACTCATGCAGGCTCCATGTCTAGTGCGGAGCCCGACTCAGGGCTTGATCTCACAACTGTTAGATCATTACCTGAGCCAAAATCAAGAATCTGACACTTAACCAACCCAGGTGACCCAGCCACCCAGGTGGCCCTATAAAGCAATGTTTCTAAGCTTTGAGAAAACTGTAATTTTCTCTTTTTAGGTTTTGTTTCCCAATGTGAATAATATTGACATAACCAGCCTTAGAATGCATTTGGAAAATACTCAAATTGATTAAGAGTCACAGCAATTACTTCAAATTTTGTACAAATATATATTCTTACCAACATGCAATTCCTTTTCACAGAATACTGAGAATTTACTCCAAGTAGTTTAAGAATACAAGAGAGAAGGGATGGGGAGAAGTGAGAGAGGGATGGAGAAATATTGGATAAGCTCAATCGTGGTGTTTAAAGGAGTGTGTAGCTATAGAGGAACAAAGAAAAAGCATAGGAAGATGATGTCTGCTACGTAATTTAATCCTAGTTAATTTAACAAGGAAAGTCTTCATTTTTTGTCATCTTCTGTAGTGGTAGAAATTTAGAACATGTTTTGTGTCGCATTTTCATTTCCCATAATTGCCTCCATATCTGAAGATAATGCAAATGGTACAATGAGAAGTGAATTTCTCAACTTGTGTATTCAGCATGGGGTGGTATGCAGCTTCCACCTCATTGCATTCAGATTGTGTGCCTCTACTTCATGTACTGTGGTAGGATGAAATCAGCTAAAATATAAGAAATATCAACAATATCTATCAAAATATAAAATGGTTTTATATTGTGAGAGAAAAAAAAACTTATTCATGATACCTGTAGAAGATGGGTAAGGCTGACTTTATTCAGGACTGTGGTGATAGGTATAGAGACCATTGCAATGCAGTTTTGGAGTAGGAGGGAGAGATTGGGCTCAGCTCTGAAAACAACAAGGGAAAGTGGGGATTTATAGCCAAGGAATAAGGTGGAGAGAGTTGGTGGATGGAAAATTACTAAGAGGAAACATCATGGGTAAGAGGGAATTCTGGCTAAATTGACCTAACAGAATTCTTCCTGAGGGCATGACAGAGTGATCAGATATCACCTGGGCAATAGTGGGGGTGAGAGATTTGGTCACATATTGAGGGTGATTAGATATCAAGGGTGGGAAATTCTGGCTAAACCAACTTAGCAGAAATTTCACTTGCTGAAAGTGAACACGCCCAATGATAGGGCTTAAGAGAAAAAGAGCTCAGAGGAGTCTGACTAGCTTTGGTTAAAGAAAGAATTTTGTCAACATAAGTGTTCCAAAAATTTTAGTTTGCTTTTTCTAGGGTAAAAAACAAACAAACAAACAAACAACCCAACTTATTTTAGCATGAGCAATAAAATGCTATTAAAAATACACTGAATAATTTAAATTTCTTTTAATATAAGATATTAAGCATAGTTCGATCTTTTTAATTCAGGGTCATATTTTTGAGTTTTCATCATTGCATTGTACTGAGCTGGACATTTTCAAAAAATTTAGGATCAGCATAGTCTAATGACCTTGTCTTTTGTTAGTGAGCTCAGGTTAAATCTTATGGGTATTTCATTTAGATAATTTCTCCAAAACTTTGAACAATTCAGTCCAGAATAGATAAAATGAGTGCAAATACTTATTCCAACTTTCAAATAAGTCAAGTGTTTTTATGTTATAGGATGCTAACTAACCAAAAGAAAGCTGGAATAGTAATATTAATCTCTAACAAAGTATCCTCTGATTAAGAAATATTACTAGAGATAAAGAGGACAATTACAGTGATAAAGAGGTCAATTATCCAAGAAGCTAGATAACCGGAATCACACTATCAACCACCTTGACCTAGTGGACACTTATAGCCTCTCATACCATCATTAGCACAAAACACATTCTTCTCAAGTGCAAACAGAATATTCACCATAATACACCATATTCTGGACCGTAAAACAAATGCCAGGAAAATTAAAAGAATAGATATAACAAAAAGTATGTTCCTGGGCTACAATGGAATTAAGCTAGAAATCAATAACAGAAAGGTATTTGAAAAATCTCCAAGTTTCTGGAAGTTAAACAACACATTTCTAAATAATCTAAGTCCAAGTGAAAACACAAAGGAAATTAAAAAAAAATGTATGTATATGTACACATGTGTGTATATACATATATATATATGTACATACACACACATATTTTTTGAACTAAATAAAGTTGAAAATGCAACATGTCAAATTTTGTAAGGGGCTGCTAAAACAGATCCCTGGGAGAAGACTATAGTATTAAATGCATACATTAGAAAAAAATCTAAAATCAGTAACCTCAGTTTCCACATTACAAAACTAGAAAAAAGTGTAAACAAAGGTATAATTTAACACCTCATTCCCAATTATACAAATGCTAGAATAACTTTATTTGCCATTTTTGTAAATCCCAACTCTAAACCTATGCCAGATCAGCCCCCACCCAAAAATACACCTGTTACTTATCTCTGCTTAAAGACTAGATAGAAGTTCTGATATACTATATTTGAAAATAATCAATAGATCTACTAACTGCTATTCATTTTTGAGGGATTATAAAATAGCTTCCTTATTATTAATTTTCTTGGTACATTCCTGTATTTCCAATGGACATTTCAACTCCTGTCTAAAGAACAAAAGTAATATAATGTAATGATTTTATTTTCTAGGTATTTCTTAATATTGCTTGGTCTTCTCCAGTAGCTTCCTTATCTCTCAAAGTACTTTTTGGGAAGAAAAACAGTAGTAGTAATTTCTTGTCTAAATTCACTTTACACAGTGTTACCTTCAGTTACTAGCTTCATGAAAACAGCTTGAAATATAATAACATTTTTCTGAAGATGGAAAGCAAAAGCTTCTCAGCATGAAAGGTTCAGTGCACTTTGAACATTCATACACATATTAAATGATAATGAAAGTGTCACCTGACTTCAGAATTTTAAGTGATCATAGAAGGCAAGGGAGATGTTTCAATATGAAACAGCATATGATTTATTATAAATGTTCAAGATACAAGTCATTTTCTCTACTGTTGATGGAGGAAACGGGAAGTATAAAATTAAAAATATGGAGTTTTCCTCAAATTCATGCCTATATTTCTTTTTGCCCTTCCATCTTTCAAGCTGCTTCCTCTAATCTATATTTAGAGAAGCAGCTGGCCCGTACATTGTGTCAATAATCCCATGAAGTATCTATGGGGTTTCTGGGGGGGAAAAAAAGATATAATTTGAAGTTTCAAAGTTCATTTACCAGGTGGCAGCTGAACTGTTTAACAAATCCAAATTTTGAGATCACAAAAATGAATTAAGATTTGGGGGTGGACAGTGTTCCACAAAATAATGATGACAGTCACATAAGCATTTTGACATATTCATAGATTTAATATGATGTTTGTAGCTTCCATTCAATAGAAGCTTGCGTGCTGGGAAATCATGAGCCTCATGCTAGAACATGCACATTTTCTAAGATTAAGAAAAGCTCTGGATTGTGTCTAATTCATCATTGTACCATCTGTTTAACATGGATTTTTCACGAGTTACTGGCTTGGAGTAAGTAATCTTTAAAATCTCTAAGCAGTCTGAACAGTGATCTGTAAACTTTCATCCATAGAGCCTCTGCAGGACTCCTAAACTCAGCCAGCAGCATACTTGATACAAATTCAAAGCAAAAACAAACAAACAAAAAAAAACCAAAACAACAAAAAAATTTTTATATCCAGCTGTGGCCAAATTGTAGCTCATCACTTTAACTTGTCCTTCTATGAATCCAAATATTGGAAAGAGAACAGCTACATGGGAACCAGTACACTTTCCTTATTAACCATGCTCAGTTAAAAATAGCCAGAATGGAGGGGTTTTTTTTAATCTTAAAGGGGTGTTTGTCTACAGCACTGAGGTTAATTTACTTAAATTGCAAACCCTGCTTATAGCAATGGATCTCTACTAGTCTGATAATAAGATCTAAATTATTGTTGATATTCCCAAAAGGTATCATCCCTAATAGCCCAAACAGTTACAAAGTTCTAGGGTGCTATAATTAAATTATATTTATATTTTCCTCTTTTATATTTGGCTTTGTGGTATGCACATATAAAACAACAGGCTTTCACTTGTCATAAAGCTTATTATATAAATCTGTCCATATTTGTCTATAGGACCATATCCTTCCTGTACATATTATATATAGGTGTCCAAATTATCCCCGAGCATGTGAACTGATTTGTTTCTAGGCTAAGCAATATTGAAAAGCAAAGCAAAAACATTTACAGTAATAGAATTATTAATATACTTGATAGTAGGGGCACCTGGTTTGCTCAGTCAGTTGAGCATCCAACTCTTGATTTTGGCTCAGGTCATGTTCCCAGGGTTGTGGGATCAAGCCCCACATCAATCTCTGTGCTGAATGTGGAACATGCTTAAGATTCTCTCTCTCTCTCTCTCTCTCTCTCTCTCTCTCTCTCTCTCTCTCTCCCCCACTACCCCTCTCCTCTCCTCACTTGCTCTCTCTCTCTCTCTCAAATTACACACACACACACACACACACACACACACACACATATAGATATTTGATGATAGACCTGTCATGGGACATACAGAGTGATAAAAATCAAAGATCTTGATAAAAATCAAAGAGGGTTATAAAAGGCATGGGAGAGTTTATTTTTGAGAGGCGACATGATTAGATAGAACATAAATGTAAAAAGACAAAACTGAAGGAGGGCAAGTTTGAAGTTTAGAAAATAATAAAGAAACAGGTGTATTTCTTAACCAAATTCTAGTAAAATAAAAAGAGAAGATCACTTGGAATTAGACGTGAGGAGAAGCAAATTTAATGACTCCTGTTTCACAGATTATAAATATAAATAGTTGCTAAAAAAAAACTGTGATGGACTCACATGTCATGGAAATATCTTGCACAATTTAGGAAAGATAGGAGGACTTAACATATTATTACCTCAGGAAAGACCTTTTCAATCATTAAAAATCCCCTATTCCATTTGATCTACCAGTTTGTGAGCCGAGGTACCTAGTTGAATTCAGCTTATAGTGTATATGTTAAAAGGATATTTCTATTTCTATGTTAGGATTATTTGTTATTGAATGCAGAGATAGTTTAGTAAATTGGGGAATTTCTTAGAAGTTTGCTTGTTTTTCTCAAAGGACACAATTAAGGAAACGACATCAGTTCTGCTGGAAGTCAACAAGACCTGGAATAAGAGAGTTGAAAGTTATCAGGGCATTTTCTTCTCTCTCTCTGTTTTTCTGTGTGATTCTGATATGTCTACATAATTAAAAATACTGTGGTGTCTGAATTTCAGTCATTGACCTGAAACTGAACCAGTTATCTAGTAGAAAAAAAAAAAACTTATATCAGCAAAAAGCTCTGCTTGACTTAGTTGTGTCCAGTTTCTCTTCCCTGAAAAGGACCAAGAAAATGTCATAAGAGGTAGGATCATTTTATATGGAAAATGATTTTTATCTGGTAATCGTCGATATAGAGAAGAGTATGCATTCTCTGAGGACTTTAAATGATGAGGAAACAAACTTTAAACAATGACAAAAAATATTTTGTTACCAAATAGGAAAACAAAAAGATTGAAATTGTACAACGGAAGTGATGGTATGCAGAAATGGATGCTCATCTAAATCCCAAGTCATGGGATAAATTTCAAAGTCATGACTACATTTCAATGTTGTCAACAGTACTTATTGCAAGTAAAAACTATACTAATGACTTAGAAACTAATAAGAAAAGAGAGAATAACTGAATAGAATAAATGGGCAAAGATTATGAACAAACAACTTCACTGTAAAAAATAAATATAAATGAGAATAAATGCCCCAAATCTTTCATGATTGAGGATATACAAATTGAAACAAAGTGATGTATCACTTTTCAGTTGGAAATTTTAAAATTTTGTGATACTTCTTGTAGGTGAGGGTCTTGAGAAACCTGCACTCTTATATAATGTTTTGGGGGATATATTTTGATTCAACTCTCCAAAGGACACTTACTCTTGGAAACCAAAATGTACTGCTAAAATATATCTTTTAGACAAAATAGCAAATTGTCAGGATATTTTAACAAGAGTTACATTGTGTGCAGTGGAAAAAAAACTGGAAACAAGAAAATAGTGGATGAGTAAAATAAATTATGATAGAAGCATATGCTGGAATATTATACAATAAAAAGGAGTGGTTGCTTTTACTACTACTAATAAAGGACAATGGAAGGAAACATATTAACTCCTTAATCACAAAAATATTTCTATTACTGTGCTAACACCCCAGACCTTGCTTTCCCCCCCAAAGCTATAGCCCGTCTGAAAAGATTTCAAGCTCCCAGTTTTCTGATCAGCATCTCACTCTTCTCTGTAGTATTCCCTTGTCAAATAATTAACCTGATTAGGACTTCAGTTCCATTGGTTCCATATCCCTTTAGTATCCACCACTTTACTTTGTTTTCATTCTTATTTATCAAGTTTATATTTCAGAGCATATATTCTCATATTCTCTCTCCGTCTCTCTCCCTTTCTCTCTTCTCTCATTTTCCTCCTTTTATTCACAGGATGAAATTCCAATTCTGGATAACATTTTCAATGCATTCTCCATGAATTTGCCATAGGGGATGATCTTTGTTAAGTAATTCTGATGACTGGGGTCCAGTGATTTCATTTTTAAATTCCTTATCTCAGCAACATCAAATCTCTGTTGGTTGCCTGATATGCTAACTTTCCTATCTCTATGTTATAACTTCTTTGTAGTTTCAAATTTCCATTTGCATACATTTTTCCAATAACTTCTCCTCATATTTGATTAATAAAAACTATCAGATAGTCCTTATCCATCATGTGCAAAAAACAAAACAAAACAAAAAAGCAAAAACAACAACAACAACAACAACAACAACAAAACACCTACTTGTTTCTTTTCTCAGTTTCTCTGCCCACCCTCTTGTTCCAATGGGACAGGCCCTTGAGACTGATCTCACCCACTCCTATCCTATCAACATCCTCCCTCAGTTAGCATCTCTGTCCCCACACATAGCCAATTTATTTGTCTATACACCAATATTCTTAAAAACATGTTATCACGCTCTATTAAATTTCACCCTGGAAAACAAAATAGAAAGATTTCATCCCACATATCTGTTACTTAGTCATTAATTTGGCTCGATTCCAGACAAATTTTCAAGTAAATTTTCTGTACTGGCAGTCTCCACTCTTTCACGTACATTCATTGCTTCAAAACACATAAACTGGTCCTTTTTTTTTCACTTCTTTTCACTAATATTCTCTATTCCAGACACCCAACAACTTCTACCATGCTAAATGTATATATATTTAGAATTTTCGGCAGCTTTTAGTACTAGTGGCCACTCTTTATTCTGTTGAAAGTCCTCCTCATTTTATGTTTAAAGTTTATTTAGTTTTGAAAGGCAGAGAGAAAGACTGCAAGTAGGAGAGGGGCAGAGAGAGAGAGAGGGAGACACAGAGTCCGAAGCAGGAGCCAGGATATGAGCTGTCAGCACAGAGCCCGATGCGGGGCTCAAGCCCACAAACTGTGAGATCATGACCTGAGCCAAAGTCAGACACTTAACTGACTGAGCCATCCAGGTGCCCAGAAGATCCTCTTCAATTGGAACCATATTCTTCTGGTGTTCATTCTCTCCCATGGCCTCTCATTTTTTGCCCGCATTATTAGATTTTTTGTCTAGTCTTAATTCTGTATACTTAAGCTCTTCAGGGAATATCCTAGGAACAATTCCTTTTGCTATGTCTAAAATATTTCCTTTATGAGATTACTACAAATGCCATAGCTTGAAATATTGTTAAAAACTGGTATTTCTCAAATGCATCTTTAGACTATCTCTCACTTTATTCGTGTGCTTTTTTTTTTAATCCAATTATCCATTTAATATCTACTTCTACTTGGAACCGTGAAGAAAATCACAAAGGTAATATATACAAAACAATGTTCATGGTTCCTTTGGCTGAAAATGGCAAGGGGGTGCCTGAGTGGCCCAGTAGGTTAAGCCTCCAACTTTCAGCTCAGGTCATGATCTCACAGTTGGTGAGTTCAAGTCCTCATGGGGCTCTGTGCTGGCAGTGCAGATCATCCTTGGGATTTTCTCTCTCCCTTGCTCTCTGCCCCTATCCTGTTCTCTCTCTCCATCTTTCTCAAAATAAATAAGTAAAGGAAAACTTAAAAAAAATGGCAATACCAACCCTCCTGACTCAGCTCATAAATAGATTCTTTCCATTCATTTTCCTCCCACATCTACTTCTTTATAAAGTTCTGTTCCTTCTATCTCCAGCATGTATTTTGATTCTGACCATTTCTATTGATTTCCACTGACATTAACTTTAATCCAAGCCACTATTATCTATTATTCCTCCAAATTTATCATTTTTCTTAGAAGCTGTTTTATACTTCAAGTTATTTTATACTCCTTTATTGTCTACCTTATAGATTCTTCCCAAAACAATAGGACTAATCTCTTTAAACAAAAACAACAAAACAAAACAAAAACACACTAGAAAGCTTTACCATTATACTTGTCATTGTTCAAATCTAAAGTCTTTATCATACATTATAAAATCTTGTTTGCATCATGTGGCAACATGCTCTCCAACACCATGTGATCCCACATCTCTCTTTACGTGCTATCCTCTAACACTGAGAGATTCTCTTTTCTTTGACCATGCCAAGATGTTTTAGAATTTAGGGCATTTGCATAATGTTTCCTCTAATGCTATTATTCTTCTTCCATCTCTTCACAAAGTTGTCTCATTTTTCTCATTAAAGTCTCTGGCATTTAATTTGTCCTCACCTGCAAATAATATAAACTTTATTCATAATGGCCTAGTAAAATTTACCCTAGTAAAATAAGAAATGTATTGGCCAATGTACTGGAAGTCCAGATGGAATGCAGGTAATCCAGTGCATCAGCTCTGTTCTTCTGTGATTTTCTAAGTCACTTCTGTGAGGTTGCTTTGACCTCATAGTGTTTACGAATGGCTGCAACATCTCCAGTCTTCATAGCCACATACATACCATAGTATCATACATCAGAGAAAGTAATTTCCTGTTACTTTTCTTTTTTTTTTTAATTTGGGGGGGGGTGTGGGTAGAGGAACAGAGGGAGAGAAATTTAAGCAGGCTTTATGCTTGGCTTGGAGCCTGAAGCAGGGCTCAATCCCATGAGCCTAGAATCATGACCAGAGATGAAATTAAGAGTTGGCTGCTCAACTGATTGAGCCATCCAGGTGCCCCTTTTCTGCTACTTCTATGTTAATATGCAGGTATTCTTAATATTCTCAGAAAAGCAAATTTATTCTCCAAAACTGGAGTTCACAATCTTTCCTGAATCAGTGCGTATAGAGCATGAAATACCAGAAACTGTTTAATTAGTCTTGTATCATCTGCCCTATTTCTAGGTGCTGTTAGCATCCTGAAATACATATGAATTATGGTTATGCAAATACAAATCAGAGTAGTTTTAAAGTGAGAGAGACACTGACTACCATATCCTCTGCAAGGACTCAGTTCAAATATCATATTTCTAAGATAACATCTATGGTGATCCTATCTAAAACAGCTTCCTTCAGTGACTTTCTGTCCCATCACTAATGATTTCCTTCACTATACTTATCACAGTCTGTAATTATATGACATAGCATATTTTAACTTGTCGATTGTCTATCTGCCCCATTTCTATAGAAGATGCAACAAGGTAAAGACTGTATATTGCTACTTTTGTTTATTTCCATAACTGGAAGACAATTCAACCTGCCAAAAAAAAGACAAGTTCTGTGTTAATTTTTAATTTGCTTTAAACCACAGATGTCAAATATTGCAAACCATATATACCTGGTAAGAGGTTAATAACCAAAATAGTAAGTAACTCATATAACTCAATAGCAGAAAAGACAAACTATATGATTTTAAAATGGGCAAAGGACTTGAGTAGATATTTCTCCAAAGACATAGAGATTGCTCACAGGTGTATGAAAAGGTGTTCAGCATTACTAATCATCAAGGGAAATACAAATCAAAACCATAGTGAGATATCATCTCAAATCTATGAAGATGGCTAATATCAAAAAGATGTACATGTTGGCAAGGATGTGGAGAAAAACAAACCCTGGTATGCTGTTGGCAGGACTATAAATTGGGACACCAGCTATGGAAAATAATACAGAGTTTCCTCAAAGAATTAAAAATAAAAATACCATTAGGTCCAGCAATCCCACATTTATATATTTAACCAAATGAATTAAAATCAGGATCTTGAAGACTCCTATGTTTATTGCAACAGTATTCACAATATCCAAAATATGACAGATTTAATGTCTTTCAGTAAATTAATGGATAAATATGGTTTACACATACAATGGCGTATTATTCAATCTTTAAAAAGAATGAAATACTGCCATTTGTGACCACCTGGAAGGACTGGATGATATTACACTGAGTGAAATAAACCAGTCATAGAAAGACAAATACTGCATCATATCACTTATAAGAGGAATATAGAATAATCAAACTCATAGAAACAGAAGTAGAATGGTGGCTGGCAGGAGCTAATGGAGGGGGGAAATGTGATAGTTGAAGGGTTCAAAGTTATATTATGCAAAAGAAATAAGTTCTGGAGATCTACTATATAGCATAGTGGCTATGGCTAACAATATTGCTTTTTACACTTAAATTTTTCCTGGAAGGTAGTTATTCTGTTAAGTATACTTACCTAACAATATTAATAATAGTTACAATAATAATAATAATGGTGACAGGAGGAAATTTGGGCAGGTGATCAGTATGTCTATGGCTTTGATAGTAGTGATAGTTTCATGGGTATATATTTATCCCCAAACTCACAAGTTTTATATACATTAAAGTTATACAGCTTTTTTACATTTCAATCATACTTCAATAAAATGGTTTTAAAAATAAGACAAAAAAGAACTCCAGTGACTTGTTACAATATAATAACATCAGTGAAATATTTAAAGCCTAAAGATCTATATTCAGCATGATACACTTACAAAATTAGAAGCAGCTAAACACACACACACACACGCACAGTTTAACAATATTTAGGGAATGAAGCAAAGGAATGACAAACATAGAATTTAAGTCATCATTTACCTCAGGTCAGGAAATAAAGAGATGGGATTAGGAAGACACATAATTAGATTAATACTGTCTGGGTCTTAGATTTTTGTTTTAATTGATTAAAATTAAAGCCTTAAGAGTTTGACACTATTAAAAATAACCCAA
Source organism: Prionailurus viverrinus (assembly GCF_022837055.1). Lineage (NCBI taxonomy): Eukaryota > Metazoa > Chordata > Mammalia > Carnivora > Felidae > Prionailurus > Prionailurus viverrinus. The sequence goes on from NC_062578.1 coordinate 56,695,358, forward strand.
TAACTTAATAAATAAATAAAAGCAGACTAGGAATGTATTAGGGGCCCATGAATCAAGATATTATGATTATGTAATTAATCCATATAATACAAAATAGAAAAAAAAAGAAAAAAGGCAAATATTTTCAGAACAATTCCCAATTCCTAATGATTATGGCCTTCTAGGATATATATCATACAACTGTTTGAAAAATTAAAACTTTTTTCTAAAGCAAATGTCTTTCTTCTATCTCAAAAGCAACCTCTGAAAGGATGCATTGAATTTTAAAATAGAGTAGAAACCTTTAAAAGCTGTAATTAAATTTTGAGATAAGGTGATTTGCTGAGAGAATCTAAGGAGATTTCCAGATGTCTACTAGGTTATTTTAGTTTTCTGCATTTCCTATAACCTCTGATTCTCTGAGCTCTCAGTAAATCTGACAGTCATAATTGTAGAGACTTGGGGCATAGAGGTATAAGGCAGTAATAGGACGAGTGAATGGTTCTACATTCAGCTCTTTCTTTCTGATGCTCATGCATATGTAGCATCCTTTCATCTATCAGGCAAGTGGATCCTGAAGGTTCAGTTTATGACCATCATCAAGGTGAACAGTTATCTACCACGGAGCTAAAAAAAGCACTGTAATGAAGACGCAGTTGGGGAATGATTCAGGACATTACATGGGCTGGCCTTCTTTTCTCAAATCCATTGAGAAAAGTGAGTTTGGAAAAAGGAAGCAGACATCTGGATCACAGTGATGTAACCACTTATTCGCAGATGGAGGATGATTTAATTATTCCAGGAATTCCTATCTGTATGGATCAATCATTAAAATAAAAACTTCTACTATACACTTAGAATGCCTACAAACAGAGCTTTATTCAAATGAGGACCATCGGAGTATATTATAATCCACATGATGGGAGCATTAAATCATTCAACCTTAGAGAGGTAACTTTCTGCTGCAAGTAGCACTTTTTCCTGAGGGTGAGGGGTTGCCACAGATAGGAGGGAACGGGAGGTGAAGATAATATGAAGAGGAAAGTCCACTTTAAATTTTGAGATTCAGAAAACAACCAAAGATGAGAAGCCTTTTGAGTGGTGTTCTTCTACATGCAACAATCCATCTATCAGATTATTTTTTTTGTCACTTAAAGGCCAGAATGTTTATGAACCCCACTGCCTTCCCCAAATGCCCCATCATCTGTAGTAATGCCAGGCAACTTGCCAAGGGCATTCACAGGCAGAGAGCATCTGAAGAACACATTTGTGTTCCAAAGTAACATACAGAAAATCATATCATCTCAAATGCTGACCAATATACAGATATAAGCCACAACCCTTAAGATGGGAAGATTAACTACAATGTTGCTGAGTTCTGAGCAAAGAGTCAGAAAATCTCTGCATATTAAGACTGATGGGAAATAAAAGGGAAAGCTCAGCATAACTGGGTTTAAATCCAATAGCAGAAAATACCAGATTAGAATGAAATGCAAGTGGGGCACCTGGGTGGCTCACGGTCATTTGGGCGTCTGACTTCGGCTCAGGTCATGATCTCATGCTTCATGGTTTCCAGCCCCGGAGTCTGGAGTCTCAGAGTCTGGAGCCTGCTTGGGATTTCTCTGTCTCCTCTCTCTCTGCCCCTCCCCTGCTTGTGAGCGCGCACGCCCTCTCTCTCTCTCCCCCTCTCAAAAATAAATAGACTTAAAAAAAAAGGAAAGAAATGTAAAAGAGCAAGACAGTGTCTAATATAATGAGCATGAGAGGCTTTAGTCAAGAATAGATACACTAACTATTCTACTTTATGTAGAAGTATCACCTTATCTTCATTAAGAGACACCAAGTGTTAGCATCAGGCTCACACTATGCTATTACCTACACATGATTTGTATATTTCCAAACACACTCATCTTTATACATTGTCCAATTGAAGAATAGCTTTAAGTATTTTTACAAATAGCTTTTTAAAAGAATTCTGATAAACTGATTCTTTATAAACTGATTCTAGATCTCTTTTCCAAGTGGGCAGAATAATATCAATGCAAGAATTATTGCAATTTGCTGTCACCCTTTTTATATGTATATGGATACTGGCAAGGTGTGAATAGATAAAAACAAAAGCATGAGACATTTGTTTTGAATCTCTATATTATTTATTCTTTTGGATAAAAATGTTGTTTTTGGAGTTCTTTATTCACTCCAGAGATTACTATGCACCAGGCTTTGTGTTAGTCTGACTTTACTAAGAAAGGGGGCAGAAAAAAAGGGATATTTAATAGCATTGATTAAATAAGTCTTTTTCATGGAGGTCACAAGATAAATCTTCCTGAAAAGCAGTAGTAATCTAAGCAAAGAAAGCATGGTCATCATTTTCAATAGCACTATGTTGGGATGTCACATTGGCAAGCCACAATGAACCACACCATCCTTTATTCACCCCCTTCTGTAGTCCTTCCCACATTGATCTGACCTTAGCTACATGGCTTCTAACTGTGACCAGTGAGGTCTTAGCAATGTAATATAACCAAAAGTTTATATTCACTGCTTTGGAAGTTTCCGTCCCCATCCAAATTTGTGTGTAATCCTTAAGCTTTCTCTCTCTGCATGCAAACACCAAGGAAAGGCCATCTGAGGGTGGAGAAAGAATACATCCATCTGCAAGTTCTGAGAGAGCTCTCAGCAGAAAATGGATTGGCTGGAACCTTGATCTTGGACTTCAAGCCTCCAGAACTGTAAGAAATAAATTTCTTTTGTTTAATACACTCAGTCTGTGCTATTTAGTTATGGCAGTCCAAACTGACCAAGACATGTACTTTCTCATGATTTCAAATGTGAAATCTGGTATCCAACCAGATTATTATTGAAGTCCAGACTATCCTCCTGTATGGAGAGGCTTCATGGAGAAGACCTGGGGTGTGAGATACCAAATGAAGAGAGAGGGACATGTGGAAGAAAACTGAGAATCCGATTCTTCTCTCCACCATTTACATGCAGCCATAGAAATGATCCAGCTCACACATGGAGCAAAGGAATAATCAAATTTACACAAAATAAGTATAACAAATATTAAATCATTGTGCTTTAAACCACTGAGTTTTATGGTGGTTTGTTTTGCATCAGCTGTTAACTGAAACAGGCAATTAGCTTGAAAAGAATGCTGTGTTGTAAACATGCTAACAGTTCAGCAGTGGTGAAAAAGTGAGGTATAAGGGAAGAGAGAAATTCAGTTCATAGAGACGTCAAGGAGACAGTTTACAATGGAATTAATGAATATTTAGTATAACAAAGTATTATTAAATAAATAAACATAATTTCTTTCTGAATAAATACATGGCTCTGTGAGTTTGCTGTGTTAGGTTGCAGTGAGAAAGCAGATACACATAGTCTTTGGCTTTCAAGGAAGTTTGAAGGAAATCTGATTGAAATGTGACTCCAGACCTTTCTAACTTCTCCCTGTGTAGAAAGCTAGAAAGAGTATCTCTCCCACTCTAAGAGGACAAAGTTGGATAATCTACATTATCATATGTCAGAGAGCAAACAAGTAGTATGAAATTTTAAGGAAAGACAGGTGTGTCATAGGAGACAGATATGGGCATGGGCTGACCTGTAGCCACAGGAGGACAATGGGCAGGAAGGAAGAATTCAGCCACAAACTTTAACAGATTTCTCAAGGCCAAGTATGGGTTCGTGTGTGAATATAAACTCCTAGGAGCTGCACACACAAAGTAAGCACACACACACACACACACACACACACACAAAGAAAGCCCATGCTCTTTCCTCTGTATTACATCACCTTATTTTGATAAATGTGAACAGAATCCTTAGTAAATAAGTGAACTCTTAAACTCAATTTCTGAATGTATAAAGCTGGAGTTTTGTATGGTGATGATGCCATATATCAGGAACCTATTTTTTTCCAGTAAGGCTTGGTATACTGAGTAATAAAATATTGAACATATAAGAATACATTCCTCATCCACCCTCTGCAGGTAGTCCAGGGTATGGCAACAGCCCCCACACTTCAGTTTGAAGCAGAGAACTGCAGAATTAATTTCAACTTCATCAAATCTCCTAGGGTGTGGTCCAGATATAAATGGGCATATGCAACAGAATAGTAGTTTGGTGGTACAGTATAGGGTGAGAATATAGGATGGTTATGGCAGAAATTTGATTCTTTGCTGTTTGTGGAGTTTTGCATGTTCAACTTATGAGCTGTGACATTATTAATACAGAACAGTTTATAGCTGACCAAACAGTCTTGTTTTGACATCCCATGAACAGCTTTCATGTTTTCATACAGAGCTTTATGCTTATTAGGAGACACAAGTCACAGATTGCAACCTCTAGAACTCCCTTTCCCCAGCCATGAACTTTGGCCTAGGGCTATTTATAACAGAAATAAATAGTACCTTTTTAATAATTCTCTCTCTCTCTCTCTCTCTCTCTCTCACACACACACACACACACACACGCACACACACACACACACACACACACACACACACACACACAATGTTCTCTGTTCTCATTCTCCCTAAGAAGAGAAAAATTATACATAACTAAATGAGAATGATACATATCAAGAGCTCATTAAAGACTGGTACTATGCTGCTTCATTTAACATACATTCCAAAGAAAAGTCTCTTTCAGAGAAAAGAAAATCACTATACAACACATCTCCTTTCTTTCTTTCTTTAGGGCTATTGAAAAATGCACTTTAGAAGTTCTGAAAGCAAAACTAAATTATTCTTGGCATGTAATGGCTCAATTGTAAGACATATATCATTACCAAAGTAAGTAAAATAGTTTTACCTTTAAGTTTAGAATATAATCTATGACTAATATATGTGTACTATTTTTATTTAATATTTTCTATTTCTCTGTTTGCTATACTAAGTTTTGATTAAAGATTCTGAAGCAAGTAAGTGAACAACGTTTCCAAAACCCAAAACCAGCCCACAATAAAGGTTTCATAAACCTTCAGATTGAAGGCAAACACAAATCTACACTACCAGGCTTGGTATACTATATAAATAAAATGTTAGCAACTAGTAGCAGAAAAATAAAAAGGCACATTACATAAAGAGGTAGTAAAAGTTCACTGTGGGGGCATCTGGGTGGCTCAGTCAGTTAAGCGTCCAAATCTTGGTGTTGGCTCAGGTTGTGATCTCATGGTTCATGGAATTAAGCCCCACAATAGGCTCTGCACTGCAGAATCTGCTTGGGGCTCTCTCTCCGTCTCTCTCTCTCTCTCTCTGCCTCTCCCTCACTCATATTCTCCCTCAAAACATATAAATAAACATTTTTTTTGAAAAGAGGTCATTATGGAATTGCCCCTCCAATTCATTAATGGATTTGTCACACAAAATCTAGAACAATCATTTGTATTCATGACTTGAATCTGAAATGCATAAATTTCAAATATAAAACAAGTATAAGACCTTTATGTTACAATTTCTTGGCTTCATGAATCTTGTCTTGGTATTTAAAGATTTTTAGTTAATTGTTCTATTTAGATTTTCAAGTCTATAATGAATTTCTTCATAAACGGTTTCTCAATTTTGTTAAAGCAAAAATGCAGGTCACTGTTGTTCTAATTACTTTGTGTTTTGAAGAGAGGATTCATGGCATATGATTTTGACTTGGAGTTACTGGAATATTAGATGGTAAATGAGCCCTAAATCTCTTTGTTGCAAAAATCATAGTAGAAGGATTATCTACATTGCTTTGAGTTTCTAATTCAGATTATCAAATTTGAGCCAAAACTATAATATGAGCAGCCAGTAAACAATCCTGCTATCTCTGGTTATTATCAATACAATGGCAACTTTGTGAAATAATAGGATAAATTACCAAAAATATTGATGCTAATTCTCTCAAAGCACAGATTATGTTGAAGCAATAAGTCAAAGTATTTAAGAAGGTTTGTAGTAACCAATTGACTAAATTACTACTCATCATGAAAGAAAGAAACAAAGAAACAAAGAAAGAAGAACGAAAGAGAAAGACAGAAAGAAAGAAAGAAAGAAAGAGCAGAAACAAATTTAAAATAATAAAACCAAGGTATGACTCCTGACTCAGGGTGTTTTAAAGATGATTTGAAATAAAACAAGTAAAGAACTTTGGACAGATCCTGAACCATCCATAGAGCTGAATTATTGTTAGCTTGGCTTGTCTTATTATTGTGGAGGGAAAACATTTCCCCCCATTCCACTGTTTCTAGGAAGAGGTATTTCCCTCTATACCTCCAGCTTTTGGACCTATACTTAACTACTACCTATCTATCACTCTTGCTAGGTGGAAGACAAACTTTAGTAAAAAATGCTTAACTGGGTGTTGCTAATCCATTAATATCCTAAATCTGTTGTATTATATTTATTGTCCCTCTTTATAAACTTAAATTTTCAGCTCAGGTGGCAGATTTGGGAGTAAGCAACCTTACTCTCGTATTTTAGCCACCACAAAACTTACCTTTATATTTATTAGTAAGAAAAGTGATATTACATTTCCTATATGATCTTTCTCATCATATGATCTGTCTCAACTCACTTAGAACCACATTTGAATAGAGGTGTTATGTATTTATTTTTGGGTTCCATCAGAACCCAATAATTATTGTCTATCTCATAGCACAATTTTGAGGGAAAAGGGATAATCCGCATAAAAGGGTTTAGAACAAGGCATGGCAGACATTAAAAGTTGGTTATTATAATTCTTAATATTTTTAAGAAAAAATTCAAACATTCTTAATAGCTAACTGAAATACAAAGGAAATAAAAAATGTTTTATGGCCCTTGTGTATCGTTTTAACTAATAACACATTATGTAAATGCAAATAGTTTGCCAAATCAGGGCATGTGTTAGATTGCATTCCAACATATTTTATTCTTAAAAAAAGATTGCAGATGTATAAACATCACCTCCTCTCAAAATCACCTTCACTAGGGCACACTGTACTAGAAAATTTATTAATGGAACAAAAACTTCAGGATAGTATTGGAGATAGATATGATTTCAATAATAAAATAAATTGATGATTCCATTTTTAGTGCTTGAATATACAAACAGATTCTAACAAATAATATATTGTATTGTCTTTTGAAGAACATAAAAATATTCAAATTACCATTTTGATCCCTACCTCATCTGTTAAATTTTTAAAGTGTTAGAAGATTGGCACAAGCATTTAGATATTAAGTAGACAGGAGAAAGCAGGTTGTATTTGGAACAGTTTTGCCATTAATTTTACCATAAAGCTAGACCTCAGTGATATCCTTTTGATGACTCTAGACCATGATTCAAGAATGAGTATCATATCAATTATGCAAAATCTTGAATGTGTCCTAAATTGATGGAATATATTAGATCATGTTAGTAAAATCATACATATCTTATCTGAGATTATAACAAAATGTGTCATACCAAGTGGAACATTATACCTTTTGAAGCAATTTCATATCAATGAACTAGCATTTTCATCAAACAAACTTTTCAGGTAATTGTAAGTATTATTATTAGTCTATCACAGAAGAATAGAGACAAGAGAAGTAAAGAAATCCCCCTAACTTGATAAGAGATTTAACTATGTTCCATCGCCATCTAGGTATCCCAACAATTTTCACGTTTTAGCACATAGAGGAAATGTCTTTTTTTTTTTTTTATACAGAACACTGAAATAAAAAGACCAACGTGTTCTCAACACAGAAGCTACCAGCACTGGGCCACCTGCTATCCCAGCCATGCTGTCCCAAATGGTAAGGATTTCAATAAACAACCTAATAATAAAATAGTGCAATATTTGAACAATGATTAGAAAGCTTTGATGCTATTTTGCATGGTTAGATTTCCTAGTGGTGCCAAGTATATTATTAATTATGCATTGCTATTCAATAAATTCAGTCCATTATTGTATATCATATAAAAATCATGTCAGGTATAGTGAGAGTTCTTTAAGTTGTCTTCTAGTGTGCATTAATAAACTAGTAAAATTAAACTAGTAATTTAAAAAGCAAACACATTTTCAGCAACCATTCAGTTTTGTGAACACAAGCCTAAGGATGCATTTTGGATTATCACTGTGATTTGTTTTTACTTTGACTGAAATGTTTAATCAGAATTTTAAAGTATGTCAAATAACATTTTGTGAGCTATTCGATCAAACAGATTAGAAAATCAGGAGATTTTTCTGGGTACATATAATACTAGAAATGCTGAACAGAAAGAGAGTTGTTATACCTGTAGTTGTACATATGTGGCATCACTCTATATGCAACATTTATTGCCCTGACACTGAATTTTGTAAATTATTCTACATTAAAAACACATAAATCATATATTTGACCCTCTGAACTTCGACAGAAAAAAAATTAGTGCAAAACAAGTGACTTCAGAGCAAAAGGTTTATAAAAGAGTGGATTATTGGCTATCACACTATGGAGTGTGAATTGGTGGTAGAGACACTAGCTCTAAAGGAAAGCTTTTGACAATAAATGAATGTTCTCTGCTGATATTTAAGCAGGTAATATTTTTTATTCTAACGCATATACTCAACATACATAAAATTTTACTAAAATTCAATGACTCTGAAATTAGTAGGAGCATATAAACCCATTCAAATCCATCATGCTTAAAAATGTTTACGAGACATTACATCAGCCATTAGTCTAATCACACATTTAAAGAAGAGATTATATCTTTACATTTAAGGAAGCAAAATATAAAAACTGTTAATGTCCCTTTAAGTATATTTTATATACTTTAGGTATTTATCGATGAAATTATTAATTTTAAGAATACACTAATGGAAATGTGTTTACCCATGCTTGTCCCTAAAACAAAAACAGCGTTTAAAGCCATGTCTAATTAGTAAATTTGAGAGGCGCCTGGGTGGCTCAGTTGGTTAAGCCTCTGACTCTTGATATCAGCTCAGATCATGATCTCATGATTCGTGAGTTCGAACCCTGCATAGGATTCTCTCTTTCTCTCTTGCTCTCTCTTTGCCCCTCCCTGCTCTCTCTCTCTCTTTCTCTCTCTGAAAATAAATAAATAAAATGAACTTAAAAAAGAGAAAAATATTTTGAAAGAGTTGATTCATGCAATTTGCCAAAATGTGTTGAACTATTCACAAAGAGTAGTGGAATCAGAAATTCTAAGACATAATGTGAGGTATGCCTTAAAATCAAAATGATTTGGAATTATAAGGACTAATCAAGCCAGATTAATTGTGTTTCTGTATTAGAAAATTCTTCTAAGAGAAGATCAGAGTAAATCTATAGTATTGATGAGAAAGAGTTAATGTTCTGTTTGCCTAGCTTCAATATACCTTTCATTATATTTTACATGCCACATGTCTATTTTTCTAAATATATCTGAGGAAAGCTATGAAATCATAACATTTAGCAAATATTCTCATTCATATTTCTTTAACAAAATTGTATCATTCTTTTCTGTATCACAATGGCATTATATTTTATTGTGAATCGTATAATGAAGAGTTTAGGAAAGATTTTATGAATCTCAGAAGTAAAATTAAAGTACCTATTACCCACATCCTTATATTTTATTATACATGATGTTCAATCTTAAAAAAGTCCTTATTCCTTTAAATCAAAATATTTTTTGAAAAAAATCAAGAATTCAGGTATTAGAGGAATCATAAATATAAGCCCAATCTGGATACTTAGAGAATAGAGAAATTCCCCAAAGCTACCATATTTTATAGAAATATTACTTTTACCAAATAAAACAGAAGGAACAGTTGTGTACTGACAGTTATGTTCACATGGCTCTAGTCAGCAGGAATGTTATGAGTCCCTGATGCCCATGCAAATCATCAAAACATGTTTTCATTGAGAAGAGAGTAATTAGGGAACTATTTTTATAAAATAAGTCATGTTCCTGGGGAAAGGCATCATGAGTTAGAAATTTTTGCAATCTAGCTTATGTTTATTTTTCTTTTACCTTCATTTTAAGTCAGAGATTAATTTGGTTTATTCTGACACTTAGTGAATATAAATGTTATAAAAGTGACTACCAAGCATGCTATATTTTAGATGGAATGTTATTACAGGAAATTGATGTACTTATGTACAGAATTGCAATCAAAGACTTAGGTGTTTTGTTTTGTTTTGTTTTGTTTTTTCCTCACAAATATCTCTTTATCCATCTTCCATGTTGACTTCATCCTCATATTGGTAGTAAGGTCACTTTAGCAAAACAAGGCCTTACCACACCCAAGAGAAGAAGTTAGACTATGTCTTCCTAGAGAATTTGATAGGTTCAAGAGACCCTCCCATCAAATTTCCCCTCATATTTCCTTGGTCAGGATGAAATGTGCCCATTTCTGAAATGATCCCCAGCAACATAAATGGGATTTACCCTTAGGCCTGATATGACAGTGACCAGGTTTTCAGCTTCCCCCCAGCACAAGGCTGCAGGGGGGAGGGTTGTAGACATGGACAGTTTAGACTGGGCAAGGAAGAGAGAAGGGAAGGATGCCAAGTAGGAAACTAACAGTTCCTATCATACAAGTTATACAAAATAGACTAAAAATATTTATATACACTAATTTCTATAAAGAATAATGATGTGCCTCCAAATATATCAATGATACTCATTAAAACCAATGTCAATTACTTACCACTAGTGACTTAGAGTCTAAATATCTATAATAAAGTCTTCATATGGCCTAATGAAATAAGCCATGTAGACAGGATATTCTGTTCACAGAGATTATTCTCCAAGTACTCTTAGATTTTCAGTGCTTTAATTAATTAAAATTAATAATTTATTCAGAATATTATCAAAATCACTATTCATATAAATTATTCACCAACAACTGAATGTTTAATCATGCTATAATGGGATGAAAACAATGTAAGTATCATCACTGAGCTTATACTTCAGGTGTTACTAAGCTGAAAGTTTTTTGAAACTAGGCAGAGAAGTGTGGATTTAATTTAAGATGCCATGTAAATAGTCAAATAACCTTTGGAAGAATACTGAAAATTGGTAAAGAGGTCTAGAAGCAATTATCAAGGACTTTAAACAAATCATACACAATTATGGGTAAGTTCTGTGAACAATTACATAGTGTGGTGCACTACAAAAGTGTCTTTAAGAATCTTTAAGGAATGGACATGTATTTTTTTGTAGTCAGTAACAAACTGCATTTCTTCTTCTTCTTTTTTTAACAAGTAATATCCCTATCTTCAGTGTCCTTCTGCCTGCTCTATCATCATTTGTCTCAAGCATGTTTTCTCCATATATTAATGGGGTGACTGGTGATTTACTATTCTGTAACTTTAACCACCAATGCTTGCTTCTAGAGAAAAAAAAAGATTAAGTTTCTCTCTTCCAGCATCCATACCAATTTCTAAAAATGGTTTCTGTTGGCTAAACTATATTCTCATACCTGTAGCAGGGAAGGTGAAACAAGTTGACATGTGGTGGGAAAGCTGTTTTCGAAAGGAAGAGATGCTAAGGTAATGAAAGTAGGTGTCTATTGCATGATATTTAGAAAGAAAAAGAGAAACACTTTTACTTATAACTTAGGTACAAATGGTAAAAGAGAGAATTGCTCTGAAAGTTAAGATTTATATTGTTGTGGGAATGAGAACAATAGATGTTTCACTGATAAAAAATGGAAGATATATTCTTCTTTTATAATCCAAAGCATTTAATTAAGTAGCTGGAACATGGTCAAAATAGGACTTGAGTGAATGAGTGAATGTATAGGTGAGTGAAAAAAAAGGTAAACTTGTTGAACAGATCATTCAAACACTTGCTGTGTGTCAAGCCATGTATTGAAAATGCAAAGAATAACATGGCTTCATGTTTATCTTCAAGGATTTGAACCCTATTGGAAAAGATATTATATACACTCATATAATTATAATTAAAATCTCATAGGTAATGATTACCATATGAAACAGGACAGCAGAGTACTCTAGAAGGCAAGATGATTATTTCAGGTGGTCTGAAAGGGTTGAAAAAGAATCAGAGGTCACTTTCTTAAATGAAATTGTATTTACTTTGGGCTCTGATGATGAAGAGTACATTCATTAAGTATTGGTAAAGAGACAGTATTTAAGAATGGGATAGGAGTGCCTGGGTGGCTCAGTCAGTTGAGCACCCGACTTCAGCTCAGGTCATGATCTCACGGTTGGTGATTCCAGCCCCGCATAGGGCTCTGTGCTGACAGCTCAGAGCCTGGAGACTGCTTCAGATTCTGTGTCTCCCTTTCTCCGGCCCTCCCCTGCTCATGCTCTGTCTCGCTCTCTCTCTCAAAAATAAATAAACATTAAAAAAATTAAAAAAAAGAATGGGATATATTCCATACATGACTTAATATGGGTCAACGCAATCAAGGAATAGCGGCATTCTCTTATGTGATGAATATTATTGAGTCCCTGTGATGTCATCCAAAAAGTTCTGAGAACAAGGATTAGAGAGAAGAATCAATATTACTATTAAATACTATTAATATGTTAATAAACATATTAATACCTTATTAATAATATTATTAAATTTTAAATATTAATTTAGTGGAGCGGGTCAGAGGAAGGATAAAAAAAGGAGAGGGGCACCTGGGTGGCTCAGTCTGGTAAGTGTCAGACTTTGGCTGGGGTCATGATCTCATGGTTTGTGAGTTTGAGCCCTGTGTCGGGTTCTGCACTGATGGCTTGGAGCCTGGAGCCTGCTTTGGATTCTGTTTCTCCCTCTCTCTCTGCCCCTCCCCTGCTCATGCTCTGTCTCTCTCCGTCTCTCAAAAATAAATAAATGTAAAAAAAATTTTTTTAAAGGAGAAAACAATACATATCAATAAATATACAAACATTGTGAATATTCATTATCTACTATCCTCCACAGGTACAAAATTAAGATTAGAAGTAGTATTTTCCTTGCTGCATGGATAATCAGTTCCATAAGCAACATGAGTGATATAATAGCACTTTATGGCCAGAGATCAGTTTAACTGTGGTAATATAAGTCCTGGAGCAAATCAAACTGGCCAAAGAAATTTAACTTGACAATTCATCATCCCTCTATAAATTAGGGTATTAAAAATCATTCCAGGAGAATTGACCAAAATAGTTCTTAATTTAGGAATGCTAGCTTCATACGTTTTTATTATCCACATTATTGTCAATAAATACCACTTGGGATTTCAAATAAATGATGTCATTAAACTAAATACATTATATGAGGCTCCTTAGTAGGTTGATAATATAGTTATTTACAATAGCTACACATTTAGAAAAATTATATGTTACTGTTGAAAGCTACATATGTAGTTACATTTATTGTCTTAATAAAACACAATATATCATATTGAAGTTATATATTTAAACCTAGATGATGTGAAATATTTTAACAAGAAATAAAGATATTTGACCACAAAAATAGCAGAGAAATATTTTGTCATCTTTTGAAACAGAAATTACAATTTTGCAATGTCAAACTAAGTCTTTCTTTTTACTTGGGAAGTGGCTTTTGGGATTTAAGAGATAATAGTGAACTAATTTTACATAGTAGTTTAAATATTGGATTAAATATTGGTATGCTTTTATTCATAATCAGGGTTATTCATTTATGAACTATTCTGATAATATAGAAAACATCAATGTAATAAATCAATTTATCCAGCTAATTATTGTAAATTTTTCAAATAAATATTTTGCTTTTTAAAAAAATTTTAAATGTTTTTATTATTTATTTTTGAGAGAGAGAGAGAAAGAAAGATGAGTGTGATTGGGGGCAGGGTAGAGAGAGAGGAAGACAGAGAATCTGAAGCAGGCTCCAGGCTCTGAGTTGTCAGCACAGAGCCTGACGTGGGGCTCAAACCCACGAGACATGAGATCATGACCTTAGCCAAAGTTGGACACTTAACCAACTGAGCCACCCAGGTGCCCCTCAAATAAATCTTTAAAAAGAAATCTCAGAATAGTTAAAATTTCATAGTTGTTTTTTTCCCCAACATTGTTATTGTTTTCAGTGTAATCAAATACATGCAGAGCAAGATTTATCAGAGACCCGCTGGGTTCCCTGTGCAATGGTCCACAGTGGCTCAGAGGAAACTCTCCTGGTGTTAATTGGCAGTTTGTTTTTCAAGGGACCACTGTGGCTAATTGATGTCCCTGGAGCTATAAGGAGGAGAGAAATGAGAGAGAAACAAGCCACTTACCCACTCTGATTGCTTAATTCTAGAAAATTGCTGAAACAAACAAATAACAAATATATATAATCTCCAAAATTCATTGCCACTGTGTTTTCCCACTCAATTTTACGTTCACTTCAGTAACATGGATTCTGCTCACAGAATTTTATGCCTCAATGAAATCTGTTTCTAAACAAGTATTTTTCTCTTTTAGAAAGATGACATTGACATCCTGCTGTAGTAGTCTGGGAAAATTAATATCCTACCCTGAAAGAGAGACATTGTTATATTAGGAAAACCAATATGTGCTTACTCATTGTCAAGGTGACAGGTATTATTTTAATAGGAACAAAGCTTTAGTCTAAATTCCCATATATATTTAAATAACCCACACATATCTATCATTTGACTCAGAAGATTAACTTGATCTTGTGAGAATATCCTTCTCAGCCCCCTTCCATCTTGATCTAAACAGTTACTTTAAAAATATCTTCCATAGAAACATTAACTGATCTGTGTTTTAGTTAATATTTTAGTATTTCTTCTGAAAATACTGTTTTTTATGTAATGGGATACTTTTGTTTCTTCTTTAAGGGAAAAATTCAGGCCAAATATAATATGATTAATTGAAAATATTGGAACATGTGGGACATTTTTTCTGGCATTGCCAGTCCATTCCTATTCACTTTGTCAAGAGCTTTGGATAACTAGCCCACCTCACTGGACAATTTTGCACACTAGATTCTCTTTGGGCTTGGCTAAAGATAAGCACTAGCCAGTTTTCAGGAGCCAAAAGACTGAAATATTCCTTTGTCCCCTTCTCTGTAGTGTCGTGAAGGGCGGCTTTTAGAGACCACCCAAATCCAGAGCTTCTCCCACTTGGTTCTCCTTTTTTTCTGGATTTGTAAGTGATCTCCTCTCACCCAGAAGTGGGCCAATGATGTGCCGTTCACACTAGCCCCATGGACTGTTCTATCTCTCTTGAGTTTCCTCATAGCCTTGTTAAATACAGCCATTATTAGACTATATTCAAAATAATTTGTGTGCATATCTCATTTTTCTAAGACTCTGAATGATACAGGGAACACTTTTCCTGCTACTATAGTTCTTATTCTTATGATTAACTTAACTTTATTAGACATCTTTTTTAATTCCTTGGGGAGTATAAAATATATTACAGTAATTTGTGTACTTGCCTTTTATTGTATTAAATTGTAAATATTTTGCCCCAAATACTTGGTCTAGTTCCTTTTACCCTATATAAAATTACTAACACAGGACTTACATTGTAGAAACTCACATAATATTTCTTAAGGGTAGAATTATGTATGGGTAAAGTAATTATAAGTGAGTTTATTCATTTACTCTTTTCATGTAGGGCAAAAAAAAAATCTCTCCTAAATACATATGTTTCTTTTGCTATCCAAAATAAGTTTTATTGAGTGAATAGGCAACTCATTGTCAAAGAAAATAATCCATTCCTTTCTATGTTGAGTAATATGGCATTACAAGGTTTGTAACGGAAGCTATCTAGTGTAAAGTGTTTGTACTTCCTTTAAAAATTTTAATCAAAAGTAAATTGGTCATTAAAACATCATATTTGAAGTGGGAATACAAATATTTATGATGCAGTATGCATACTATATACAGATTATCTAAACACACCCATGCATTTATACCTATATATGTATTTCTCTGTATGCACAGGAAGATTTTTGCACAATGCTTAAATAATGTTAAAAGCCAAAAAACGTTTGTTATTAATGAGCTTTCTCTTAAGCCAACTAATTGTACTACTCTTCTTATTCATCCTAGATATATTTAATGTCTTGAATAAATAACTTCTCCCTATATTAAGCCTAATTCATTTTCTTAAACTTATGTTACAGCCTGTAACTGAAACTAACAGGGCTTCAGCTCTCCACAATTGTATCGATTTTATTTTTTTTTTCATTTTATTATTTATTTTATTTTATTTTATTTTATTTTATTTTACTGTATTCCACCTTATTGAGGTATGACTAACATGTAAAAATCTGTACATACTTAATGTATATAGCTGGATGTGTTTGAAAACTTAACTTCCATTTGAACTTCTACAAATCCACAATCTGCCATGAAGTATGAACTAAGCACCTTCTTCATTCATTATTTCATTTATACTTTTTATTTACTTGTTGTCTGTTTAGCCTGTAGATTTCTTTTAATCTCAATTAAGTGAGTAACACAAAAAGAGGCTAACATCATGCATCCTCTACAGATGTGTAACTATTCTCAAGAATTTGTTCCTTAGCCATTTTATTTCTCATGGTATTTTATATTTCATCTACTCTACTTCCAACTTACTGCCTTGCATATTGATAACAACTGTATCAACAATTTCAGCCCTGTCAGTCTCCTGAATTCCAGCATATCTCCATTATTTGTGGCATAGTAAACAGCTGTCCAAGATATTAAGCTTCACGTTCTCAAAACACATTGTTTCCACTTCTTCACTTTTCTACATCAGTGTCATTTCCAGCTTTAAATATTGCCATCACCAACTACCAATTTCTATAGTTACTCAACTGAAATTTTACTTTTTAATTTATTACAAAATCTTCTTGTTTCTAAAACTGAGGATGACGGCTTAGGAGGACGCTGGGATCACCGCACGTCCTGCTGATCACTTAGATTCCATCTACACCTGCCTAAATAACCCAGAAAACCGCCAGAGGATTAGCAGAACGGAGTCGCCGGAGCCAAACGCAGACGAGAGGCCCACGGAAGAGGGTAGGAAGGGCTGCGAGGCGGTGTGCGCTCCACGGACTGGCGGGAGGGCGCCGGGGCGGAGGGGCGGCTCGCCGGCCAAGCAGAGCCCCCGAGTCTGGCTTGCAAAAGCGGAGGGGCCTGACGGACTGTGTTCCCACAACAAGCGCGACTTAGCGTCTGGGAGGTCATAAGTTAACAGCTCTGCTCGGAAAGCAGGAAGGCTGGAGGACAAAGGGAGGGAGAGCTGCTGAGCCCCCTGACAACAGAGCTCAGTTTGGTGGGGAACAAAGGCGCTCGCCAGCGCCATCTCCCCCGCCCATCCCCCAGCCAAAATCCCAAAGAGAACCAGTTCCTGCCAGGGAACTTGCTCCCTCCGCAAACACCCAACTCTGCGCTTCTGCGGAGCCAAACCTCCGGCAGCGGATCTGACTCCCTCCCGCTGCCACAGGGCCCCTCCTGAAGTGGATCACCTAAGGAGAAGCGATCTAAGCCTGCCCCTCCTGCCCCCGTGCACCTTGCCTACCCACCCCAGCTAATACGCCAGATCCCCAGCATCACAAGCCTGGCAGGGTGCAAGTAGCCCAGACGAGCCACACCACCCCACAGTGAATCCTGCCCCTAGGAGAGGGGAAGAGAAGGCACACACCAGTCTGACTGTGGCCCCAGCGGTGGGCTGGGGGCAGACATCAGGTCTGACTGCGGCCCCGCCCACCAACTCCAGTTATACACCACAGCACAGGGGAAGTGCCCTGCAGGTCCTCACCAAGCCAGGGACTATCCAAAATGACCAAGCGGAAGAATTCCCCTCAGAAGAATCTCCAGGAAATAACAACAGCTAATGAGCTGATCAAAAAGGACTTAAATAACATAACAGAAAGTGAATTTAGAATAATAGTCATAAAATTAATCGCTGGGCTTGAAAACAGTATACAGGACAGCAGAGAATCTCTTGCTACAGAGATCAAGGGACTAAGGAACAGTCACGAGGAGCTCAAAAACGCTTTAAACGAAATGCATAACAAAATGGAAACCACCACAGCTCGGCTTCAAGAGGCAGAGGAGAGAATAGGTGAACTAGAAGATAAAGTTATGGAAAAAGAGGAAGCTGAGAAAAAGAGAGATAAAAAAATCCAGGAGTATGAGGGGAAAATTAGAGAATTAAGCAATACACTAAAAAGAAATAATATACGCATAATTGGTATCCCAGAGGAGGAAGAGAGAGGGAAAGGTGCTGAAGGGGTACTTGAAGAAATAATAGCTGAGAACTTCCCTGAACTGGGGAAGGAAAAAGGCATTGAAATCCAAGAGGCACAGAGAACTCCCTGCAGACGTAACTTGAATCGATCTTCTGCACGACATATCATAGTGAAACTGGCAAAATACAAGGATAAAGAGAAAATTCTGAAAGCAGCAAGGGGTAAACGTGCCCTCACATATAAAGGGAGACCTATAAGACTCGTGACTGATCTCTCTTTTGAAACTTGGCAGGCCAGAAAGAATTGGCACGAGATGTTCAGGGTGCTAGACAGAAAAAATATGTAGCCGAGATCCTTTATCCAGCAAGTCTGTCATTTAGAATAGAAGGAGAGATAAAGGTCTTCCCAAACAAACAAAACTGAAGGAATTTGTCACCACTAAACCAGCCCTACAAGAGATCCTAAGGGGGACCCTATGAGACAAAGTCCCAGAGACATCACTACAAGCATAAAACGTACAGACATCACAATGACTCTAAACCCGTATCTTTCTATAATAACACTGAATGTAAATGGATTAAATGCGCCAACCAAAAGACATAGGGTATCAGAATGGATAAAAAAACAAGACCCATCTATTTGCTGTCTACAAGAGACTCATTTTAGACCTGAGGACACCTTTAGATTGAGAGTGAGGGGATGGAGAACTATTTATCATGCGACTGGAAGCCAGAAGAAAGCTGCAGTAGCCATACTTATATCAGACAAACTAGACTTTAAATTAAAGGCTGTCACAAGAGATGAAGAAGGACATTATATAATAGTTACAGGGTCTATTCACCAGGAAGAGCTAACAATTATAAATGTCTATGCACCGAATACCGGAGCCCCCAAATATATAAAACAATTACTCATAAACATAAGCAACCTTATTGATAAGAATGTGGTAATTGCAGGGGACTTTAACACCCCACTTACAGAAATGGATAGATCATCTAGACACACGGTCAATAAAGAAACAAGAGCCCTGAATGAGACATTGGATCAGATGGACTTGACAGATATATTTAGAACTCTGCATCCCAAAGCAACAGAATATACTTTCTTCTCCAGTGCACATGGAACATTCTCCAAGATAGATCATATACTGGGTCACAAAACAGCCCTTCATAAATTTACCAGAATTGAAATTATACCATGCATACTTTCAGACCACAATGCTATGAAGCTTGAAATCAACCACAGAAAAAAGTCTGGAAAACCTCCAAAAGCATGGAGGTTAAAGAACACCCTACTAACGAATGAGTGGGTCAATCAGGCAATTAGAGAGGAAATTAAAAAATATATGGAAACAAACGAAAATGAAAATACAACAATCCAAACGCTTTGGGACGCAGCAAAGGCAGTCCTGAGAGGAAAATACATTGCAATCCAGGCCTATCTCAAGAAACAAGAAAAATCCCAAATACAAAATCTAACAGCACACCTAAAGGAACTAGAAGCAGAACAGCAAAGGCAGCCTAAGCCCAGCAGAAGAAGAGAAATAATAAAGATCAGAGCAGAAATAAATAATATAGAATCTAAAAAAACTGTAGAGCAGATCAACGAAACCAAGAGTTGGTTTTTTGAAAAAATAAACAATATTGACAAACCTCTAGCCAGGCTTCTCAAAAAGAAAAGGGAGATGACCCAAATAGATAAAATCATGAATGAAAATGGAGTTATTACAACCAATCCCTCAGAGATACAAACAATTATCAGGGAATACTATGAAAACTTATATGCCAACAAATTGGACAACCTGGAAGAAATGGATAAATTCCTGAACACCCACACTCTTCCAAAACTCAATCAGGAGGAAATAGAAAGCTTGAACAGACCCATAACCAGCAAAGAAATTGAATCGGTTATCAAAAATCTCCCAACAAATAAGAGTCCAGGACCAGATGGCTTCCCAGGGGAGTTCTACCAGACGTTTAAAGCAGAGATAATACCTATCCTTCTCAAGCTATTCCAAGAAATAGAAAGGGAAGGAAACTTCCAGACTCATTCTATGAAGCCAGTATTACTTTGATTCCTAAACCAGACAGAGACCCATTAAAAAAAGAGAACTACAGGCCAATATCCCTGATGAATATGGATGCAAAAATTCTCAATAAGATACTAGCAAATCGAATTCAACGGCATATAAAAAGAATTATTCACCACGATCAAGTGGGATTCATTCCTGGGATGCAGGGCTGGTTCAACATTCGCAAATCAATCAACGTGATACATCACATTAACAAAAAAAAAAGAGAAGAACCATATGATCCTGTCAATCGATGCAGAAAAGGCCTTTGACAAAATCCAGCACCCTTTCTTAATAAAAACCCTTGAGAAAGTCGGGATAGAAGGAACATACTTAAAGATCATAAAAGCCATTTATGAAAAGCCCACAGCTAACATCATCCTCAACGGGGAAAAACTGAGAGCTTTTTCCCTGAGATCAGGAACACGACAAGGATGCCCACTCTCACCGCTGCTGTTTAACATAGTGCTGGAAGTTCTAGCATCAGCAATCAGACAACAAAAGGAAATCAAAGGCATCAAAATTGGCAAAGATGAAGTCAAGCTTTCGCTTTTTGCAGATGACATGATATTATACATGGAAAATCCGATAGACTCCACCAAAAGTCTGCTAGAACTGATACAGGAATTCAGCAAAGTTGCAGGATACAAAATCAATGTACAGAAATCAGTTGCATTCTTATACACTAACAATGAAGCAACAGAAAGACAAATAAAGAAACTGATCCCATTCACAATTGCACCAAGAAGCATCAAATACCTAGGAATAAATCTAACCAAAGATGTAAAGGATCTGTATGCTGAAAACTATAGAAAGCTTATGAAGGAAATTGAAGAAGATTTAAAGAAATGGAAAGACATTCCCTGCTCATGGATTGGAAAAATAAATATTGTCAAAATGTCAATACTACCCAAAGCTATCTACACATTCAATGCCATCCCAATCAAAATTGCACCAGCATTCTTCTCGAAACTAGAACAAGCAATCCTAAAATTCATATGGAACCACAAAAGGCCCCGAATAGCCAAAGGAATTTTGAAGAAGAAGACCAAAGCAGGAGGCATCCCAATCCCAGACTTTAGCCTCTACTACAAAGCTGTCATCATCAAGACAGCATGGTATTGGCACAAAAACAGACACATAGACCAATGGAATAGAATGGAAACCCCAGAACTAGACCCACAAACGTATGGCCAACTCATCTTTGACAAAGCAGGAAAGAACATCCAATGGAAAAAAGACAGCCTCTTTAACAAATGGTGCTGGGAGAACTGGACAGCAACATGCAGAAGGTTGAAACTAGACCACTTTCTCACACCATTCACAAAAATAAACTCAAAATGGATAAAGGACCTAAATGTGAGACAGGAAACCATCAAAACCTTAGAGGAGAAAGCAGGAAAAGACCTCTCTGACCTCAGCCGTAGCAATCTCTTACTGGACACATCCCCAAAGGCAAGGGAATTAAAAGCAAAAGTGAATTACTGGGACCTTATGAAGATAAAAAGCTTCTGCACAGCAAAGGAAACAACCAACAAAACTAAAAGGCAACCAACGGAATGGGAAAAGATATTCGCAAATGACATATCGGACAAAGGGCTAGTATCCAAAATCTATAAAGAGCTCACCAAACTCCACACCCGAAAAACAAATAACCCAGTGAAGAAATGGGCAGAAAACATGAATAGACACTTCTCTAAAGAAGACATCCGGATGGCCAACAGGCACATGAAAAGATGTTCAGCGTCGCTCCTTATCAGGGAAATACAAATCAAAACCACACTCAGGTATCACCTCACGCCAGTCAGAGTGGCCAAAATGAACAAATCAGGAGACTATAGATGCTGGAGAGGATGTGGAGAAACGGTAACCCTCTTGCACTGTTGGTGGGAATGCAAATTGGTGCAGCCGCTCTGGAAAGCAGTGTGGAGGTTCCTCAGAAAATTAAAAATAGGTCTACCCTATGACCCAGGTATAGCACTGCTAGGAATATATCCAAGGGATACAGGAGCACTGATGCATAGGGCCACTTGTACCCCAATGTTCATAGCAGCACTCTCAACAATAGCCAAATTATGGAAAGAGCCTAAATGTCCATCAACTGATGAATGGATAAAGAAATTGTGGTTTATATACACAATGGAATATTACGTGGCAATGAGAAAAAATGAAATATGGCCTTTTGTAGCAACGTGGATGGAACTGGAGAGTGTGATGCTAAGTGAAATAAGCCATACAGAGAAAGACAGATACCATATGGTTTCACTCTTATGTGGATCCTGAGAAACTTAACAGGAACCCATGGGGGAGGGGAAGGAAAAAAAAATAAAGAGGTTAGAATGGGAGAGAGCCAAAGCATAAGAGACTGTTAAAAACTGAGAACAAACTGAGGGTTGATGGGGGGTGGGAGGGAGGAGAGGGTGGGTGATGGGTATTGAGGAGGGCACCTTTTGGGATGAGCACTGGGTGTTGTATGGAAACCAATTTGTCAATAAATTTCATAAAAAAAATAAATAAGAATGAGAAGAAAAGAAAAAAATAAAATAAAAAAATTAAAAAAAATTAAAAAAAATAAAAAAAACAAACAAAAACTGAGAACACACTGAGGGTTGATGGGGGTGTGAGGGAGGGGAGGGTGATGGGTACTGAGGAGGGCACCTGTTGGGATGAGCACTGGATGTTGTATGGAAACCAATTTGACAATAAATTTCATATTTAAAATAAATAAATAAATAAATAAATAAATAAAACTGAAATGCCTCCTGAATAAACCAATGCTTTCTAGCATTCCATGGTCAGTATTCATTTTAGTTCTTCTCTGTACAATTGAAATAATCTCTCTCCTGCATCTGTTGTCCCCTTGTTACTAATATACCTCAATTTTGAACTCCACAACACTGTCCTATTTGCCTAAACACACGCACACGAACACACACACACACACACACACACACACAAATCTGATCATGTCACGCTTCATATAAAAAAAACTTTGGTTACCTAATTTGCTACCAAATGATGTTCCAACTCTATGACTTTATATATAGACCCTTCAGATTCTGGAATTTTCAACCTCATCCCCTCTGCTATGCCCTCTCTAATATCTTACGTTCTGAACTCAATAGCCTTCTTGATGATCTTCCATTTTACATATTCTTACATACACATCACTTAACATCTTCCCTATACTCAGAATGCTCTTTCATATTTAGTAATATATGAAAATTTTACTCATAAAGTCCAAATTAAATCTTACCTGACCTGTGGGGCTTCTCTACTGTCTATTGAGTCAGAAAAAAATGTCAAAAAACATATTGTTTTAATATTGTATATAGTATATTAAGATTAATTAATATGGCAGTACAGTAGTGGGATGGCCATATTTTCCATCCCAAAACATGGATATATTTATTATTATTTAGTTGTGCACTGTGACAGTGATTCTTAATTGTGTGTATGTGTGTGTTGTGTATGTATGTCAGAGTTGGTCTTTGGGAGCTTGTAGTTGGAAAGAAGCCTCATAATATATTTTTGGTTTTGCTTTTTTTCAGATTTCCCTTTCTGAAACAGGTTTTTTATTTTGCTGAGTAAATCTAATTGCTATTTGCCATTTTTTGTTGAGTGCAGATTAAATGAGTGATTTATTATGTTAAATCATCACTTCTTGATGGGGGTTGATTTCTCTCTAGGGGACATTTGGCAACATCTGGAGACAGTTTGGGCTGTCAGACTGGGTGGAGAGCTACTGGCATCTTGTGGGCAGAGGCCACTGCTAAATATCCTACAAATAAGACAGCCCTACCAAAAAAATAATTATCTGGTCCAAAATATCAGTAGTGCCAAATTTGAGAAACAGCCTCAATCTCACACCTAATGTGTGTTATTGAAATTCAATACATATTTATGGAATTGGATTAAAATTAGCCTGGTGGTCAATCTTTAGAGAACGAACTGGCAATATCAAGAAATAATGCATTATTTCAAAGGCAAGGAAATGTTTCTTTCCTGATAAAAATTACTAAACAACAATCATTCCATAATTATATTTTTTGTGTAGGTAACCTCCTACCTCATTCCATTTGAATTCACTCTTCCAGATTATATGTTCATACATATGTACAGAAACACATACGTGTTTAACAAATTATTCTTTTAGGCTGTGGTTTTAGAGAAACCATCAACCTATTGGAATTTTTTAAGTATAGTTTTGTTGGTCACAAATTATACTGATTTTGTAAATGATAGTGGCATCTTCTTAAGTGTTATCAATCAACTCATCAACTTTGTTAATTTGTAATTTATCTAATATATCCAACTGAATAATAAAATTGAATAATCCATCATGTAAAATTTCTCAATTTTGCTTTCCCAAGTAAGGCACCATAGAACTTAAGTAATTAATATAAAATGGTATTGTGTAGCATTGTGCAACTATATTTATTACATCTCCAAGGCTTTAATATAAAAGTTTCTTTGCAAATCAAAAATAACTTTCTTACTCTGTCAGATAAATTTAATTAAAATTTGCAAATAAAATCTTGTCTCAAACTCCCTTTTGCTTTCCAAAGCAATGAAATTCCCAAATTACTAAATGAGTTCAACTTGTTTTATATCTCATTCAGCTGAATGCCTACCATTACCACAATGATATCAGAAAATGACTTCTTAGGGGTTACTATTCACATTCATGGACCATAACTGAAGAAAAAAATAGATATATTATTGAATTACAACATCTATATGTTTTAAAGGAAAACTTGTACTATTTTTTATGGGTTGGATGTGGGGATAACGGTGTCTCAGCTTGTCTGTTTAACAACATATTTTGACCATGTGTGAGGGAGGACTGTCAGGAATCTAATTCCTGAGATAAAAGGAGTAAGGAAATAAGTGCACTTTAAAGAAAATGAGACAGTATAGAAAAGGAGTTTTGTGCACATAATGCTGCCACTCAGATTGACCTATGGTACAACCTTGAAGGAGGCTACACAGGAAGAGGTAGAACAGTATTATTCTATACTTAATTGTATGGAAATGAAAATCCAAGGCAACACAGTTTTATAGACTCAGGGAGTTTGGCTAAATGATGATTTATCTTAATGGAGGTACTTTGAACCATGTGAAGGCTGGAATGGATAGAGTGGCCTAAGTATAAAAGTGGACTAAACTCTATTTAAGGTTGAAGAAGCAGTTGTCCAGTTCTCAAGTATAGGAACGAAGACCTAGACAGGAAGAGTGAGAGATGCCACGTCATCTCAGATATTTAGCTTAGGAACTTAAATGTGCAATTGAATAGAATACATATTCAGAAGGTGAGAGAACACCAAATGAAATTTGATCAATGTTAAATATTAACATTTTAATTATAATTTAATTTTATTTATAAAAAATTTTTTGTTATGTTATGGGAATCTAGTCCCTAATTCTATTGCCTAATCTGCAATTACACATTTTGAGAGTCCTTTAAACAAGAATTAAATTTATCTTCTCTCCAAATAGATAGATAGATTTGTTATATATATGGCAAATTTCATATGAGAAAATATAATTAAGTAAGTTCATATAAGTGCATGTATTCATATATATGAAACTTGATTTTCTTTATATGAGCATTTTTTTTCTATCATTGGGATAGTTAACATTTCTTTCTATGGTGTTCTCTGTCAATATGCATTTTATAGTGAATAAGTAATAATTAAATATTTATTTTTTCATACATTATATATAGAAATCGTTTAGAACAGAGATATAATTAATTGTACATATTTATCAGATTTTCTCTTTCTATAAGAAATGAAATGAGTTAAATACCTCCAAAAACTATGTGAAATTTTTAAGAAGATATTTCCATCTTCAGGATATTCCACCACCTGTTGACATTCTACTTCAATTTTTTTGCTGTAAAATAGCAATGTTTTCCACTTAAAAGAAAGAATTTCATTTACTACCCTGTCCAAATTGAAAAGGGTACTAACTCTATCACTATGGCATCTGTAAAATAAGAATTAATAAAGTGCAGTGGTGAGCAAATTATTTGGTCATGAAAAATTATATTCACGATAAATTTTCTCTTTTAAAATAAAAATAGGGGCACCTGGCTCAGTTGATCGAGTGTCCAACTTCAGCTCAGGCCATGATCTCACAGTTTGTGAGCTCAAACCCTGTATCTAGCTTGCTGCTATCAGTGTAGAGTCTGCTTTGGACCCTCTGTCCTCTTCTCTCTCTGCTCCTCCTGCACTCCCCGCTCTCTCTCTCAAAAAAAAAATTTTTTTTTAATTTAAATAAAATTAAAAAATAAATTTATATAGTTCCTTGAAGAAGATGAAAAAATACTTCAACTCCAATTGCCTATTTTATAGAAGACTCTAATAGAAAAAAATGCCATTTATAGCAGCGCTATCAAAAATAGCCAAATTATGGAAAGAGCCCATATGTCCATTAGCTGATGAATGGATAAAGAAGATGTGGCTTATATATACAGTGAAATACTACTTGGCAATGAGAAAGAATGTAATATTGCCATTTGCTACAACATGGATGGAACTGGAGGGTGTAATGCTAAGTGAAATAAGTCAATCAGAAAGACAGATATCATATGTTTTCACTCATATGGGGAATTCAAGAAATTTACCAGAATACCATGGGGGAAGGTAAGGGGAAAAAATAGTTTCAAACAGAGAGGGAGGCAAACCAGAAGAGATTCTTAAATACAAAGAACAAACTGAGGACTGATGGGGGTGCAGGGCAGGGGGAAAATAGTGATAGGCATTGAGGAGGGAACTTACTGGAATGAGCACTGAGTGTTGTATGTAGGTGATGAATCATGGGAATCTACTCCCAAAGCCAAGAGCACACTGTATACACTGTATGTTAGCTAACTTGACAATAAATTTTATTTTAAAAAACATTAATATTTGAGATTGTTATATTTTGCCTATTATATCTGTATACTATGTTACAGTTCACCAGATATAGTCACATATATCATCTGATCATATATTCAAAAACTAAAATAAAATAAACAGAAGAGTTGCCTTTAGAATAAGACTTTTTTTTGTCATCATAAAAAATTAAATGTTCAACTCAGAATTGTCACACGGTTTTAATGAAGGCACTAAAATAATGGTGTGGGGAGATTAACTAAATAACAGTGGGTGACAAATCACCCAGATACGGCAACAATGAAAACCCATTCTGGCCAGTAGAGCCCACGAAGGGAATGGGTGGGTAGTATGTTCACAGACCAGTGAGAAATGTAATCCTGGAGAAGATCCCCTGTGACAGGAGCTGTGATCATTGAGGAATTCAGTCACTTCTTTAAAAAGGCAGTTCAAAGAGGGGGAAAAGCAGAGAGTAAATGCCTAGACATTCTCCCATTTTTCATTAGCAACAAATCTCTGATTTTTAGTGTGGTCCATTGCTACCAGAAATAAAAATGAAATATTCCTACCTCCCTTGCAATGAGTTGGCCATATAACTAAGTTCTGACCAATGTGACAAAAGTAGAAGTGTTGAGGACAATTTCTGAGATGTGTCCTAAAAGGAAATGAGCATGTCTTCTTTCATCTCTGGAATACTTCCTGCTCAATGAAATGTAAATATATGGCTGCCACTTGAGAGTTCTTTTTGTGGCAGCATGAAGTTGAGGATAGCTGAGCTAGTATCTTCCCTTTGCCCCTCCAGATTGATCCTTCATCTTTGTCATGTTTGCTTCCCGAGGAGGCTGATATGTATGGGCTTCTTTAACCCTAATCTACTCACTTGCCCTCTGGTTTGCAATTGGATTTAGGCAATGGGAAACCTACTCAGAATATTAGAGAAAGAAATGAGTCAGCTCAGGCTGTTTCCCACTGGCTCCCTCTCCTTGTATCATCTTGTGCTAACAGTGTCCCTCAACTAAAAATCTCAGCTCCTCTGAATGTGGCCTATACCACAAGGCTATCTGCTTTTGGGTTTGGTAACTCTTTCCCCAGACCTATCCCTTATGACCTATGGTCATTAATGACTCTGCTGCTACTAGCCTTGGGTTTTTAGTGTGTCTCAATCATACCCTTTAATATAATCATTTTACAAATAAACTGCATGTTATCCTAATTCAAGTTATCCCTGTGTTTCCTGTTGGGACTCTAAAGAGAATGGTGGAACAACAAATTAGAAGGATGCTGGGACCCATGGAAGATAACAACACTGCATTCCCTAAATGTTGATTTGTTTTGTATGAAAGAAAATCATACTTCTAATTTTTAATGTCCAATATAGTTTTGCTTTTACTTTATCTCACTGACAATTTAATATTAACACGATGAGTATTGTGATTGCCTATAATTTTAACATGGTCCAGTTGAGGTTTAGAAAGGGAAATGATTGATCCACAGGTGTACTTTGATAGAAATGGGTCTATTAAATCATTATTTATAGAGTATCTATTATGATCCAGACACTCTGTAATATACTGAAAATACAGACAATAATACATGTGGCTTTCCAACTTCCTGTTTTAGACCTCCCTCTGCAATGATTGTAAGTAGGACTTTCTACTTGAGAGAATTTAGGTGTGGTTAACCCTGTAGACAGGAGAGCACTCTACCATTTTCTGGAAGGGGCAATTATTTGGACATCCAGTGGAATCTAGTTTGAAAAGACATTCTGTATAGACCATCATTACTTCCCTTTTGTACTTCCCCATATTCCCACTGTTTTGTTTGTTGGTTGGTTGGTTTCTTGCACTTTCCAAATATATAGCTTGAACTCAAATTCTTGTCTTGGGATCTGTTTCTAGGGGAACAAAACCCAAGGCATTTTATCTATTTCTAGATTTTTTCCATTTACTTCAATTGAATGATTTCCTGCCCTTCTGTCAGAACCACAATATCTCAATTATAATAAACTTGAAATAAGCCATTGGTATGGACAGGAGGTCCTGCTGCTTTTTTCTTCTTCAAGATTTTATTGGCTCCTCTTGGCCCATGGTGCTTCCATATAATTAACAAACATCTTGTTTACTTATAATAAAGTAAACATATATAGTATTATATCCATGGATTAACTTTGGAGATTTTGTGATATCATACCATTGAATTTGTCAAAATCAGTATAATCCTCCATTTATTAAGTTCTTTATTTTTATGTAGGTAGTTTATTTTTACACATTATTTATTATGTTTTTAATGTTATTTTAAATGACATTATTTTTCAGTTTTATTTTTTGTTTGTTCTCCATATCTACAAGTGCAATTAGTTTTCCTAAATTGATCTCAGGCATTCATTCCTTAACACTCATATTTTATCTGCACTCTCACATGGTATAATAATGGGGAAAAAAGGAAGAATATTCTATCAGCTCACTTTTATAGCACATATACACATATTCCTATGTGAATTTTCTTTATGCATGATTAATTTCCTAATATTCTTTCTGTATTTTAGGAATAGCAGTGGCATGTTTGTTTTTGTCTTTGTGCCCCAGAATCTATGTTGGCCTGCTCTGCCTGCTCATATGAACTTCTGCAACTTACCTAAATCTTGGATTGCTTCTGATTATCTCTTCCTCTTTTATTTGGATAGATAACCCTTTATAAATGTAGCCTGAGCTTTCACAAATGCAACACATCAACTCTTTTTTTTTAATCTCAATATATTAATTCCACAACTTCATTCATATATTTATCCATTCCTTCAGCAAATATTTCCTGAGTTCCAATTCTGTGAGACACTGTTCTGGCCACCGGACTATAGGAAGGAACAAAAATCAATCTTCTCTTATGGGACGTAAGTTTACTGAGAAAGATAGATAACAGATTAATTCTCCAACTCTTATTGCATCATAACTGACTCAACATATGTGCATTTTCAGACTCACAGCCAATGCCGAGCTAACTGTAATTAGAGATCTGACATTATGTAGGGTTGACTCATCTTATGGTTGCCTGAAACCCTGTGTGGACAGTTAGGTGTTGGGTATGTTATTCTATAACTCTTTATGTAAAACTTGAGCTACTGAGTTACTTAAGCAACCAGTTTCTATATTTGTTTTCTGTAATAAACTGTGAAATGAGCTGGTTCATTGTTCATTTTTCACATATTCAAACATAAAATGAGAATGCATTCTTATGACAGCATTTGTTCATTTTTCTATATGGGAGAATGAACTGTTTCATTACTTATCATTAGCAGCCTATTTATATAATAGGGTGGTGAAAAAATAATGTCAAAACCAATTGGACTTTTAGGACAGTTTTGGATTTATAGAGTGCAATTAATCAAATATGTGATGACACTATGGTAATAATCCTGCTCTGGAAAAGTACTGAAGAATCTGTAAAGGGTCAGAGGTGCGGTTTTGTATTTTCTTCTAAAGAAGATTGTCTATTCAGCAAAATGAAATTGAATTTCTAATTACTCAGTTGGAATAAAAATTAACTCCTAAAACAAACTACTGTTAAACAACTTGTAATCTTATCCACAATGCATGCTAAAAAGTTCTTTGAAGCATTTGTGATTACTACTTAGTAATCAAATATATCTTCTGCATTCCAATTTCACTTAATTCATGATGTTTAATAAACCATCAAAATTTTATAAAAGGACTTCATTTCACCATACATTTCTGTATTTTTACTAAGTCTGTAATAGTTTATGTGTACTTTTACAGGTACACATAATTATAAATTATTGGGAAGCTGGGTCTTTGGCTTTTCACATCAAATCTTATGAAATGGCAAGTCTGAAGATATAATGGGAGCATTAATTAAATGTAATTCCTGAGTATTTCCCCTTCGGGTTGATATTTTCTCAGTGATAGAGACATCAAAGCAAATTAGATTTCTTCATTTCCCAGTACAACATATGATCTCCTTAACATATCATCATCTTCAAAGCCATCATGCTTGTTAAACATGGTGCATTCACTATTTACAAAGTTTTATTAAGGCTCTCACTTTTGCTTCTCCTAAAAAACTCTACTGGAGGGGTGCCTGGTTGGCTCAGTTGGTTAAGCATCCAACTCTTGATTTCAGCTCAGGGCAATATCTGATGGTTCGTGAGATTGAGCCCCATGATGGGCTCTGTGCTAGCAGCATGGAGGCTGCTTGGGATTCTCTCTCTCCCTGTCTTTCTCTTAGCCCCTCCTTTCTCTCTCAAAATAAATAAATAAACTCAAAAAAAACCCTACTGGACCTTCTTTATCTCAGTAAATATTTCTTCATGTTATTAAAAAGCTGCTTTGGGGCGCCTGGGTGGCTCAGTCGGTTAAGCGGCCGACTTCAGCTCAGGTCATGATCTCGCGGTCCGTGAGTTCGAGCCCCACCTCGGGCTCTGTGCTGACAGCTCAGAGCCTGGAGCCTGTTTCAGATTCTGTGTCTCCCTCTCTCTGACCCTCCCCCATTCATGCTTTGTCTTTCTCTGTCTCAAAAATAAATAAACGTTAAAACAAAACAAAACAAAACAAAACTGCTTTAATGGGGAATGGGAAGTTGTCCAAGGAGTTGAGTTTACTATACCTTCCGTAAGCCACAAAGAGGAGAGGCTTGAAAGTCTTTGCGATGATAAAGAGCTTGGAATTTGTCCTGTAGACAATGCTATTAATAGATTAAAAAGACAACAGTAATTCTGAACTATTTGTAGTTTTATTGAGACATACCTGGCATTCAATAAACTTGACCCTGAAATAAAATTGTTTCAAGTGTAAAGGGAACAATTTGGTGAATTTGACACATGTATACAAACACCTGGAAACCGTCACCACAGTCAAGGTAATGAACACACTCAACTCTAAAAGTTCCATGGTATCCATTTATAATCCCTTCCTCTTCACTTTCTCAAATCCAAGCAATAATTCTATGTTATTCTACATTACATTTCCTCCATATATTACAATATGCCTTTTCTAGACTTTTACATAAATAGAATCAAATCCTATGTACTCTCTTTTGTCTGGATTCTTTCACTTAGCATAATAATTTTGAGATTCGTTCAAGTTGTATCTTTCAATGCTTCTTTACTTCTTACTTCTTACTTCTATTGTATGCCTACACTACAATGTGACTATCCATTCTTGTTGACAAAATTTGAAGGTTTTTTTTTTCCAGTTTGGAGGTATTACAAAAAGCTGCTATGAACATATGTATATGAGTCTTTCCCTGAACATGCAACATGTCTAAGTTTGCATATATTTATTAACATTACCTAAAATATATACCAAAGCACAAACTGACAGAACTAAATGGAGTATTAGAAAAATCCACTATCATTGTGGGAGATGACAACATATCTCCCTCAACAAATGATAAGACAGGACCAATAATTTAATAAATATATAGAAGATTTGAACAAGCTGATTAATCAAAGTGATCTAACATTTCTAATTATCTACCTATATTGATAGATGAATCATCTATCAGTCTATCTATCTATCTCAGTATAAGAAATAAACTAAATTTACTTATGTAGTGTCGTAGACTCTAAGTCTAAAGTTCTTTTTTGTCAGCAAGAGAGCAGATGCAGGATTAAAACGAGCAATGGCTAATATCTGTGAAAAAGACAAGAGTCCGAATAAGGGTCCTTGCCCCGTATTTATTCAGGTCAGAAGGCTTGCAAACGTAATGGGCGTGTACAAAGAGACAAAGAAAGTAGGAACATTAACTTGTGGATGTGAGGGGGGAAAGGGGATTTTGAAGATATACAGTGTTTGGGGTTTGGGTCAATATAAAACAAAATCCAGGCACTGGGCAGATGGGTAGATGGTTGTTAACAGCAGACAGGAGGCGCTGTGCCTGTTTATCTTTGCCAGCCTAGGGGATGAGACAGATAGGGGGAATAACTTCAGCGTTAATAAGGCACCTTCTCTTTTGTTAACCATCTCTGCTCCGGGCTACTTTGCCTGCAGCGCAGCGGTCCAAATTCCAATTTACCAATTTACCTAACCTGGCCCTATTCTCCTATGAAAGCAGCTTTCTGCTATAGTACTAAACTTGGGGTGCTTTTACCCTGAATATCTAATCTTGTTATTCCTATGTATTGGGCACATTTGCGCCATTTCTATTTCAGGCCTTTGCTTCTGTCTCTCTCTATTTTGGGGGGCTCAGCACCCCCTTCCTATTTGGGTGCCTTTGTACCTCCCTACTCCTGGCACCTTTGTGCCTCCCTATTTTCAGGGTGTCTTTGCACTCCCTATTCTTGGAGTGCCAATCTGGTTTACCCAAAATCAGGTGTGAGCATTTTATTGACTTTGTGTTTCTTTGTGCCTTGTTAACCCGATAGTGTAAGCCCGGGGGATCCTAAGCTTATCCCCCACAATGTAGAACATTATACCAAATACATTTGCAAAGAAAGACATTGGTGGTATCATCTAATGACATGAACCTAAACATTTAGGAAAGGGATTAAAGTAAGAAAGGAAAATGGTGTGGAAACAGAAGTGAGGAGCTGGAAGCAAAGACAACATCTACCCAGCTGCACACCTTGGCCTAGTGGCATGAATAGTGAGAGTAAAGTCACCGTAGGTGAGAGCAAAGGACAAAGAATGTCTTCAGGGAAGGGCTCATATTCCTAAGAGCAACAAGGAAATAGAACAACAGAAAAGAATTTGAGGGAAAAGGGGATTTGACTTAGGAGGGTTGGGAAGTTACAAAAGACAGAGTGGGAGTATTGGAGGAGTTGAGAAATGGAATCAGATTAGAGGTTTATAGAACTGAGTGGGGAAGAGTCTGTGTGCTGAGGAATGTCTTACTTAGATCTCTTAAGATCCTGAAGTTCCTTAGATACTGAGGTAAATGAAATTAAAGGGAAAATCAGAACTTTCCATGATGAGGTCAAAATGATGAAACTTAGTGGTTGATAGGCAGTAAGCATAGAGGTTTTGTCAGGAATAGGCAGAACTCCCAACTCTTGTCTCAAAAGGTTGGTCTTATTTGTGCAATCTTTAGTAAAGCAAACTCCCTATTCTATGGTTCCCCCTTCCAGAACATCCACCCAAGAATCTTTAGAGCATGACTAATATTTGCTCATTGCCCACTAGACTTTATGGACTTCTTTTGAGAGAAAACTCTCAGCACTGAGAAATTTCTATCATTAGCAAACAGTTTTTTCTTTCTTTCTTTCTTTCTTTCTTTCTTTCTTTCTTTCTTTCTGAATTATGACCTCACCTGATTTCAAATTACTCTGATCATCTTCATGATGAACAAAGTGTATACATCTTAATGGACTGGGATCTGCATAATATTTAATCCCTCATCTTTTGCCACAACATCATGTTTCAATCATATTGAATAACTGCTGCTCTGTCTTAGCTTCCCAGCCTCTACCATATGTAGTTACCTCTTTAAAAAAAAATTTTAATGTTTATTTATTTTTTAGAGAGAGACAGAGACAGAGTATGAGCAGGCAAGGGGCAGAGAGAGAGGGAGACGCAGAATATGAAGCAGGCTTCAGGTTCTGAGCGGTCAGCACAGAGCCCAACACGGGGCTTGAACCCAAGGACTGTGAGATCATGACCTGAGCTGAAGTCGGTCGCTTAACCGACTAAGCCCCCCAGCTATTCCCACATGTAGTTACTTCTTTCCAGAACTTTCCTTATAATTCCATCTTTGCCTGTCTAATGCCTTTTCAGTTGAAAAGACTCAGTTAACTTCATCTCCAGATGTCTGACCCTAAATAGCAAAAGTGATTCAAGGTTTAAAGCCTGCCATAGCAACCTGGCTTTATGGCTATAAACTACTATACACTGCAATCGACTGCTATGCTATACATTCCTTGCCTATTTCTCATCAAATGATATTCAGTGTTGGGTATTGTTGATAATGAGGGAAAACTACTGTATTAAGTGGGAAATACACATGCTAAGGATAAATTTGTAACATTTATGTGAAGGATTTGTGTAACCATGTGGTTATCCTAAGAAATACTTGATACGGTATATAGTTATAAACAGAATTACAGTTTAGAAGAACAATTCTAAAACGGAGACAGAGGATACCAAAAAAAAAAAAAAATTCTTGTGACTACAAATATGAGGTATAACAAGATCAAAATTAGAATAAGATAATGTAAGGTCCAGTCAAGACTAGTGTAAGCGCCACTCAAATTTGCCTGGGTTTCTAGAGCCCATTTTTTAGAGTCAAAAAAAGAAATTAAGAGGAAGCAGGTGCAGAACATTATATAATTAGTTAAAGTAGTTTTTAAGGACAGATTGTCATGGAGTTTGCAAGAATTTTAAATATAAGCTAAAGTTATTTACCCATACAATTATCTAGAGAAAAAATGTTTAAGGGGGTGATAGGCGCTGAACTGTGTCAACACCAAATTCATATGCTGAAGTCCTAACCCAGTACCTCAGAATGTGACTGTATTTGGAAATAGGGCTTTTAACGAGTCCCATCTCAAGGCTTTACATCTCAGACTTGTAGCTTTCTAGACTAGGAGGAAATAAGTTTTTGCTGTGTAGGTCACCTAATCTGTGGTACCGTGTTATGGCAGCCCTAGAAAACTAATACAAGTAGGTACAAAATGAATAGAACTTGCTTTCCTGAAAATGGGTATCTTGACAACCACACTGGCTTAATAATTTTTGTTGTTGAAGAGTGTGATTTGGTTACAATTAGCGTAGATGAACTAAATGTTTATGAATCTTTGTTGCCTTTCCCATTTTGACTCAGACTGTTCACTTGGTGGCTTTCTTCAGTCAGTGTTATAAATCAGGCAGCTAGGTAGAGTGATCGCTTTCTCTGTCTCTTTCTACTACTAAAGACCTTTGAGCCTACTCAAAGAGGGGAGAAACAGGAAAACAGTGGTTCATAGTAATATTTTCTTGATTGATGTAGCTTGCATGTTATAAAATTATTTGGGTGTATATAATAGCTTTATTTTTTTTTTCTGTTTATGATTGAGTGACTCAATGCCTGTGTGGTAAATACACTAAAGACATCAGTTACTTTAAAAAAAGGAAATTATTGTAAATGCATGAGGTAATTAAATAAAGCAAAGAGAAGGTATTACATTGAACATATCACGCATATTCTTATAGAGTTACCAAAATATACATTTGTCTAAAGAGATAGACTGACTTTAGGTCATTATATTTTGAAAGTGCCATTTAAAACAATGTAAGATTATTATATACAAGTTTTGCATTATTTGTTTATAAAATTTAGTTTATGATATTTATTCTGGAATTTTAAGTGCATATTGTAATAGGAGTTGAAATCAACCTAATCGAATAAATATGAGAATCTTTTAATTAATTTCATAAAAGATCAGTAGTTAACATTGTTAATTAATCTAGTTGGCTGATAGAATTCTTATAGTAATTTCAGAATCATTTTTATGGGCAGGTTTAGCACATAGTCAAGATTTCAATTAAGAGCATCTTTAAGAAACTGCAATTTAGAAGTAATAAAATGCTGAGGAACTGCTACTTAATATGAAACATTGGTGAGTCAGATTTTTTTCATAGCCAATTCACATGGTTATGCTGTCAAAATAAGGCTCTGAGCTGGCATTTTTATTTTTAAAAATTAATGCATTTGAGAAAAGTGAGAGATTAAAGAAAAACAATACTCAATTCTATATGAAAAGAAAGTGTTCAATTTTAGAAGATTCATTGCAAATCCACGTAACTCATATTATATTGTGTAATTCAAAATGCTTGTTCATTTCATTAATAATTAACAGGATGTCTGTGTATCCCTCTTTTGCTCTGGGCATTGAAAGATGATTCTAAGTGAAAACAACCATACTTCAATCAGAAAAATTTTAAATAAATAATGTCTAAAAGAATACATATTAAAGTATCCACATATTTTTAATATAGTTTAACAATTTTAAATTAGGTATATGTGCATTTTAATAGAAGATTCAGTAACTTGATGGTATGGTTTTAATTATTTCTAAGAATGATAGATACATTTTCAATGTTTATTGTAAATTAAGAAAGAAGAGCATGTTTTTACATGCAACCTGTTTGTTCAATCACATCTCTTTTAGCAAAAAAATTGGTCAATTTTTTATTGAGATACAATTAATATGTCAATTTAATAATAACATATACTCGTGCATAAATATATTATAAAGATACATATATATCTTTACTAATAGTTTACATACTTTATTCATTTATTCATACATTTATTCATTTAATCCTTACAAAACCTTATAAACTAGCTTTTTGCTAACACCCCATTTCAGAATCACAATACATGAGGGACAAAGAGATAAATTAGGTTAACACGTGTCTTTTTCTTATACATAGGAGAACTCTGACACATGTTTGAATATTTCAATATTAAGAGTTAATGTACCTATAAATTTTATCTGCTATGATTTTGAATAAATTCTTCTATTAACATTATATATATAACCTCTCATGATTTGCTTTTGTTTTTATCTGTGCATTATTCTGCCCATAATACAAACAAAAACCATTTCATGCGTATCTAAGATATAGTCCTGCCCTTACCACTGGCAGTATTTCAAACACAGAGAAGAAACAGACAGCAGGCGGTTCATGTTTAATGACTCAGCTTTGTCACTGGAGTCTTAACTTGGTTCTATTATTTGCATTCGTTTGAACATTATATTGCCTGCTACCAGTAAGCGGAATCCTTGTCTTTGTCCCTAAAATGGCTTTCTGTCCATGAAAATTTGATCCTAGTCTTTATGTCTTTACATCTTCATACTTAAAATTGCTGAATCCCTGTTTCTATGACTGTATTTTACTTCAAAATTCTATACTGTGTTTCTATTTATCTGCGACTCTCAAAATTCTGTCCTTGACATATTTTATATATTTTTAAGACTTTGTTTATTTAGAGCAGTTTTAGGGCCACAGCAACATTGAGATAAAAGTACAAAGATTTCTCATATACCCTCTGGCCCCATACATGCAGAACCTACTCAATTATCCATATCTCCTATCAGAGTGGAACATTTATTACAATTGACCTTAAAATGATACACTGTAATCACCCAAAATTCATAGTTTATATTACAGTTCACTCGTGATGTACATTATATGGGTTTGGACTTATGTATAATGACATTTATCCATCATTATAGAATCATACAGAGTACTTTCACTGCCCTAAAACTCCTCTCTATTCCTCCTATTCATGCCTCCCACAACCCTCAACTCCTGGCAACCCCTGATCTTTTTACTACCTCCGTAGATTTGACTTTTCTAGAATGTCATGTAGTTGGAATCATACAGTATTACAGCTTTTCCAGATTGGCTCCTTTCACTTAACAATACACATTTAAGGTTCCTTCATGTCTTTCCATGACTTGATAGCTCATTTATTTTTACTGTTGAATAATATTCCATTGTCTGGATGTTCCACAATTTATTTACCCATTCACCTGCTGAAGGACATTTTGGTTTCTTCCAAGTTTTGATGATTATGAATATAGCTGCTCTAGACATCTGTGTGTAGGTTTTTGTGTGGACATAAATTCTCAACTCCTTTGGGTAAATACCAAGCAATACAATTGTTGGATCATATAGCAGATTATGTTTAATTTTGTTAAAAAACCACCAAACTGTCTCCAAAGTGGCTGTAACATTTTGCATTCCCACCAGCAATGACTGAGAGTTCCTGTTGCTACACATCCCTGCCAGCACATGAATGTTTTCGGTGTTCTTGATATTGACCAATCTAATAAGTATACAGTGATATCACACTGCTGTTTTAATTTGCATTTCCTTGATGATATAGAATATGGAGCATTTTATTTACCATCTGTATGTATTTTAGTAAGGTATCTGTTAAGGCTTTTGGCCTGTTTTTAAATTATTTTTTGTTTGTTTTCTTATTGTTGAGTTTTAAGTGTTCTTTGTTTATTTTCAATAGGTGCTTTATCATATGTGCTTTTCTGCAAATATTTTATCCCAATCAGTGGCTTGTCTTCTTGTTTTCTTTGTCTTTCACAGAGTAGAAATTTTAAATTTTATTGAAGTCCATCTTATCAATGATTCTTTTCATGATTGGTTGATTAATTGGTTTTTCTAAGAAATTTCTTTCAACATTTCTTGCAAGGAAGTTCTGGCAACGAATTTTGGTTTGTTTTAGAAAAATATTTTTCTTTCATTTTTTAAAGGATAATTTTGCAGCATACAGATCTTTATTTTTGTTTTGGGTTGTTTTTTTCTTAACATTAAATATTTCACTCCTCTCTCTTGTATGTGTGGCTTCTGAGGGTTGGATGTAATTCTAATCTTTATTTCTCTATCAGTAAGGTTTTTTCCCCTCCTGCATCTTTTAAGATTTTTTTCTTTATCTTTTATTTTATGTAGTTTGAAAACAATATGCCTAGCTGTAGTTCTTTGGGGCAGTTTTCCTGCCTAGTGTTCTCTGTGCTTCCTGGATCTGTGGTTTGGTGTTTAACATTAATTTGGGAAATTCTCAGTCATTGTTATTTAAAATTTTTCTTCTGTTCTTTTCTCTCTTCTTGTGGGATTCCCATAAGGGAAACATTGCTCCTTTTGTAGTTATCCCACACACACCCTGGGATGCTTTTCTCGTTTTCTTTTTGTTTGTTTTCAGTCTTCCTTTTATTTGTTTTGAGTTTTGAAGGTTAAGCTCAGAGACTCTTTCCTCAGCTGTGCTCAATCTACTATGCCTATCAAAATCAATCTTCATTTCTGTCACGATTTTATCTCTAGTATCTTCTTGGTTCTTTCTTAGATTTTCCATCTCTCTGCTTTCATTGCTCATTTGTTCTTGAACACTTTTATCTATTACAGCCCTTACCATGTTAATGAGAGTGGTTTTCAATTCCGTGGTCTAATAATGGCAACCTCCCCCATTTCTTGTTCTGATGTTCGCTGTCTCTTCAGTTTGTGTTTTTTTTTTTTTGTTTTGAAAATGACATATCAGGTAAAAGGAATGTTGCAAATAGGACTTTAGTATTGTGGTGGTGAGGGTGTGAGCAGAGGGGAAACATTCTGGAGTGCAATGGTTAGGTTACAGGTTTTTAGTGAGCTCTTGTCTCTGGTCTGTGAACATCACAAGTGTTTCTCGGGTTTTTTTTTTAGCAACTGATGATCAATTTATTAAAAAGGTTGATTTAAGCATCTGCATGGGTGACATTGACTTCCACTCCTGGTTAAGCACTGAAGCAAGTAATCTGTTTAAAAATCTCCAAAGGATTGTGCAAGTCAGCAAATGGCTTGTGAATCCTCATCTGAAAACAATCCCAAATCTTAGAACCTTCACAAGGAGATTTTCTTGCGATGGTTCTGTCTTTGTAGGTGTCAAACTGGTCCTTTCACTTTAGGGTTCTTATATCTCTGGGCTCCTCCCAGTTTTGGTGGGAGTGAATATCTGGAGTGGGTAGAGTTGGGTATTTCCCTTCTCCCAGGTCTGTTAGGCTCTGATAATACAACTGCAGGGGAGGGTCTGGTTAACTACCTTCTGCTGAGGGCAGGCCTGCTTAAAAACAATTGAGTGCTCTGGTGTATTTCAAATTAGTTTCTCTTCCCTTCCCCCTACCCAAAAGCATGGAGTGAGTGAGGTTGGGAGGGGAGGAGATTTCTCCAGCATTTATTTTAAGAACCTGGTCTGGTTCCTGGAGGTACATCTCAGAATTGTGGAGGACCTTGTATGACTGAGTTCCCCCTGCAGGGAGGGAGGGTGTGTGTGTGTGTGTGTGTGTGTGTGTGTGTGTGTGTGTATAATCTCTCAGAGCATGCAACAGTTCTTCAATTACAGTTCAAGTTTTCCTGCACTGGCACTGGTTCTCATGGAGGTTTCTGCTGGTGAGTCTGTTCTCCATTAAGGTAAGGGGTGGCATCCTGTATTCGCCTGTCTTTCCAGTCTTGGGTTTGCCTTGTGTATTCACCTCCTTTATGGATCCTAGATTATTGCCTTTTCAGCCTTCAGAGCTTTTTACTTGTTTGGATGAGGTGGTGACTTCTAGGCTCCTTATATGCAGATTCGAAAGTGGAAAACCCTTGTTAGGCTTTAACTTCTGGACTATTCGTATTATGTACTGTTAAGTTTTCCTTGTTGGTTCTCCATTAGTGCAATATTTGGTTTGGTGTTTGGATTTTTTAAATCTGATGACAGCATCAGCCTTTTTCATTACTGAGTATGAACCGACAGGTACATATCTATTGCTAACTGAAATATTGCATGCTGTACAGCAGGGTTTATGAGCAGCTTTGCTAATTTGAAGATTGTAAAAGGAAATTAAAGGCTTTATTTTTATTTCCATGGCCATACCACAGACATTTTATCAAATACGAACACATGAGTTTGAAAATGAACCTGGTTTAAAATAATAAATTAAGGTAAATTAACCATGAACTATAAACCATACAGAAGTTAAAAACCCTTTCAAATGATTACTTAATTTAAGGCTCATTGAGTATTGTTTTCTTCTGTGTGCAGATTAATTTTATTGGCCATACCAACATGTTGTTTCATTTTTAGTTCAGATTTACAGTGTTCTAGGCATTTGCTAGGTCAATTTGCTTGGTTTTAATTAGGTACTTATACTACAGTAAATAGTGCTGGTAATATCAACAGAGCATTTTTGCGAACAAATTTCCAAACAAGGAAATCTTATTCCTGGAAAAGTTTTGCCAAATGCTCATCAGAAATCATGCAAAGGTTTATTTCAATGGTTTTGACTTGCACAAGAAGACTTAATTGAAGAGTGAGTGATTTTTTAGTATACTCATTAAGTAACGACAACAATCAAGTGCATTGAAGACTCAACTAGTATTTCTGTTATTAACTATAATCTGGTTTCACCTGGTTAAATTGCCTTAGCGTTAACTTTACTACATACGTATTTTTTTAAAATAAGGACAAATACAAATTCAAAACAATCTTAATTCTTTTTGTTGAAAATAAGGAAGGAGACTTCCTTTTCTTGGAGCATTTACTTTAGAAACCTTGTAGTTGTTAGTTTTCTCATCTCTTTAAAATGCATGGCATCTTTTAAAAGTGAATTAAGCCTCTTGCTGGCTTTAAGACCCAGGAACTCCATTCCCAAGGACCTGGGGACCCTGTCTTTTCTATAGCACCTCTGTCTTCTAGTTTCTTTGGGAGAGTAGGAACACAAGGCCAGTGGGTGCCAAGTTGCAGAACTACCTCTTGTACTAGATCTATGAGAAATGTATTGTTT
Source organism: Prionailurus viverrinus (assembly GCF_022837055.1). Classification (NCBI taxonomy): domain Eukaryota; kingdom Metazoa; phylum Chordata; class Mammalia; order Carnivora; family Felidae; genus Prionailurus; species Prionailurus viverrinus. Next base: position 56,737,638 of record NC_062578.1, read on the forward strand.
CCTTGGTATAAAACCAATTAAGTAACATAAATGGTCACCCTAATTACCATGTACATTTAGAGTAAGTTGTTTTGACCAATGGTCTTGTCAAGCCCTCTCACCTGAGGATTGGTTATTGTTTATCTTGAGAATGTATATGTAATGCGTTGTATCTTACTGGCCATATAAAAGGGTGATACTTCTTTTCGGTCTCTAAAATATTTTACCAGGGGTGCCTGGGTGGCTTAGTTGGTTGAGCCTCCGACTTCAGCTCAGGTCATGATGTCATGGTTCCTGAGTTCAAGCCTTGCATTGGTCTCTGAGTTGTCAGCCCAGAGCCTTGTTTCAGATCCTGAGTCCCCCTCTCTCTTTACCCCTCCCCCCACTTGTGGTGCTCTCCCTCTAAAAAGTAAAAAAAAAAATAAAAATAAAAAAACACCTCTTTTAGCAGATTACCTGTGATGCAAATCACAATCTGGCTTCATGTTTACTCAGTAATAAAACTGTTTCTTTTATGTTTGTGGAAAGGTTTTCTGAGATGAGAGGAGATTTTGTTTTTAACTACTTTTCCCAACAAATAAAACAACTACATTATTCTTAGCAGATGCAATTGAAAAGAAATTGGAGCATGAGTAGGATATAGCCCTTAAAGTCAGCATGTGAAATAAATGGCATTTTTTAAAAACAATGATAATATTAATCTTAAGATATCAAGACCTATGCAACTAGTTATTTCATGCTTTGAAATATCAGAACTTCAAAGAATCATAACCCGCACAAGTACAGATTTTTAAAAACATCTTCAAGCATAGCCTGTAGTGGCTTTTAGGTTTTTGTATTTTCCAAAATGCTAAGTTGCATTGATTTTTGGAAAATAGTTCTTGATCCTGAGCTCATAATTTGAGTGCTTTCAAATATTTTTTTATTAATTTTTTTTAACTTTTTTAAATTTATTTTTGAGACAGGGAGAGACAGAGCATGAACAGGGGAGGGTCAGAGAGAGGGAGACACAGAATCTGAAACAGGCTCCAGGCTCTGAGCTGTCAGCACAGAGCCTGACGCGGGGCTCGAACTCACAGACCGTGAGATCATGACCTGAGCGGAAGTCAGATGCTTAACCGACTGAGCTACCCAGGCGCCCCTCAAATTTTTTAATAATACAAAGCTTAAATTTTCAAATTAAAAAAAATGAAAAATAAAACAATTAAAAAAAATCAAATACATTGAGGATGGATAGATGTAGACATTCTGTCACAGCATTTGCAGTTCTCATACATATATACACTAGTATATGGAAATTAACTTTGTGGCCAAGATCTACATAATGTCAAGGTGGCAATTACTGAAAAGATCTATGTAAAAGCTGTATCTTAGAAATACTTAAATTGTTATCCATTAGCATGCTTATCTCTTTGTAAGTCCTTCAATTTTATATATCTCTTAGTATAGCCTATATTTAAGTTTATTTATTTTTAGAGAGAGAGAGAGAGAGAGAGAAAGGAGCACAAGTGGGAGAGGGGCAGAGAGGAGGAGAGACAGAATCTCAAGCAGGTTCCAAGCCATCTGTACAGGGTCCGGTGAGGGGCTGGAACTCACAAACTATGAGATCAAGACATGGAAGCTTAGCCAACTGTGCCACCCAGGCACCCCTAATATATCCTGTATTTAGAGATAAAATCCAATTTACCAAAATCTTACTGAATACCTAATATATACTGAACAAAGTACATTGATGATTTTAATGTTATTTCTTCACTTAAGATGTAGACATTTAATTGTTTTAAAATTACCCCTTTAGAACACCATTTTAATGATTGTTTTATATCTCCTTCTGTACTAATTTAATTCTTCTAGTGTGGGTCATATTGCAGAACTAAGAAATCAAGGCATCTCTTCACTGTTATTCTTGGATAGAATATGTTACATTTCTATGATTCAGCTTCTTTGCCTGTGAAATGAGATTAATAAGACTACCTACCTCATAATTTTCTTTACAACATTAAATGAGATAATGCACAGGGCACAATTCCTGGAAATGTGTTAAGTAAATGCCAGCTGTGATTGTTACAGGTGTAAGTAGTAGGAAATCTGGATTAAATAACCCTGGACTAATTTTAACCTTAGAGGAACAACTTGTTACATATATAGATGCATAAAGAGAATATTATAACATCTTATTAAATGAAATAATAATAAAATATATGAATTAATATCCAAAGATATAGAAAAAACATACCAAATTAGAAGAGTCAAATAAAGCTTTTTGTTAGAGGTAACATCTTTGAGTCTTAGAAGATGAATAAGAAGGCCAGGAGAAGTCTGAGGAGATCAGGAAAAAGTTGTCATCAGGAAGAGAGGTAAGAATTACATTTTTAAAGAGAACAGTAAGTGATGCTACAGAATAAATAACTCTGAGATTGGAAAGTTGTATCTAATCGTTACATAAACTCAGAAACAAACTCATATCCAATTACTTCCCTGATTATAAACACAGTAAAACTCAACTTGAGCTCCATTTGCAAAGTAAATGAATCCCTCCCCCATTTTCTTGGGCGCTGATTAAGCATGTTATAGGAACAATGAAGGAGAGAGGTAAGGTACCCTACTCTATTTCAGGATCATGTCTGCTTATTTGGAGGAAACAACTACAGAAATATAAAATTATTGTCCACCAGATTATTTTGTCTATATCTGTGAAGTTGTCCTAGACAGGGATTAGAATCTTGAGATTAGATGGTGGTAGGGATTGGTTACCAACTTTTCGTATGGAAACAAACTTTCTTACATACATACACTCTGACTGTATGTTCATGCAACTCTAAGAAATCAGTTTCACTATTAGCCCTGACACCAGGCCCCTCAAGGGATACCTACCATTAAGATCATTACTCATCTCCCAATCACCATCTATCTTTCTCAACAGAAATAATAGCTAGGAATGCAGGTGATGACCATGTACCTGGTTTCAGATGGTTAGGCTGGAGTTAACACACCAATATAGCATGGTGACCGTATGAGTACTGTTATTATGAGTACTGTATTTTTTTAATGTAGCAGAAAATACAATTTTAAGAAAGAATCAGAATTGTTTTCTGTGCTTGTGTTGAGAGAAACACATTTTTTCAATAGGAGCTAGATGACATATTTTAATAGTGGAGCAAGAAATATTAGGATTAGGTTTAAATAAGTTCAGAATGAATAAAAAATAGATTTCAAGGTGTTATGCTGAAGTCATCCTTTAAAAGCTACTTTCTTGCCTGTGGGGATAGCAGTGCAAAGTCGAACTGTGGAGCTGGACAGGTGGTGGAATGAGTCATAACAACTGAAAGGAAATAATTCTAAATTATCACAAATTGAAATCAACTTTATCTAACCCAGTAGCCATAAATTCAAACATTTCATATACTAGAGGAAAATAAGTAATATGACTCCAGTATAAAATTACCCCCTGGGAAAGGGCATTGGGAGTGACTGAGTAGATGAAGATCAAGAGATCTTCAGAAGTCTGGCATAAAGAGTGGAAGGAGAAGAAATGGCTTTATGGCTGGTACTGGAAATATAAGAGGCATAAAAGAGGTCACTCATTCATTCACTTAGTTATTTTAGTATTCTTGATATAATTCTTAATACAAATCTGTTGTAGTACTCGCATGAAAAAGTGCTGGAGTAACACTAAAAGATGGATTAAAATAAGACACAACCACAACAAACAAAATGCCTGTTTATGACCTCCAGGGTGCTTCCACCCTGAATATCTAATCTTATTTATTTCATAGATCTATGGTCTATATTGGTGCCTTTGTACCTCCCTATTTGGGACCTTTGCCCCTCCCTCTCTATTCTGGGGATTCTGCACCCCTTCTCTATTCTGGGGGCCTAAGTCTCCTTTCTCTATCCATATTTGATTAATCTTGTTTACCCAAATGTGGGTGTGAGCATCCTATGGCTTTGTACTTCTTTATGCCTTGTTGACCCATTGGTGTAAGCACAGGAGATACCTAAGCTTGTTCCCCACACAATGGAAAAGGGTGATTATAAACCTTTTTGAGGAAATCATTTTATATGAAGGATTATATCCCTGTCCTATTAATGCTGTATCTTGGTGTTGAAATATGTGGAAATAATTCAGTAATTTCAAAGATAATTCATTATCTTTGAAAATATAGTATTCAAACTTGTAAATTCTACAAAGAAGTCTCAATCTAGACTGTTTACTGTTCTTTATAGATATAAGTGGGGATTTCCAAATAGAGAAAATCAAGGGTACAGATAGCTTTCTTTAGAAAACTCACTCTTGCCACTTCTCCCCTAGCATGTTATGAAAGTTTTCAAACCTACTTCAGCAAAGTTGAAAGAAATGTAGACCCATGTAACATCACCCAGCTTTTATAACTAATATCTTGCTATTCTTGCTTTATCCATAGCTATCCATCTGTTTGTCCCTCTGTCTTAGTTCTGATTCATTTCAAAGTAGGTTACAGTCATTAGTACATGTTCACCATACCCTCCCCTCCAACATCAAATACTTTATTATGCATACCATTAAACTAGAATTGAGAACTTTCTACAAATCGAGGCACACTTTTATCCTCATAAGGAATTAGCACTTTTTCAGTAACTGCTGATTTTGTTAACGGCTGATGCACTCATTCAATTAGGTTTTGTTTGTTTGCTTTGTTTTTGAGTGCCCACCATGGACCAGGCACTTGTCTAGGTCTGAGGGTACAACTGTTAACAAAACTGACAAGGTTCCTGGTCATTTTGGCTTCTGTAAAGAATTTTATAAGTATTCCCTGAACCAAAATGATGTTGTAAAATATAAATTCTAAGGCAGTAGCAATTTTAAGTGTAAGTATAAAGATTACTCACCTTGTGTAAACAGAACTCTAACTGGATAAATTCTCCATGATTTTAAACATATAATCTTAAATGTTAGAGAAATATATATGTAATGTTGAGAAGGGGGTGTAAGATCAAAACCTTTAGCACAACGATTTCTTTTTTCATCTATCGGAGGTATTGTTTTATACTGCTTCATGCATGGTGTGATTTATTGTGAGGAAAATGAACTGCAAGAGAAAATGCAAGGACTGCAAAGACATGATATATATCTCCATATAGGTGATTTCAACATAGGGATTTCAGTGAATTTTTTTTTTAACACATTTGAATACTATTCAACTTTTGAATTTCCTGATCAGTCTTTGGAAGTAGATGTGCCCTATGTGGGAGAAAATTGTAATAAATACAACACACTCAAGATGAATATCCCATGATATATGAATCCTTAAAGTGTTTCCCTTGTGGAGTAATTCATACTATAATAGTTAACCTTAAAGTTGCTGAAGAGACATATTTTTATACCATGATAATGATATATGAGAAGACATGTTTTCCAAAAATTAGTATGGTTTTGGTATTAAGACTACAGAAAGCAAATGCTTGGAAGCAAGGATATAATTCTAGTAGCTATAGTTCAAGCATAAAAACATAGCTATTTTCACTAGGACATGATAGTAGGCAAAGAAAGGACTAAATGTGTGAATGATAATAGTAAAAGAAAATGAGATAAGAGTTAGTAAAATTAAATCTAGAGAACAAGAAATAGGTAGCCAGTGATTTTTCTTTTCTTGTGCAGAACAAAATGTCTAGGAGAGTACACATACTGTTTTCAGAAATAAAGCTGATTAAGTGGGGAGATGATGAAAAACTCATATGTGAGTTCAAAATATTCACTAATTCTCATTAGCAGTCACATTATAGAATGTGTTTTTGCATAAATACTTTATTGGTTCTATTTTTATCAATAAATTATATTTCCTTATTTTAATTTTTCTGTATTTGAAATGTGACATCTAAATGTAAATATCCAGATACATAGAGATGAGGGATAGTAAGGAAAGTTGTCAAGGTGGCCTCATGGAAATGATAGTTAACACCAAGAGTAAAATGGAAGAAAATTCTCCACCATATGAGTCTTCATAAAAAGATTGATCCTGTAACCCACCATAAAAGTCATAGAGACTTAGACTTAGCTTCTTATTCCACCCTTCTCCCCCTTTCTCCCCTGGTAGAATGTAGAGAGCCCTAAAAGAGGCTGAAATGAGAACTTGATTGCAGATCATTTGGGAAGATTCCACTTGAAAGAAATGAGGTGGCATTAAGAGGGAGATGGGAGGGAGGGAAAGCCATTATATTGTGTGTTTATTGCAGAACTCTCTAAGGTAGAAAATGGAGGCTCAATTAAAAAATTTTTGACCTTTTGAGAAACTTACAGAATGCTGTCCTATCTCATGAAGGATGGAAAGTGAAAGTGTATCATTAACTTTATTGTATTCCCAAGGCTTGCTTCCATGTGCCAAGAACATTTTTAGAGTGTCAAACTAAATGTTGGTTAAAAAAAAAGATATAAAAACAGAAGTATATGCATTTTGAAATAGGATGCTGTCTGTACAGGGTGAGTTTGATCTCACATGGAGCTAACATCTATCACCTGTAGCTGCAACTAAAATAAAAAATAATTTGGCCAGGTAGAATGTAGAGCGCCACTTTTCAGTTCTTCTTGTATGTTAGTCATAGGCACAGAACCTAGGCTAGGAAGTTAAATTCATCTAATCAGGACTTTTAGTATGAAGGTAAATATGGAAAGTATCAAAGACCATGTAAAATAGAAGCTACTAGTGAAGGCAATGGTAACAAAAACCTGGCAGGATTTCCTTCATTTTAATGGTTGAATGATATTCGTGTATGTGTGTGTGTGTGTGTGTGTGTGTGTGTGTGTGTGTGTGCACGTGTGTGTGCACATGCGTGCGTGCATGCACATGCATGAGGCATTACATTCTCTTTTTCCATTCATCCATTAAAGGACACTTAGGTGTTTATATATCTTGGCTATTGTGAATAATGTCCCAATACATATGGAGGTAAAGATATCTCTAGAAATAATGATTTCAGTTGCTTCAAATATATGCCAGGAGTGATTGCTAGATTATATACTAGTTTAATTTTTAATATTTTTTGAGAAAACTCTATACTGTTTTCCATATGGCTGTGCCATTTTACATTCCCACCAACAGTGCATAAGGGTGCAGTTTTCTCCACATCCTTGCCAACATTTGCTATCTCTTTTTGATAACAGCCATCCCAGCCAATGTGAAGTGATATCTCACTGTGGTTTTGATTTCCATTTCCCTGATGATTAGTAATATTGAATACCTTTTCATGTATCTATTGGCCATTTGTATGTTTTCTTTAGAAACATGTTTATTCAGGTCGTTTGCCTTTGTTTAATTGGATTATTTGCTTTTCTGTTACTGAGTTATATGGGTTCTTTATATATATTGGCTATTAACCCAATTATACATGATTTGCAAATGTTTTCTCCCATTATATAGGTTGCATTTTCAATTTATTGATTTGCTTGCTGTGAAGAAGTTTTTAAATTTGATGTAGTCCCTCTTGTTTATTTTAGCTTTTCTTTGTGCTTTTGGTATCATCTGAGAAATCTTTGCCAAGACCACTGTCAAGAATTTCTTGCCCCTATGTTTTCTTTTAGAAGTTTTATGGTTTCAAAGACTTATATTTAAGTCCTTGATACATTACAAGTTATTTTTTGTGAGTGGTATAAGGTATAAGGTAGTTTCATTCTTTTATATATGGATATCCACTTTCCCCAACACCATTTATTGAAGAGACTGTTCTTTTCCCATTTTGTGTTCTAGTTATCCTTAAAAAATAATAGAATATATAAGTGTGGGTTTATTTCTGAGCTCTCTATTCATTTCCACTGGTATATGTGCCTTTTTTTGTGTCTATACTATACTGTCTTGATTAATACAGCTTTGTAATATACCTTGAAATCAAGAAGTTGCATGTGTTCTCTGTGTTCAACTTTGTTCCCTTTCTCCCTATCACTTTGGCTATTTGAGGTTTTCTGTTGTTCCATTAAAACTTTAGGATAGTTCCTTTTTTTCTACTTTGGTGAAAAACATCATTAGAATTTTGATCAATATTGCACTGAATCTGTAGCTCACTTTGGGTAGTATGGATATTATCATAACATTAATTTTTCCAGTCCAAGGGCATGAGATATTTTATCAAAATAGTCTTCTAGATTTCAGCATAGGGATCTTGGTTAATTTTATTTCAGGTATTGTATTGTTTTGATGATTGTACATGAGATTGCTTTCATTTCTTTTTCAGGTAGTTTGTTAGTGTTTTATAAATGCAACTTATTTCCCATCTTTCAACTTTACTGAATTCATATATTCTAACAGTTTTTAGGTGGAATGCTTAGGTTTTTCTACATATGAGATCCTGCCATTTGCAAACAGATAATTTTACTTTTTCCTTTCTGATTTGATACCTTTTATTTCTTTTTCTTGCCTCGTTGGTATGGCTAGAACTTCCAATACTAAGCCGAATAGAAATGGTGAGAGTGGACATTCTTGTCTTATTCCTGATCTTAGTGGAGAAGCTTTTAAAATATCATCAAGTATGATGTTAGCTATGGGCTTGTCATATATGGCTTTTATTATGTTAAGGAATATTCCTTGTATATCTAATTTGTTGAGAGTTTTTATCATTAAATGATGTTGAATTTTGTCAAATGCTTTTTCTCATCTATTGAGATGACCATATGATTTTTATCCTTCATCCTGTTAATGTGGTATAGCACATTTATGGATTTGCATATGTTGAGACATCCTTGCATCTCAGGGATGAATTCTACTTGCTGATGGTGTATGACCCTTTTAATGTGTTTTTAATTTGGTTTGATATTATTCTGTTGAGGATTTTTGCATCTATGTTCATCAGAGATATGTACCTGTTATATTTTTATATCATTTGTCTAGCTTTGGTACAGGGTAATGCTGACTTCATAAAGTGAGTTTGAAGGGGTTTATTTCTGTTTAGTCTTTTGGAAGAGTTTGAGAAGGATCAGCATTGATCCTTTTTTAAATATTTGGTAGAATTCACCTGTGAAGCCATCTGATCTTGGGCTTTTATTTGTTAAAAGATTTTTGATTATTACTGATTCAGTCCATTGCTTTTTACTGGTGTGTTCGGATTTTCTATTTCATAATTCAGTTTTGGTAAGTTGTATGTTTTTAGGAATCCTTATAAATCTTTGTAAATCAGATAATTTGTTGGTGTGTAGTCTCTGATCCTGTGTATTTCTAGGGTATGAGATAATGTCTCCTATTTTACTTATAATTTTATTAATTTAGGTCATCTGTCATCTTAGTCTAGTAAATATTTGCTAATTTTATTTCATTTTTTTCCCAAAATCCATCTTTCAGTTTCATCTTCTCTATTGTCTTCATAGTTTGTTATTCTTATCATGAATCCTCTTTCAGGTAATGTATCCATATTCCTAATTTTGGAGTAAGAAAAGTGAGTATAGCATTTCAAAGCAAAGTTATTTAAAAAGGTAGGAATGCCCTTTTTTCTTCAATCCCCTCTTCATGCATGGATGTAATGAGGACAGAATGGCCAGGGAATCAGCCCTGTTCTTAAATGATGGACTTGGGAATGAGACCCACAAATAGAGGAGTAAAATTGTACAAGGAGCCTGGTCTCTGATAATTATTGAACCACTGTGATTTTCCTGGATTTATTAATTCCTGGAACCTTTATGTGAGGGAGAAACTAATTTTTGTCTTAGCCTATTTCTCTTTTTTTAATGTTTTTTTGAGGGGGGGGATAGACAGAGAAGCAGAGACCGAGCACAAGTGGGCATGGGGGCAGAGAGAGAGGGAATCACAGAATATGAAGCAGGCCCCAGGCTCTGAGCTTCAGCACAGAGCCCAACATGGGACTCAAACCCATGAGCCTTGAGATCATGACCTGAGCCGAAGTCAGAAGCTTAACTGACTGAACCACCCAGGTACCCCTGTCTTAACCTATCTCTTGGAGGTTACTCTTAACTAAGAGAAATCTGATCCTAATCAATAGATGGGCCAAGAATGATCTTCATATATGTTAAAAATTGAAAGGGTGGGGAGGGTGGGGGCATAAGAAGACAAAGAGTAACCAGAGATAATGCAATAAGACTATAATAAAGGAGAAAATAATTTTAAGAAATGGAGTCACATAAAATGCCATGGAAAGCCTAAAGAAAAGATTATTTAGAGAATGCTACTACAATTTGAAGTCCTGGAACTCAGCAGTCACTTATAAGTGTGCAGTTAGTATACTTAATGTAACACCTAGAACATAAACAGAGAAGGTACTGGTATTTCATATTCATCAAAGAGGAAGGATAATTTGGCAATAATTAGAAGAGTCAGATGTATCACACTTGTTTTAAAGTAAGATCGGATAAAAGGTGACAATCAGGTAAAACCTTTTGGAAGTTTTAGATACATTGAAAATAATTAAGGAGAAATTTCCCAGAGATTAGAGACCAACATAAAGAATTAAAAATAGTCGGGCCATAATTGAATCAATTTTGTGTAAAGTTTAAGATCTTGGGCTTTAGAGTTATGTCTCTGAAAGCTTATATAAGCTCACACTACCCAGTGTAGTATTGTTCCTTTCTTACCTCCATTTGAATGGTCACTATGATGTTCTTTTTTCATTAAAAGATGTCTCTCTTTACTTAAGTGAATAGAATTACTTCTCAACCAGTTGTACAACATACCACTCTCATCTGTACTCCATGCACTGTAGTTTCACTGGCTTTCCTTTGGTTTTCAATGGGTTAGACAAATACATTTTTAAAATTCTGTTTTTCTTAAGTTTTTATTTAAACTCCAGTTAATCTACAGTGTAATATTAGTTTCAGTTGTACAGTACAGTACAGCAATTCAACACTTCATACCACACCTGGTGATCATCATAGCAAGTGTAATCTTTAATCCCCATCACTTATTTAACTCATCCCCCTACCAAACCTCCACCTCTTATGACCATCGGTTTGTTCTCTGTAGTTAAGAGTTTGTTTCTCGGTTTGCCTCTTCTCTCTTTTACCCTTTTGCTCATTTGATTCTTAAAGTCCACATAAGTGAAATCATGTGGTATTTGCCTTTCTCTGACTTCTTTTGCTGAGCATAATATTCTCTAGCTCCACCTATGTGATTGTCAATGGCAATATTTCATTCTTTTTTATGACTCGGTAATATTACATTGTACACACACACACACACTACATCTTCCTTATTCATTCATTAGTTGATGGACATTTGGGAAACAATCAACAAAATTAAAAGGCAACCTGTGGAATAGGAGAAGATACTTGCAAATGACATATCTGATAAAGAGTACCCAAAATATATAAATAACTTATAAAACTCAACACCCAGAAACAAATAATCCAATTTAAAAATGGACTGAAGACATGAATAGACATTTTTCCAAAGAAGACATCCAGATGGCCAACAGACACATGAAAATATGTTCAATATCACTAATCATCAGGGGACTACAAATCAAAACAAGATATTATCTCACATCCTTGACTTCTAAAGGCAACACATGATATGACTAAGCATGTAGTATTTGAAGCCAGTTTTAAATAAATATATATTTATATTATTTGACCAATGCATCTTTCCCTGTAAGACTTTAAGTTCTATGATGACAGAGATCATGTTGGCAGTTGCTTATCATTGTAAGTAAAGAATTAGACACTTCTGTTCTTCAGTTCTCTTATGACACTCTTCCTTTAAACTGATACAAAGATTATATTTAGATACCTTTGTCTATTTTCAGTGGGAGGTGAGGAGAGGGGTGACTAGATATTTGAAGATATGTAAAGAAATTCAATGAAACTTGGAGGGATTTGGAGGGGTTACACATTATTATTTTAACATGTTATTCTACAATAGAATATTCAGGTTTGAACATTATATCTTACAAATAATTATTTCTTTAATGGTACTCCAGGCAACATTCGTCTTTATCAAGGAGTTAATATGTCTCAGGGTACCTGGGTGGCTCAGTCAATTAAGCGTCAGATTCTTGGTTTTGGCTCAGGGCAGGGTCTCATGGTTTGTGAGTTTGAGCCCTATATGAGACTCCTTGCTGACAGTATCTCTTTCTCATCTTTCTCTGCCCCTCCCCTGATCCTGTGCGTGCTCTCTCTCTCTCTCAAAATAAATAAACTTTAAGAAAAAAGAAAAACAACTTTGTCTTACCTAAGTAGAAAAAAAAAATCTCCCTATCAGTGAAGAAACACTTGTGAAGGTCACTGTCCAAAAACAGACCCACTAAAAAGACTGGGATTTAATGATATGATTAGAGAACACTTCCTCTCCCCCACACCTTACTACAACAGCAACAGGGCTCCATTATAATACTAGTGAGCTGTAATTGAAAGAGCTGCAAGATGCAAACTCTCTGAGGAGGAGTACTTAGGAAAATTACAAATTAAAAGAAGAGGCAAATACAAGGACGCTTGAAGCCTCTGACACATACAGCTACAGCAAACAGTAAACACAAGCTAATTTCTAAAAAAATAGGTCTTGTGTTTAGACTTTGATCTGAAACATAAAACTTCTAGAAGAAAACTTTGTGACAGTTTTGACAAACATTTTTATTTTTTAGATAAGTTTCAAAAAATACAAAAGGGAAAATAAAATTTATCAAAACTAAGGTTTAAGTTGCTAAGTACACATTTAAAAAAATTAAAGACCATGCCACAGATTGTTAGAAAGTATTTTTGAAATTTATATTTAAGAAAGAACTATATCCTGGATATGACACTTGTACTTTTTAAAAGTTTATTTGTTTTGAGAGCAAGAGATCCTGCCCATGTGAGTAGGGGAAGAGCAGAAAAAGGGGGAGAGAGAGAATCCTACACAGGACCCTTGCTGTCAGCATGCAGCCCGTTGCAGGACTCACACCCATGAATTGTGAGATAATGCCCTGAGCTGAAACCAGGAGTTGGACACTTAAGTGACTGAGCTACCCAGGCACCCCCTTATTAGGACACTTTCAAAACTGGAAGACCACTACATACAAAGATGGACAAATGATTTTAACAGTCATTTTACCAAGATTGTATATAGTCAACAAGCTCACGAAGTTGCTGATCATCTTTGGTCATTAGAGAAATGTAAATTAAAATCACATTGTGTTACCACTGTATACTAAATGGAATAGCTAATGATACCAACTGTTGAAGATACGGAGCATCTAGAACTCTCGCCACCACTTTGGAAACAACTTAAAGGTGGTGCAGCATCTTTGGAAACAATCTGACAATTTATTAAAATAACACCTACGGTTACCTTATAGCCAGGTCATCTAATTTCTGTCTACCCATACAAGGTTTTTTATATGAACGTACATATCAACATTACTCATAATAACCAAATAGTAGAAAGAACACAACTGTTGATCAGCAGGGGATAAACAAAATATAGTGTATCCATGCAAAATTGTATAATAAAAAGGAGGAAATTAGGAACACACTCAACAACAGAAATAAATCCCAGAGATATGCTAGGTGAAAGAAGCCAGACAAAGACTATATACAATTCCATTCCTGTGAAATTCTAGAAATGGCAAAATTATAGTGACAGAAAGCAGATGGGTAGTTTCCTATGTTGTGAGCCAAGAGTGGGAACTATGCAAGAAGACACGGGGATGCCTTGATCTGATGGAAATACTCTGAAGTGTGTGGGGGCATTGTCATGAGGAAGGGAAAAGCAGATCCTGACATCCAGATGCTACTCGCCTGGTGCTGTGAGCCAGGAACTGGTGGGACTATGAGCTGGCCTACTACCACTTACAGCTGGCTGTTGGTGTACTTGTGTTAAACAGTTTCACAAACTATCAACATTAAATTAAAAAAAGGCTTCTTTGTCTCTATGAAGGCCCAAGCTAAAAACAAGACCACTCAGTAATCCTGGCTGAAATATTCAAAATACAAGCATTGTTTGAGACACAAATAACCAAATATTTCCTGGTCCTAAAATGAATAACTGCTCAGTTAACATCCTCAGTCAGTCTAACGTTCCCTTCTATTGTCTAAGATTAAAGATACCCAAGCCTGGAATTAACCCTGCTTCTTGACAGCCTCCAATCCGAAACAAGACCTTATTTCCATAAACCCTATAGAAAGTAAACTAGCATGAGCTCTAACACCCTCTTCCTGAGACACCCTGTGGTACCCTAAGTGTGTGGAACACAGCTTATTCAACTATGGGTGTATTTCTGGTACTTTTGGCTCTTGAAGGCATTTATAGTTGCCCATCTATAAGCATTTGCCAAAATTCATCAGACTGTATACTTAAAAATGATAAACGATACTTAAAAATGATCTTTATAGAAGAGTTGATGCATCTTTTAGGAAGTTCCTGTAGTAACCAACCAAATTATTTCAGGAACAAGAATTGTTTTGAGTGCTTAGTCAACTTAAGATACAGAGCCTAATTGAGTTTTGGTTTCCCTTAAATAAGTCTGTTAAGAGAGTTCCTCCAATTTGACCCTATGTTCCCTGTTGAAAATAACACTGTCTAAAAATATGTTTATAAGCTGTCTTTTGCTCTTCAATCATTCTTTGGTTACATATTTGCTCTTTATTCATGGGTATGATTTGTTGAATGTCAGCTCCCCAAGTATCACCAGCACAACATGCTGATGACTCCACAAAGTTTTGGCAGTGTCTCAGAAAGGAAACACAAAGTCAGAATTTCCTGAGAATTTTAAGTTTAAGACTGATTTTTTTTATCAGTTTCTTACCTGTAGACTAAAGTATCTACCTGCTAGTGTCTATTAAATTTGGTAGTACATAAGCTTGTTTTTCCATCGTCTATGAATTGAAAGACTGGTCTTTTAATTCAGAAGCTTAATTAGGATAAATAAGATTCATGATGTAAGGGTGTATCATTAGTGGACTCAGCAAGGTGAAGATTTTGAGACTTTGATACAAAGGGCAGATACTATTTGCTGATGATCTCTATAGAAGAGTTGATGCAGCTTTTAGGAATTCCTGTCGTAAACAACCAAGTTATTGTCCCAGGCAAGAGTCTCCTAGAATGTGGAAGTTTTGTTAAATAAGACAAAACAATGAAGTCATATTAATATAGTTAGTAAACTGGGCTGGATAAAATATAGATAGTTTCAATTCTCAAAGTCCAAACTGTGTTGGACAAAGGCAAATATGTGGTTTCAGTCCTCAGGTTAAAACTGGTATATGTTTTTTCCTCCATTAATTTATCTCTTTTCCAATCTGTGTTTACTGAAAATAAATTAATGTCTCCTACAGTAATACTTTACTTAAGAGAACAAAAAGACTGCAATGACTCCCTGTTGCCAAGTTAAATTTTTAGAAAACCAGTCAGAACACTTGGTTGCCTCAGTCCATAGAGCGTGTGCATCTTGATCTCAGGATTATAAATTTGAGCCCCATGTTGGATGTGGAGATTACTTAAAAATAAAATCTTAAAAAAAATAAAAAGAAAACAAGAGACACCCGGGTGGCTTGGTTGGTTGAGTGTCCAACTCTTGATTTCAGCTTAGGTCTTTAGATCCCCATGTTGGGCTTTGCGCTCCTGCGCGAGTCTGCTTCACATCCTCCACCCTGCTCTTTCTGGTCCTCTCCTGCTCATGCTCACTCTCTCTGTTACACACTGTCTCTCAAAAATAAATAAGGTAAAATAAAATAAAATAAAATATTAAAAAAATAAAATAAAATATTAAAAAATTAAAATAGCATGATAAAATAGAAATAAAAACACTTACATATCTTATTTCTAATACTTACCAGAAACTAATAATGACTTAGACATCATTGAAGCCATACTCCCCAGGGGCTAACCTTTCTTCGAAAGTTCCCCCCCTTTTCCATGCAGGTTTCCTACTTTCCTTATATACCTGCTACACCTTGAATAATTTGTTCTTCACCTCTTATTTTTATGTTCTTCTTTGTACACATAGTCAGTGTGCACATTTTCATGAAGTTCTATATTCATCCTAAGGAAAATTATATACACTTGGAGAATTTCTATAAATATACTAGCATACAAATTTTCCCACATACCCTCCCCTGGTAAGAAAAGCAGCCTTAATCAGTATAAAAGTGACTTGCCTTTTAATTTACATTTTCTCAAAAGCAGATTATATAATGTTTCTCCCCACCCCCACCTAAGAAATACCATTTAAGATTCTGCTACTCAAACCTTGGAGTGGTATGAGGCTAGCAGCATTAGCCTAACCTGAGAGCTTATTAGAAATGCAGAATCAGGCTCCACCCCTGATCTACAGAATCAGAGTCTAAGGTTTAGCAAGTCCTCCTGGTGATTTATAAGCACATTAAAGTTTAGGAAGCACTAGCTTAAGTTATTTGCAACATCTCTGAGGCAGTCTTTCTAATGGTATTAATAGTTGGAATTAAATCATTTTTATGAATTAATAATTGGCTTCAGGCACTGTAGCTTCTTGTATGCTCTCTTAGCTTCTCAAAATACAGTGTCCGCCAGGAATTGTAGTTACTTCAAAGTTAGCAAAGCTCTTTTCTCCCTCAAGCCATATGTGGTAAGGAAATGATTTAGGAAACACTTCAACTCAGGTGGGCTTTGTTAATTTCAAGGTGATATTTATACTGCAGAGAAAATTCTTAATTTGACTGACAAGGGTCATGAGAATTTCAGAAATTCCTAAGTTATTTAAATTTTAATAAGCATTAGTAAAGGATAGAATACAATGAAACCTATATAAGAGTCTGGCAGGAGAGATCTTTCTTCAGGGTAATTTCAAATGAGATCCGAACAGTAAATGAGAATTATCCACATGAAATGGACTATGGGAAATGGGAGAAGAGCACATCTGGCAGAAAAAGAAGCAATGAATGCTGTTCAGTATGCTCACAAAACAAATGGCTGAAGCATGAAAATCGGGAAGAACATGGTAGAATCTGATAAATCTGATGAATATGGTTCTTTCTTAAACTCCTGTGCATTTCTTTGTACTAAAAGAAACACACGCAGTCTTTTCTATTAGAGTGCTGTTATATCTGACCAGAATAATGACATTTTTTTATCTGGACAGTTGGAATGGCATAAACATGAAGAAATACCCATTATAAATTAGTTGGAAAGTAGAATCATTGTGACTTACTATTGGGAAATTATAAAAGGAGATTGTTTTAGAATAACCAGCTCTAGTTTCATTGATCTTTTCTGTTTTTCTAGTCTCCATATTTCTTCCTACTGTTAACTTTGTTTTTTTTTTTCTTTTTTTCTAATTCTCTGAAGTATAAAATTAGGATTTTGGAGATTTTTGTCTTTTCTTAATATATGCACTTCTTGCTATAAACTGCCCTCTCAAAATAGCTTTTGCAACATCCCATAGATTTTGCTATTTTTTGTTTTGTTTTTATTTTGCTTTTATTTATTTTTTCTTTGACTCATTAGTTATTTAGGAGTATATTGTTTAATTTCCACATATTTGTAGTTTTACCCGTTTTTCTCTTGTTAATTTCTAGTTTCATACCCTTGTGTTCAGGAAAGATACTTGACATGATTACGTTCTTTAAAAAATTTTTTTAATGTTTATTATTATTGAGAGACAGAGATACACAGAGCATGAGCAGGGGAGTGGTAGAGAGAGGGGGAGACACAGAATCTGAAGTAGGCTCCAGGCTCTGAGCTGTCAGCACAGAGCTCAACGTGGGGCTTGAACTCAGGATCTGTGAGATCATGACCTGAGCCAAAGTCAGTCGCCTAACCAACTGAGCCACCCCAGGCACCCCACTGACATGATTACATTCTTTGTATATTTTCTAAGACTTGTTTTGTATCCTATCATATCTATCCAGGAGAATGTTTCTGAAGAGCATGATTCTGCTGCTGCTGAACAAAATATTCTTTATATGTCTGTTAGATCCATTTAGTCTAAAGTATGGTTCAAGTGCAATGTACCCTTGTGAATTTTCTCTCTGGATGATCTATCCATTGCTGAACATGGGGTATGGAAATCCACTATTATATTGCTGTCTTCCTCCCTTCATATATGTTAGTATTTGCTTCATGTACTATGCACTATGATGTTGGATGCATATATATTTACAATTGTTATATATTTCTTGATAAATTGACTCTTTTGACATTATATAACAAGCCTTTTTGTTTCTTATCACTGTTCTTGGATTAAAGTCCATAGCTCTTTTCTTTTGGTTTGTACTTTCATGGAATATCTTTCCATCCCTTAATTTGGGCTATGTGCGTCCTTAAATCTAAAATGAAATCTCTTGTAGGCAGCATATACCTGGGTCTTCTTTTTTCACCTATCCTGATAGTCTGTGCCTTTTAATTGTTGATTTCAGTCCATTTAAATTTAGAGTAATTACTAATGTAAGATGTTACTAATGCCATCTTATTAATTGCTTTCTGGTTGTTTTGTGTTTATGTTGTCTCTTGTTCTTTCTGTTTCTGCCCACCTTTGTAAATTAGTGGCCTGCTCTACTTCCCTTTCTTTTGTGATGCTACTCGAGGGTTTTGCTCTGTGCTTACCATGAGGATTACATATAATGTCTCAGATAAAACAGTTCATTTTAGGCTGATAACAATTTAACTTTAATTGCCTAAAAGAGCTCCCCCCCTTTTATGTTTTTGGTGTCACAATTTACCTCTTTTTATGCTACTCATTAACAAATTATGGTTGCTATAAGTTGTTTTGAATGCTCTTTAGCTTTAAATTTTATCCTACAGTTAAACAGTTAACACACCGTCCTTGTACAGGATTAATTTTCTAAATCTGACAGTATATTTGCCTGAAGAACTCCTTTCAGCATTTCTTGCAAGGGAGAGGTGGTGGTGATGGACTCCAACAGGTTTTGTGTAAACCTTGGCAACTCCTTCATATCTGATGGATAACTTTGTTACACAGAGTATTTTTGGCTGGCAATTTTTATCTTATAATACTTTGAATATGCCATTTCACCCTCTCCTGGCCTGTAAGGCTTCTCCTAAGAAATATGCTGATATTCAAGTGGAGATTCCATTATAGGCACTCTTATCCTTGCCCCCACTCTCCACCCACTACCTTTAGGATTCTTTCTTTATCTTTGATGTATTAGGTTTCATTATAGTGTCTTAAAGATGGGCTTTTGGCATTGAGATTACAGGATGATTTCTTAGCTTTGTGAACTTGGATGTCCAGGTCTCTTTCCAGGCTTGGGAAGTTCTTAGTTATTTCTTTAAATAAACTTTCTGCTCTGTATTGTTTTTTTCTCTTTCTGGAAACTTTATTATTCTAATATTTGTACATTTGATTAAATCTTATACATCTTACAGGCTTTCTTTGCTCTTTCTCTCTCTCTCTCTCTCTCTTTTTTTTTTTTTTTGTTCCCTTCTGACTGATTGGGTTATTTCAAAATTCCTGTCCTCTTGATCATTTATATTTTCATTTGCTTTACTACCAATGCTCTTTATTGCATTTTTTAAAATTTCATTCCTTTAACTTTTCAACTCCAGAATTACTGTTTGGTTATTTTTAGTATTTTTCTTTTTAAATTTCTTATTTTGTTCACGTATATTTTTACTGATTCATTGAAGAGTCTTTCTATGTTTTCTTGTTTTAAATGGCTTCTGTCTCTATTAATTCTTTATAAACTTACCATTTTGACACATTATTTAAAAATATTTATTATTGAAAAACATGGGAATAAATTTATCCATTTTAATTGCTACATTTTATTTTTATGCAATAATAAAATTAATATATTTACTCTATTGGTGAGATATAGTTAGATTACATCTTTTTCTATTACAAACCCATACTGCATCTAACATGCTTTTACCTGTTTTATGGGACACATATTCAGATATAATAGACATTTCAAGTTGCTATTCATGGTGTCCTTATTTCACACATACTAGGTATGCTCTGTGCTATACTAGTCAGAATGAAACACTGAACATGATCATGGATTGATTTTGTCCAATAGCATATGAATATTTATTCTTATGAATTTAATTGATACATTAAATACAATTGGAATAAAATCCCAAAAGTATTTTATATCACTTAAAATATTGAACTTAAAATTCTTTAGAGAATAGAACTAAGAAAACTAAAAGGTTTGAGGGAAGAAAGAGGGCTAATTCAACCCAGATAATAGACATCAGTATAAAATTGATCTAAGGTTTACTTCTATACCATGATAATTTTTATAAATATATTACTTATTAGTTAAATTAATGTGATTTTTCTATTTCTATTTTTAAAGGATGATGAAATTGGAATATTTATGTGAATTCCTTGTTCTAATTCATTTATCCTGACAACTTTGGTTGGTGATACAATTTTCATATTGACAGTTCTGTAATATTACCTTTTTATTTTATAAAAATAATTGCCAAAATCATTTTAATCTAAACCACAGAGTTATTTTCTTCAACTCTGAAATGCCTAGAATTCAGCTTCTTAAAAAAAGTTTATGAGAACTATATTTGCTCAATTACTTTGTGATTAAAATTATGCACCGATATACTTATGCTTGAAGTACAGTTTGTCTGGGTAGTCAATTCTTCAGCCATAGTAGTTTTCTTGAATTTTTCTTTGATCAGTGTAGAAAATATGATGCAAGATTAATGGTTAACATTTATTATTAATATTTATTATATTGATATTATTATTAATATTATTCTATTATAGTTAATATATTATTTTAATAGTATAACTATTATACTCTCTTTTGATAATACCTAAAGATGCCTATTTTGTTTGGGGTTCCTGTTGTTTTATAAGGATACATATTGTGGTTTATCATTGTTTTGTTTAATTTCCCTAGAATATAGGGAGTCATTTCAATCTTCACAACATAATTTTTTTAGTTCGGATAAACTTTTTTCTGTTTGCTCTTTGAATTTTGTTTCACTTCAGTGAGTTTACATTTCTTTGTTGTTTTTTTCATAACTACTGTCTTTGTTTCTCTCTCAATTGGCTTTTCTCAATGTATCTCCCATGTCACTTTTTCCCCCTTTGAGTAGTGTCTATGCATTTTTGTGTTATTTTCTCTGATTTTCATTACTCTAAAATATTTACTTTGTATGTCTCATTTTGTCCCTATCATTGTTCATCTTTATCTCATGCATCTACCTGAGCCAATGTAAATCTGCTTTGAGTTCTTTTGATTATTTTTTTGACTTTTGTGCATTTATGATTATACGACCATGAGTTTTAAAGTTTTAGTCAAAATTTGGTTTATCATAATACTGGTTTCTGATGAATGTTCTCATGTAACATTTATTGTCTTATTTCACTCCATTTTGGTTATAATGATCTTGTATAGCACCTATTCTTGGTTATTTTGGATTGCCAGCTGTTCTTGAGACAGCAGTGTTGTTCTTGTTGCACAAGTTTTATGTGGAAGAGGGAGCTAAGAGTACTCTATACATCAAGGATTCTTTCCAGTTCAAAGTAAATTTCCTATATTTTGGACTTAACTACAGAATGGCTTGTATTTCTTGTATAGTTACAGATATTTGGCAGAAGTCAGGAAGGAGAAGATGTATGACCGTGTCCCAGTTTTCTGCTGAAATTAAATTTTCTAGATCTCACATGAATTCCTTTATAGGCAAAGACATCTATATTAAGATATCACTGCTTTTTCTAATAAGTATACTGCAAAATGTATAATGGCTAAAATATGAAGTTGATTTTTCTCTTACATTAACTTGAAATTGGTAAAATTGATTTACATGGGGATTTCTCCAAATATACAAAGACAAGGCTGTTAAACTCTCTGGTCTTCACTATTGTGAAAGCATGGCTTCGGTTCCATCATTCTGTCTCTAACACACTGGCAAAGGAGGGCATACAGAATTCTAACGTACAGGGTATTATGTGCTGAGCATTGAAGTGATACATATTCACTTCCATCCTTATTCAAAGGAAGTTGCTTATTGGCAGGTGACTCTCTTCTAAGAAGTTATATCAATATCAGTGCTCCTTCCATCTTACAACTTTTCCATCTTAACATGCATTGTCCAGTGTGCATTGTAATTTTATTAGGAAAGATCTTGTTTATTATGTATAATGGAAGAGTAAATGTAGTATACAGGAGGTTTTGTATTGAGAGATTTAACAGTGTCATTTATCATTAAAAAACATTTTTTAAAAGTGTTTATTTTTGAAGGAGAGAGAGACAGAGCATGAACGGTAGATGGGGAGGGGCAGAGAGAGAGGGAGACAGAATCCAAGGCAGGCTCCAGGCTCTGAGTTGTCAGCATAGAGCCTGATGTGGGGCTTGAACTCAGAAACCATGAGATCATGACCCGAGCCGAAGTTTGGTGCTCAACCAACTGAGCCACCTAGGCATCCCATACAGTGTCATTTATCATTTATACACATATTCCACTAGCTAAAACTAAATACTCAGCAATACATATTTATAAGAAAAGCTATAAAATTTATTCCTATTTCCAGAAGTGTTTTTTTTCTTCACAGGTAGCCTTTTTCTGCCATATTTATTATAGATATTAAGTGTTTAAAAATATTAAGCATCTAGGCAAGTTTCCTAGCAATACCACATGTCTTTTGTTAAGCATAGGCTTTCTCCTTTACATTATTTTGAATAGGTAGTAACACGTGACTCATTTTGCCTGGACACATTGCGCCAACATTTTTTTAAATCTCTGTGCCATGCTCTGTTTTGTGATTGCTCCCCAGAATGTAAGCTAAAATCATTTTTATTCTTGGACCCCTTTCTGAATTTTTTTAACGTTTATTTTTGAGAGAGAGAGAGAGAGAGAGAGAGAGAGAGAGAGACAGAGCATAAGTGGGGGAGGGGTACAGAGAGAGGGAGACACAGAATCCAAAGCAGGCTCTAGGCTCCGAGCTGTCAGCACAGATCCCGACGTGGGGATCGAACTCACAAACCATGAGATCATGATTTGAGCCGAAGTCAGACACTTAACTGACTGAGCCACCCAGGCACCCCTTGAAGTTTTGACTATTATCCAACCCCAGGACTGGGATGGGGGAAGGCTTACAGCATCAATGTAATAGCTATCTACTTGTCACTAGGGTGTCTGGCTGGCTCAGTTGGTAGAGCATGTGAGTCTTGATCTCGGGGTCATGAGTACAAGCCCCACGTTGGGTGTGGAGCCTACTTTAAAAAAAAAGACTCTACTTGTTACTCACATGTGTTTCTATATCCCCCTCTTATCTCTCTCCACTGAGAAAGCCCTATCTATCCTGGAGAGGTAATCATGATCTGGCTTGTCATATATTTGTCTGGGTCAAATTCCTTCATATTTTCTCTAGGACACACACACACACACACGCACGCACAGTAAAGATTACTTAATTTGTCAGTTTTCTTCTGCAGTCAGCTTTTCGAGAGCAAAGATCAGAGACCATTCTAGATTATTAAGACTGGAAAGATGAAGATGGAAAGGGAAGCATGAAATTGGCTAAGGATGGAACTGGGGAATAAGAAGAGAAAAACAATATTAATGTTTCAAAAGTAACACTGTTTCCTTTCTGTATTGCCCACATGCCCAGTTTTGCATTTGGGCAAAGAAAATTTGTGTGTCATTCAGATGCCATTTAAAGCTATCCTTCCCTTTGATGTTATAGTTTTTTTTTTTTTGTTAAGTATTGTATCATTTTTCCCCCATATTCATAGTGTGTTTGCATATACCTGAGGGTACCATATGTATGACTGACTAATAGATTTACTCGTTCAGTCAAAAGCAAATCCATAAGTATTGTTACTGGATGTACCCTTCTTTCTCTAATAAGTGGTGATTTTTAGATAAATTATGATTTAAGGTAACACCAAGTAATTACATTCTATGACTCTGCCTTTTTATGTGTGTATACTAATAGGATTTAAAAATTTTGTCAACAAATGCTAAAAAGCCTATATTTACCTTTGCTCCCTAGTTTCTGCTGAGTACACTTCATCCAAGAAAATTTAAATGTATCTTTATTATAACCATTAAAAATTAAACTTTATTATTTTTGAGCTATTATATTTTACTATGTAGGTTAATTACAGTAACTGTGTTTACCTTAATTAATATAGTGGGGCTTGTTTTGACAAAACTTTTAGAATTAAAGCTAGAATCAGAAGGACCTTTTTTCCCTAACATTTTGGATAGAACCTACAGAAAGCTAAGAGAGAAAAGGGGTTACAGTTTGCCCAGGCATATAGGTAATAGAAAAACTCACAGTAATACTCTGAATTCAGAACAGTGAAGAACAGAATGCTGCCTTGTTTATAATGGGGCCATCTGAATAACACTGGACTTAGATCGCACAAAATTGTCTAAGGATCTGTAAGGAACAAACAGCCAGTGATAACACTGGAGAAAGTTTGCCAGTGGAGAAAGAAAACTCAATTACACAATTACTTTGTTAGATCAAAGCCAGAGGTAAAATGTTAATGGACAAACTCATTAGCTATAAGTATGGACCAGACAAAACTGAGAGTAAGATTGGAATTTCCTCATAACTGTACCTACTCAGTTTTCCCTGATTATACTACCAGGGTGGGGGAAAGTGATTATTCAATATGACTGAGACTATTTTTGTTGCTTTGAATGGAAGCTCAAAACATATAATACAAGTTACAGAATTTTTAAAAGTTATATTGCTTGCACATCTATAATGTGAAAGACATATGTGTGCATTTTCATAAAAGTCCATCTTCTGGTTGTCTGTCATCTCAGTCAACTTGTAAATTAAGCTCAGCCTTTGAAAACTTGACAGGAGTTGGTGCAATGATCTCTAGAAAAATAAAAACTAAGATTCTGGCTGGGCTTTCTCCATGTCCGTTTCCTTGATTTTTTTTTTTTTTTTTTTTTTTTTTTTGCTGACCATAGGGTTTTCTACATATTCCATGATCTCTCCAGTCCTCTTAAAAAATGTGATCTCCACTTAAATTAATTTGAATTAGATTTTGCTTTCTAAGAACCCAAATGATCCAATCCTGCTTACTCACTGAAGTCTTTAGCAATTTCATGTTACTTTTGTTCCTTAGCCTTGATTATTTACCTTTCCCCATCTTGCTTGTTCTTTTCTGTGTATCAA
Organism: Prionailurus viverrinus; assembly: GCF_022837055.1. NCBI lineage: Eukaryota > Metazoa > Chordata > Mammalia > Carnivora > Felidae > Prionailurus > Prionailurus viverrinus. The sequence continues at coordinate 56,762,610 of NC_062578.1, forward strand.
TATCTTTAAAAGAGTCAAATTTAATTGCAGGTGTGTATAAAAAACACAGAAAACAAAAATGGGAAAAATATATATAACTATTGACTTCTGCTTCCAGCTACAATGGAATTGCTTATATTAATACATAAGGGTACTCCCAATTGAAGAATTATAATGGCTTGTAATTAAAAAAAAAAAAACCCAAAACCCAAAACCCAAAAAACAAAACAGTACTTTGATAGTCCCAGACAGCAAAATAGGTTGCCTGAACTTGAGTCAAGATCCTACAGAGGAGGAAAATATGATAGTGTATAAAGTGTACAAACACTTTAACTTTCTTTTCTCTTGAAAAAAATATAGGTACTTGAGAGAAAGAAATGAGTCACTAGAAAAACAAAAGCATAGATATGGTAGGAGAAAAACATTTACGGATACTGTTCACACACAGTGAGATAGCGTCAAGCAATAAAGGGGAAACAGATGAATGTTGTGAATTAAGGGTGAGAGTGTAAAAGCAACCTAGATATGCTTAAGTAGAATTCATGAACATGTACAATAAATGCTTAGCCATGTGTAAATTATAAATTATCTGTATTAAAAGGAATAAAGCCTATAAACTATTAATAAAATAATGAGATACTTAGTACAATTTTACTTATATAATCAAACATATATAAACAGCACTATATACCTTGATAGAAATCTTACTGTTTTGGCTATAGAAACATAATTGTTTTAATTTGCATTTTCTGATTACTAGTGGTGTTGAACATCTCTTCCCATATTGGTCATCTATTTATCTTTTGTGCATTCATAGCCTTACCTTTTCTTTCTGTCAGCTTTTTCATCTTTTTCTCCTGGCATTTAAGGGATTTTGGTAAAGTCAGAATATAAATATTTTCCTTGAGAGAGGATATTTGCAATATACCATATAATATATTCTACCTATAAATTTTATAAATGGGTTTTGTACAGTGCGGTTCATTTTACTTTCAAGATTACTGTTGTGTATCCATCTATATAAAATTTGGATGGGAAAGTTAAATCTATCGAGAGAGATCTGTCTCTCCTCTTTAGTTACTGAAGCTCAATTTTTAGTTTGTTTCATTGCTATATGAAATAATTATTGTAATTTCCAGCCTCACTTTGGAACTATATGCAGCCCTGTAACTAATTTCTAACATGAGATTTAGCAGTAAGTGTTATATGCCACTTCTTTTAAGGATGTTTAAAGGGAAGTGATTCACCTTGGAGTTTCTCCACTTAGGCCTTTACTCATTTCTTCTTTGTTGCAGTACAAAAGTTTGACATCATGGCTAGAGTTCAGGATCATGAATTTACCTTGACAATTAATAAGGGATAAGGGCATCATTGCCTAATGGAAAGACTAACAAAACAATTTATAAGTGCAGACATTGAAGTTGCCATTGCAGCCAGCCAGTAGCACTTACTAAAGCAGGAATTGCTAACTGTGTTCAAACCCCATTACAGAGTCCAAGAACAATATCAATCTTGCTCCTAGGTAATTATTCAACTGATTTGAAAACTTATGCCCCCACAAAAACATAAGTGTTAATGTTTAAAATATTTTTTAATGTTTATTTATTTTTGAGAGAGAGAGACAGAGTGTGAGTGAGTAAGGGGCAGAGAGAGAGGGAGACACAGAATCCAAAGCAGCTTTGAGGTTTCAAGCTGTCAGCACAGAGACAAATGTGGGGCTCGAACTCTTGAACCGCAATATCATGACCAACCAAAGTCAGGCACCTAACTGACTGAGCCACCCAGGTACCCCTAAGTGTTAAAGTTTAGAGCAGCTTTATTTGTATTCACCCAAAACTAGAAACAACCAAGCTACCCTTTGACAAGTGAATTGATGAACACCCTGTGGTACTTCCATACAATGGAATATTATCCAAAAATAAAAATAAATGAGTTATTAAGTCACAAAAAGACACAGGTAAATCTCTAATGCATATTATGAAAGAAGCGAGTCTAAAGTGACTATGGACTATATGATTCCAAATATATGATATCCTAGACAAAAGTAAAACTGTAGAGATAAGAAAAGATCAGTGGTTTACAGGTTGTGGGAGGGGAGGATTAAATAGGTGACACACATGGGGTGCCTGGGTGGCTTAGTTGCTTGGGTGTCTGGCTTTGGCTCAGGTCATGATCTTGCAGTTCGTGGGTTCAAGCCCCGCATCAGGCTCCGTGCGGACAGCTCAGAGCCTGGAACCTGCTTTGGATTCTATGTCTCCCTCTTTCTTTGACCTTACCCTGCCCACTGTCTTTTTGTCTCTCAAAAATAAATAAACATTAATTCAAAATTTAAAAAAAAAATAGGTGAAGCACAGGAAATTTTTTTGATGGTGAAACTCATATATACTTTAATAGTTGATATATTATACATTTGTCAAAACCCATACCCTTTGCAGCACAAAGAGTGAACATTAATGTTACATAATTTAAATGGATTTGGAAGGTCCATATTCCAGGATGGAATGCAGAATAAGACAAAAAAATATAACTGTATTACAAATGTGTGAAACAGCTTCTTTGAAGGGGATGAGGTCATCTGCTGACCTAAGTAATTTTGGAATAGAGTAGATTCCATAAGGATTAAATGTAAAATAATTTACATGTAAGAAGCACTTTACTTTAGTTGGTGAAGTTATTTCCCATAGTGTATAGATTAACAATTTTAATTTTGCCATATATGTATACTAGAATTAAACAAGTAGATGGCAAGTGAATGGGGGGAATCTAGTTTCTCACTGTTGGAGTAGGAATTTACACATATGCTAGGGAAAGAGAGTAGAGTGACTCTTGGCAGTGGATTAGAGTTGAAGGTAGGAGTATTAACTCATTCATCTTAAATAAAGATTTTTAAATATGTCAATTACATATTTACACTTATATTTATAAAAATTATAAATTTTGATTACAAGGATTAGTCTATACACTTATTTTTCCTTGCTGTATCAGCTGAGAGAGCCTAAGAGCAACAATACTCCAGTAGCAAAGATCACACCTAGTGCCTAGAACCCAGATTTTGGTTTCTAATACCATGCTCCAATAAAAAGAACCACAACTCTTAGGAGGAATAGCTGATTCTAGGAATAGGGCAGGGAATGTATAATATGAACCTGAAGTATTTTACACCACCAGAAAAATAATAGTGTTGAAAAGAAAAAAGCCTTGAAACATAAAAATCCCTCTCCCCCACAATTTGAGAGCATGTCAAAGGACACAGGAGACCACTGGAAAAGCACCCACTATCCAAATATGGAACAATTTGAACAAGAACAAATTAACATTAAATTTTAACTATAAAACAAATACCCATGAGTCGATTTCAGTGAAATGAATGATTAAATGAGGAAACAAATCTTTCATGCAGAAGAATTTGAAATTATTTATGTTAACTATTCCATCTTCAAGGAAGTAGAACATAATTCTCCATTAAGTGGGGACATTCCTCCAGAGTATTTTATGGAAAGAGGGAAGAATTATTTTACAGTGGAGAAATCTGAAAAACAGTTATGGGGTCTTTCAATAGTGTAACCAAAGTTAACAACAATGGAAGTTAGGTTATTACTTTATACCTTTGATACAGTGAAATTAAATAAAACTGTGTTCTGTGGTCAAGAACATATAACACTAGTCTAAACATAAGACACATCCCAATGGAGGGATGTTCTGAAAGATACCTGGCTATTAGTCCAAACTACCTTCCCAAACTATCAAGGTCATCAGTAATAAGAAAAATTCTCAGCAGCTGTTATAGTCAAGAGGAGCCTAAGGGCAATGACTACTACACATCATGTGATATCCTAAATGGATTTTAAAGAGAAAAAGAACATTAGATGAAAACAAGGAAATTTGAATAATGTGTAGATATTAATAATGTGGCTCAATATTGATCTATTAATCTAATGAATGTACCATTCTCACATTAGATATTAATAGGGGGAACTGGTATGGAACATATATTAATTCTCTATATTATCTTCCTAGTTTTTCTACAATTCTAAAACCCCTCCAAAATAAACTATGTGTGCATATATATGTGATATCCTGGGAAGTCCATAAAATCTCCAAAGAAAACTCCATTTCTATTTGTTCTTTACACCTATAAACACATTTCTGCACCCATCTTTTTTCCTGGGAAACAACTATTCTAACGTTTATTTATTTTTGAGACAGAGAGAGAGCATGAACAGGGGAAGAGCAGAGAGAGAGGGAGACACAGAATCTGAAGCAGGCCCCAGGCTCTGAGCTGTCAGCACAGAGCCCGACGCGGGGCTCGAACTCACGGACCGTGAGATCATGACCTGATCCGAAGTCGGACGCTTAACCAACCAAGCCACCCAGGCGCCCCTAGAAACAACTATTCTAAATTCCATAGACTGTTGAACAATTTCATAAACGATTACTTTTTTGGACATGATAGATAATTGCTAATAGTAGATATTATAAGATGGTTCAAATGTGAAGTCTCTTGATAATGCCTTTTGGTAACGGTCTGTATTAGACAGACCATATCAGCAAGGGGAAATCATGAGGGCAGGAAGAGTTATCTGTAATTAGGCTACCAAAATAAATCTTAATCCAGTCAAAAGGATACTGTGCAGAAGGTCAATGAATTCTAGGCTCTCCCAGGCATTAGTTTCTCTAACAAAATTACTATTACAGATACAGTAGGTAAAAATATCCACTTGTCTTCATTGTTTTACCACACTAACTTGATCACATTAGTGGGAAATGCAATAGACCAAAAAATCCAGAAATGCTTGGAATCAAAAAGTCTTAAAAATACATAAATTCTTTTGTCTTTAGCAAAAGTCCTTACCAATTTCCTCCCCAGATCTTTGACAAAATGAAGCAAATTACACCATAATTGTGTTTCTTATTTGTTTAAGTACAATTCCTACCCCAAACCCACTCATTTTCATGAGGTGGGGCAAGGGGGTGAGGGATTTGGGCTGTTGATAGGATAATTCAAAATGGGGTTGTCCCAGTAAAAGCCTTGCTCAGACCCTATCTCAGCTTGATCATATTTCTTGTATGTTTTGTTTCCTTTCAAATCTGTGGTTTAAAGAATGAAAATTGTTCCACTGTTGTGTCATTTTATTCTATTTTTCTTTTTTTTTTTTTTGTAAAATTCTTCTCAGCATCCAGAGGCAGCTTAACTATTGAATCTTTTCCCACTTTCCCCTAAATGTACCTCCCTGAGCAATAGAAACAGAGATAAGGGATTCAGATAGTGGAGTTTTCAGACATGCATTTTAAAGTGATTATGTTTAATATTTGAGGAAATGAAAACAAGAATTCTGTTAGAAATGCATATACATATAACTGACATACTCCCACAAATAGTAAAAGACTGACAACTCCAAAGAAAAATTGGCATGGGACTTGAATAGCAATTTAACATAGGATTATAGCCAAAAGTCATTAATTTGTGAAAAAGTTCCCAACTTCATTAGTCATCAGGGAAACGAACATGAAAATAGCAATTAGATACCTCTAAATGCATACCAGAATGTCAAAAATTGAAGAGCAACAAATACCAAGTGGCAATAAGGAGTGGAGCAGTGGGAACTCATTTTCAATGCTGATGGGTATAAAAATTTTTGTATGCAACATACTTTGAAAAAACGTTGGCAGTATTTTTAATGGTTAAACAATATGCACACAATATGACCCAACAATTTCACTTCTAGATGTATAGCCCCAAAATATGCATATATGAAAATGGTTATGTGCAAGAATGTTTACAGCAGCATATTTCTAAAAACCAAAACCTGAGGGACACCTGGATGGCTCAGTCGGTTAAACGTTCAACTCTTTATTTCAGCCCAGGTCATGATGTCTGCACTGAGAGTGGAGCCTGATTAGGATTCTCAGACTCTCTCTTTCTCTCTGTCTCTGTCTCTGTCTCTGTCTCTGTCTCTCTCTCTCTCCTGCTCAATTACACTATCTTTCTCAAAACAAACAAACATTAAAAAAAAACAAAATGTGAAAACAATCTAAATGGCCATGAAGAGTAGAATAGATTGATAATTTGAGATCTCCTCATGGAATGCAATGCAACCTAGCGTCAAGATATAAAAACTGTAGGTCTGAATAGCAATTTGGGTTTGATTCACAAATTAAGTTGTATAAGACAAGTTGGACACAAAAACATACACAATGAAGATTCATTTTATTTAACAAAACACAAGTAAACATATATGGGATTATGAATTACTACTTTGGGGATACGAGAAGGGATAGTAATTGGAATCAGTATGTTGGAGATTTCTACAATACTGGTAACTGTTTAGTGACCTGAGTGATGACACTGCTTCATGCAGAAGAATCAAACTTGAAGATGAGTTATCTGAAATTAGCCAGTTAGAGGAACAAAATTTTAAAACAAACAAACAAAACATAGGGATGCCTGGGTGGCTCAGTAGGTTAAGTGTCTGACTTTGGCTCAGGTCATGATCTCATGGTGGTGAAACTGAGCCCTGCATCAGGTTCTGCACTCACAGTGTGGAGGTTGCTTGGCTTTCTCTTTCTCCCTCTCTCTCTGCCCCTCCCCTACTCTCTCTTCCTCTCTCTCAAAATAAATAAACTTAAAAACAACAACAACAAAAACAAAAAAAACAAGATAGGAGTGAAGGAAATATATGGGACCTAATACACTTCATTAAGAAGATAAATGTATGCATTATGGGAGTCCCAGAAGGAGTGGTGGAAAAGGCAAAAAAAACTTGTGTAAGGAAATTATACATGAAGACTTCTGAAATCTTGGGAAGGGATATGGATATACAGATTCATGATGATCAAGGGACCCCAGGCAAAATCAGCATAAGGAAGATGATGCAAAGGCACATTACAATCAAATGGTCAAATGTCAAAGACAAAATTTTGACAGCAAGAGTCTGGCTGGGAATGGTTACATACAAGGGAATGAACATAAGGCTATGAGTGGATATCTATGCAGAATGCTTACAAGGCAGGAAGAAGCAGGATAACCTATTCAAAGTGCTGAAAAAAAATGAAATCTGTCAAACAAGATTACTATTATCTGGAAAATCTGTTATTCAGAAATAAAGAGAAGAATATTCCCAGACCAAGTTAAGGGAGTTCATCCCCTCTAGACTTGCCTTACAAGAAACACTAAATGAAGTTCAAGTTGAAATAAAAGAATGCTAAGTGAAAACATGAAAACACATGAAAGTATTCAACTTGCTAGTAAAGGTAAATCTATAGTCAAAATCGGAACGCTCTAATACTGGAATAGTGATGCATAAGTCACTTAATTCTAGTATAAAATTTAAGACAGAAGTATTAAAAGTAACTATAGCTACAATAAATTGTTAATATACAATATGAATATATAAAACTATGGCATCGATATCAAAAAACGAGGTGGGAGTGTAAAAAAATAGATTTTTTTAAATGCAATTGAAGTTATCAGCGTAAAATAGACTTAGATGTTTTTCCTTAAAAAAGAGGAAATCCTGACATTTTCAACAACATGGATGAATATGGAGGATGTAAGACTACATGAAATAAATGAGACATAGACAAATCATGCAGGATATCATTTATAAGTGATCTAAAAGTGATCTGAAAAAGTGAAACACAGAAATAGTAGAATGGCAGTTGCAAGAGGCTGGGGAGTGGGAGAAATAAGATGTTGGTGAAAGAAGACAAAGTATTATGCAGGACAACAATGTTCTAGAGATCTGTAAAATATGATGGCTAGAATTAATAATACTGTATTGTATGCTTACATTTTTCTAAAAGTAGATCTTCAGTGTTATCAACACCCCCCAAAAAAGTGACATGCTGTTAATGTTAATTAGCTTAATTGTGGTAACCATTTCACAGTATATGTCAATCACATTTCACACCTTAAATATATAAATTTTACTTGTTTTTACCTCCATAAAGTGGGAAAAATAAAAATAAAATAAATTTAAAGCTAAAAGTGTCCTGATGTTGCATCCAATGCAGAACAGACTGATTTTCTTTAGCACTTGGTTCTTACCCAGATTTATCAGGCCATTTCTTTACTCTGTGTTTATTGCTTAATGCAAAATAGTTTCATAATAGAAAAAAGTACCAGACAATAATTCAGTCCTAGTAAGTGATTGATGTTTTTTTCATATTTACATCAGGTCTTTTAAAAGAAGTTAAAACTATAGGACAATGCACTTTAAGAACCCTCTGTAATTTAATTTTCCTCCTTTCTAGGGGTAATAATACAAATTTTGTAATTTTACCCCATTACATGTTTAGTTCAAATATATATATGAGGAAGCAATAAGTTAAGTTGAAACAGTTATGCTTTCTAAATTTTGGTCTATTTTGTGGATAATTATTTGAAAATATATATTTTAGTTTTACATATTTTACTCTACAATGGAAAATTCAGAATAATTTAAGAAAGCTATTTTAGTGTTTTTAATTTTAATTTTTTTCTGTTGTGTAACAATCCACCATCTTCTTGAATAAAATTTGGATTTCAAAGCACTCTGGAAAATGAGGGATCTAATGTCAAAATCACAGAAACTGAAAGTAGGATGTTGGTTTTCAGGGGCTGGCAGCATGTAGGAATGAGTAGTTGTTCCATGGGTATAGAGTTTGTTTTCAAAATGAAAAAGTTCTGGAGATCTGTTGCACAACAATGTGAATAATGCTTAATTTTGCATTTAAAAATGATTAAGATGATTTTTAAAAAGTGCCTTTTTCAAGGAAAATTTAAATTTGATAAATGGAGAATCCATTGCAAATATTATTGATATAATTTATATTAAAAGATGCATATGGCATATTACTCGGTGGTCAAAAAAGAATGAAATCTTGCCATTTGCTACATTGTGGATGGAACTAGAGTGTATTATGTTAAGCGAAATAAGTCAGAGAAAGACAAATAATGTAATTTCAATCATATGTGGAATTTACGAAACCAAACAGATAAACATAGGGAAAGGGAAGGAAAAACAAGGTAAAAACAGAGAAGGAGGCAAACCATAAGAGACTCCTAAATCCAGAGAACAAACTGAGGGCTGCTGGAGGGGTGTTGGGAGGGGGGGTTGGGCTAAATGAGTGATGGTCATTAAGGAGGGCACTTGTTGAGATGAGCCCTGGGTGTTGTAAGTAAGTGAGGAATCATTAAATTCTACTCTTGAAACCATTATTACACTATATGTTGACTAACTTGGATTTAAACAAAAAAAAGATGCCTGGATATTAAACTAATATTTTGTGAGTAAAATCTGTTTTTTATAATATGTTAAAAAAGATCCTTGGAAAGTCAATATTTATCTGGGCCTGAAGACTGAAACCAGAGGGTATAATCAAGAAAAAATAAATAAAAATCTGGGAATAGGCAGAGAGGATGCAGCTCCTAGGGGAAAGCTGATACTACAGTCTTTTTTTTACTGCACCTGCATAATAGTCATTCAGGAGGCAGCCTGTGTGACATAAAGAACCTTGTGTCTAAATTCACTGGGCCTGAATTCAAATCCTACTATAACACTTTTTCCTTGATGACCTGGAATGCAGTGTTTAATCTTATATCAAGAATGAGTTGATAATACTAACCCTAAAAGATAGTTTTGAGGATTTGACAAAATATGTCCTTTGTCTCCATTTTCTCAAGGTGTAGCCCAGTCCTACCAGGGTGTAGCATCTGGCAAGTGTTTAATAGTGAAACAATGGTGAATTTCTTTCTTCACTAAAATACATAGTCCTATGACCAAAACTGTTCTCTATTAAGAATGCAATTTATATATAAATTCTGACATTTCTCCTTTCTAACAGTGATCGCAATTGAGACTATGTTTTTTTTAAATGTATTTCCTTTCTAAGGGTGGAATCCATATCTAACTTCTGTAAACTTCTTCTCCAGTACCTATCAGAGTAGCTGGTAGATAATTTGATACATATATATTAAATGAATAAATACAGAGCCCACAGCTTGTTCTTGTGGAGCTTACTATTTATGTGGAGAAAATCAAAAGCAAGAAATTGTGACACAAGCTATGGCAGAAATACATGAAATTGAGCTATGAATGATAGATAAAACTTTCTGGAAGATTTAAGCCACAAAGTCTTCAATTATGAGGCAGATTTATTCATGAAATAAAAGTGAAGGGGTGCCTGGGTAGCTCAGTCGGTTAAGTGTCCGACTTCAGCTCAGGTAATGATCTCACAGTCCGTGAGTTTGAGCCCCGCGTCAGGTTCTGTGCTGACAGCTCAGAGCCTGGAGCCTGCTTCAGATTCTGTGTCTCCCTCTCTCTCTGTCCCTCCCCTGCTCATGCTCTTTCTCTGTCTCAAAAATAAGTAAAAACATTAAAGGAAAAATTAAAAAGAAAAAAAGTGAAGAAGTATAATAGACCTGAAGCCTAAACAGGGAATGCATCTATATAAAGGTTAAGCTTAGAGTTTTGACTTTGTCCTTTTGGATTCTGGAAATCCATTAAAGAAGTTTGTGTTTAATACACATAACTACCTACTATTTAACAGTGTCCCAAGTTTATAATTCTCCAGATTTATTTAAGTGTAAATATCCATAGTATTTAAAGATACATAGGAATTTGCTAGATGAATTTGTTTATAAAGAGTATTATGAGAAAAAAACTTCATACAATGAATGAGTCAAATAAGCATGAATCAGAAAGCATCAATGTTTCTAGAATAAGTGGGATTTTAATGAGTAAAATTTATGCCTTTTGAAAAATGTATTTTTATTAAAATATTTTTTTTTAATATTTATTCATTTTTGAGACAGAGCAAACAGGTGTGGGGCAGAGAGGGAGACACAGAATCCAAAGCAGGCTCCAGGCTGTGAGCTGTCAGCTGTCAGCACAGATCCTGATATGGAGCTCAAACTCAGGAACCGCGAGATTATGACCTGATCCAATGTCAGATGTTTAACTGACTGAGCCACTCAGGCGCCCCTGAAAAATGTATTTTAATGGAAAAAGATTGTATTCTTTATAATGTTTTAGAAAAATATTAAATATTTTATATATAATTATCCATTACTCATTTTGACAAATTATTCTCTGAGAAAACATACTCTGTTTATAAGCAGTAATGGTTGAGTGAATTGTACATACATTTAGAGAATGAATACCAATTCTTCTTAAACTCTGCCAAACAACAGAAGAAAAAGGAACACTTCAAAAAATGTCAGATCCTTAACTGACTGAGCCACCCACTTGCCCCTCCACTAGTATATTTTTAACCTTGATTATTGAATTATTCATTTCTGATTATTTTTTATGTTTTCACTCTTTGTTGAGAGTCTCACTGAGATCCTCCACTCTTTTCTCAATTCCAGAGAGTATCTTTATAATTATTACTTTAAATTATCTATCAGGCATATTACTTATGTCTGTTTCATTTAGGTCTCTTGCTGTGATTTTGTCTGTTGTTTTTTTTTTTTTTTTCATTTGGGACATATTCCTCTGTCTCCTCATTTTGTGTAACTCTCTGTGTCTGTTTCTGTGTGTTAGGAAAGTCAGCCATGTCTCCTGCTCTTAAGCAGTGGCTTTACAAAAAAGAGATACTTTAGTTCCCTGCAGTACAATGTCCTCTGTTCACCAGATCCTGGAGCTTCTGGGATGTCTCATATGTATGTTTCATGTGCCCTACTATTGTGGCTGAGCCACATTTTCCTTCAACCCAGTTGTCTGCTGTGGCTCTCTTTTTGCCTCATATGGGCATGGTTTGGTCCCTGTGCTGTTAATGGGCTGGTCTGGGGTCACCTGGGGCTTGACTTGGGTCAAAACACATGTTTGCCAGGGCCAAATGGCACCAGAGTACAGGGTGCTTTCCCTGTGTTGTCCCCTGTGAAGTTTTGGTTGATGAGTGTGGCTTTTGCTGGTAGACCAGTTGTCTGTCCCCATCCCACTTCTGGGGCTGCAGTTGAACTATGTTTGTGGCTATCTTCCTCCCTCCTCAGGATAGGAGTTCCTTTGTAGTGGTTCTGGCCCTGCCAGGACTGCTTGCACACTACCATGCCAGTGGTCCTGCTTTGGATGAATTCTTGCTGAGGAGGGTTTGGAAGGGGCACATCCATAAGAGAAGATGGGGGTGGGACACTTGGTGTTAGCCAAGTGTGAAATCATCTGCTGTGTGAGGGGACCTTTAGCTACTTTGGAGAACTGTAGAGGGCTGTTTGGAGGGGTGGGTCTACAGGAAAGATAAGATGGGGTGTGCTTTTATGAAGCTTGATACTGAGTGTTCCCACTGAGCTTGTTCCCACAGTTGTCCTATATCTATGCAGCTGGGCAGGAGAGGTAAATGGTAGGGCAAACTCTTTTGTTTTTGTAGAACTGTCTGAAATATCCCTGCCCCTCTAGCACATGTTCTGAAATTAGTAAATAAATCTTCCTCTTCCTACACCCCAGGTTTTTTTTTCCCCAAGCTACAGCTTTTATGCTCTATCTCAGCAGTTATTTATTATACTATTTCTTTAAGGGTGATAACTTAGTTTCCAATTGCTTTCTGGCTTTGCTTTCCCAGCGTTTAACCTATTTATTTTTTTTAAAGTTTATTTATTTTGAAAGCAAGAGCATGCAAGTAGGGAAGGGGCAGAGAGAAAGGGAGAGAGAGAATCCTAAGCAGGCTCTGAACCATCAGTGCAGAGCCTGTTGCAGGGCTCAATCCCATGAACCAGAAGATCATGATCTGAGCTGAAGTAGGACACTCAATCGGCTGAGCCAGCTAGGCACCCCAAGCCTATTAATTTTTTAATGTTAAGTGTTAAGCCTCACTGATTGTAAGAACTTGCAAAGTTAAGCCCCTCTGTTTTTCAAAGTGAAATGTTATGGGGATTCATATTCCCAGTGCGGGTCCTTCATGCCTGGTGTGCCTAATGTGGGGTCTGCTCTTCTCCCTTCTCTGTGCTTGCGGTGTCCCTCCTGCTGCAGTTTCGTAGCTCAGTTTGGTTCCCGAGCATGTCTCTGGCCTTCCTACCCTTTTTGATGTGGCCTCTTCTCTATGTTTAGCTGTGGAGAGTCTGCTCTACCAGTTGTCAGGTCATTTTCTGGGTTGTTTCCACTGATGTGAGTGTTATCTAGGTGTATTCGTGGGAGAGGTGAGGTTAGGACTCCACTGTCTTCCCTGGAAGTTTCCATTGAATAATTCAGTCTTGGTAGGTTTTATGTTTCTAGGAATTTATTCATTTCTCCTGGGTTGTTCAATTTGTTAATATCTAATTATTTATAGTAGTCTCATCATCCTTTTTATTTCTGTAGTATTAATTGTAATGTCTCCTCACATTTATAATTTCATTTATTGAAGTCCTGTCTCCCTTTTTCTTGACAAATCTAGATAAAAAATTGTCTATTTTACCTTTCAAAACATCAGTTCATAGTTTCATTAATCTTTTCTTTTGTCTGTAGTCTCTTTTTCATTTATTTCATCTCTGATCTTTGTTATTTCCTTCCTTCTGCTAACTTTGGGCCTTTCCCCCTAGTTCCTTGAGTTGCAAAGTTAGATTGTTTCCTTGAAATGTCTCTTTTTTCTAAAAGTAGTTTTCCATTGTAACTTTTCCTTTTTTTGCTGCATCCCACAAGTTTTTGCATGCTGTGTTTCCATCTTCATTTCTCTCAAGATTTTTTTTCTCTTTTGATTTTTTTTTAGCCTATTGGTTGTTCAAACATATGTTTAAGTTCCACGTATTTGTGAAATTTCTAGATTTCTTTTTGTAATTGATTTATAGTTTTATACCATTGTAGTTGGAAAAGATGTTTAACATGATTTCAGCCTTCTTTAGTTTATCAAGACAAGTCTTTTGGCCTAATATAACAGCTATTCTGGAGAATGTTCCATGTGTGCTTGAGAAGAATGCTTCTTTTGCTACTTTTGAGTTGAGTTCTATAAATATCTGTTAGGTCCATCTGGTCTAATGTGTCTTTTAAGTCTAATGTGTCCTCATCAACTTTCTGTCTGAATGATCTATCTATTGTTCAGAGTGGGGAATTGAAGTCTCTTGCTGGTATTGCATTGCTGTCTTTTTCTCCCTTCATCTCTGTTAATATTTGCCCCATATGTTAAGATGTCTCTATGTTGGGTACATAACTACTTACAAATGTTACATCCTTTTGATGAATTGACCTCTTTATTATTATGCAGTTTATTATTATGCAGTTTTTTGTCTTTTGGCTTAAAGGTCTGTCTTGACTGATAAAGCTATTGTTGCTTTCTTTGATTTCCATTTGAATGGAATATCTTTTTCCATCTCTTCACTTTCAGTGTATGTGTATCCTTAAAACTGAAGTGAGTCTCTTATAAGCAGTACATAATTGGATTTTGCCATTTTTTGTAATGTTTATTTTTGAGAAAGAGAGAGACAGAATGTGAGTGTTTGGGGGAGGCAGAGAGCAGAGAAAGAGAGAGAGAGAGAGAGAGAGAGAGGGAGACACAGCATCCAAAGCAGGCTCCAGGATCTAGGCTCTAAACTGTCAGCACAGAATCCAAGATAGGTCTCCAACTCATGAACTGCAAGATCATGACCTGAGCCAAAGTTGGATGCTTAACTGACTGAGCCACCCAGGTGCGCCTTGGGTCTTGTCATTTTTTAAATCTACTTAGCCACTCTATGCTGTTTAGTTATTATTTATTCAGTCAATTTACATTTAAAGTAATTAGTAATAGGTACAGACTACTGTTGCCATTTTATTACATTTTTTCTTATGAGTTTTTAATATCATTTTTTGCTCTCTTTGTGAATTAATATTTTTTTACAGTGACATGTTTGAGTCCTTTCTCTTTGTCTTTTGTGTATCTACTACAGATTTTTTGCTTTTGTGATCACCATTAGGCTTACATAAAATATCTTATAATTATGGCCATCTCTTTTAAGCTGATAACAACTTAACTTTAAACAACAGAAAACCTCTTCAATATTACACTCACCTCACAATTTTTTGTTTTTGATGTCAGAAGTTACATTTTTTTATATTGCAATCCATTACCAGATTATTGTTATTTTGATACTTTTATTTTTTATCCTTCATACTAGGCTTATAAGTGATTTACCTAAGACTGTTGCAACTTTTGAGCATTCTGAATTTAACTGTATATTTACTGTTACCAGTGAGTTTTATACTTCCATATGTATTCCTGTTAGTAATTAGCATCCTTTTGTTTCCACTTGAAGAACTCCTTGTAATATTTCTTTTACTACCTTTCTAGTGATAATTAAATTCTTCAGCTTTTGTTTTTCTGGAAAACTCCTTTTATTTCCTTTAATTCTGATGGACAGCTTTGCCAGTTGAGTTTTGTTTTTGTTTTTGTTTTGCTGGCAGCTTTTTTTTCTTTCAGCACTTTGAATATATCATACCACTCCTATTTAGTCTTTAAAGTTTCTGCTGAAAAATCTGCTTATAGTCTTACGAGGTTTCCTTTGCATATATCAAGTTGCTTTTCTCTTCTTTAAGGTTCTCTCCATTTCTTTAGTATTTGAAAAGTTAATTATAATGTGTTTCAATGTGGTCTCTTTGAATTCATGTTATGTGGTGGTCTCTGGGCTTTCTGGATTTAGATGTCTGTCTCTTTTCCTGGGTGACGGGCATATTCAGCTATTATTTCTTTGAATATGCTTCTTCCCTTTTCTCTCTCTTTCTCTTCATGTTGGGGCGCCTAAAATACTTATAGTGGCCCAATTGATGGTATTTAATATGTCTTGTAAGCTATCTTCACTCTTTTTCATTCTGTGATTAGATGTATTCCATTGCCCTGTCTTTGAGTTTGCTGATCCTTTCTTCATTTCATCTAGTCTGATGTTGAATTTTCCTATTGTTTTTTTTTTCAGTTCAATTACTATATTTTCAGCTCTGTGATTTCTGTTTGTTACCTTTTTCTATTTTCTGTTGAGATTCTCACTTTGTTCATGCATTGTTCTTGGTGTTCATCTGATCTTGGTGAGTATCTTGATTTCCATTATTTTGAACTGTATCAGATCAAAACACTTATCATTCTTTCACTAAATATGTTTCTGGATATTTGTCATGTTATTTTGTTTGGAACATATTTCTTTCTTTCTTTTTCTATGACCATGTGGTTTTTAATATTATATAAAACATCTACCCTCCCAATCTTGGCAGAGTGGATTCATATAGGATATAAATCTCATCAATCAGCCTGGCCCAAGCTCCTACTTGTCTTTGACACTTTTTGATTGTCGACTTTCTTTCTTTTTTTTCGTGGCTCCCAGAAGTGGAGAGCATGCCAAAACCTGCCAGTGTTGCAAAGGGGAAGGTTGTACTAAGCACCTAGATGCAGACTAATTAGAATCTGGACCCTTAAGGCAGCAGCTTGGAAAGTACTTGAAAAAG
Organism: Prionailurus viverrinus; assembly: GCF_022837055.1. Lineage (NCBI taxonomy): Eukaryota > Metazoa > Chordata > Mammalia > Carnivora > Felidae > Prionailurus > Prionailurus viverrinus. The sequence continues at coordinate 56,778,944 of NC_062578.1, forward strand.
TTTTTTTTTTTCCAGAAAGAAAAGAGATAGAATTTTTTTACCCTGTTCCCACTGAGCTGAGCCCTTGGAAATAGGAAGCACTTTGGCTGTGAGAGCCAGGCAATACAGGGACCACATCCCTTGGGTGGCTACAATAATAGCAGAGGCACAATGTGTGTGCAAACTCTTTGCAGGGAGGGCAATGTGGAGTGGGCTGGAGAGAGAAGGAGGGAGAGTGGTCTAGCAGGCTTCCCCACTTTCTAGGGAGGTTTGCAGCTGCTTGTGGGTCTCATGGGTGCAAGCCCCACTGGCTTTCAAAAATAGTCAATTGGGGGAGTGCTGTCTCTCCAGTAGGAGTCTTAATGTTTTGATTGCTAGTTTTGGGGTCTAAATCTTTTGCTGCTCAGGAAGAAGCTGAGAGTTAAAGGTTCCTGCCTGATTATATGGCACTGTGCAAGGATTGTGGTTTATGGCAAGAGTGTATCTCAGCCATTCTTATCAGTAGGTATTTTTTTATTCTCCCTATATGTAGTAGTTATTCATCTAATTTCTGGGTCTCTTTCAGGGGATTGCTCAGCATATAGCTGTACAGTCAGTGCACCAATGTCAGGAGAGGTGCTCAGGAACCTCCTATGTTGCCATCTTGTCAACTCCCCCAAGCTTTAATTCACTAATTCAAAAAAATATATGATATATTCTGTTGTATCAATAACCATAACTTATTTATTATCTTCTTGAATAAAGAATTAGTTTTTCTCTTATTTTTAGCTGTTACAAACAATTTTCATGTAGACATCATTATATACATTTCTTTTTAGTATTAACTGAGTTTATGTGTGGGGTACTTTCTGGAAACAGAATTACTGGGAAACTGCATTCAAATTTTGATATATTTACTCAAATTTACAAAGAGAAATTTAGCACCTTACATACTTCCCTTTATTGTGTGGGAGTATTTGTTTTTCAGCACTCATACCAATACTATGTTTATATCAGTTAACATTGTATTTTATCTTTACAATAACCCTATAAGGGAATGGTAAGACTTTATCACCTATTTTATAGAGGGATTGCTGAGGCAGATAGAAAATAAGTAATTTGCCCAAGGTTATTTAATCTCTTGTAAGGGGGTTCTTCTCTGCACTTAACCTCAATATTCTGTAGCGTCTTAGATTATGTATTTGTTTTGTGTGGTTTTTAAGACATCAAAATATTTACCAATATTTTCTTTCAAAACATGTGTGTTCATATTTCTGAAAACTTTTCTCAAATATATCTATAACACTATCCTCAAAAACTACTGCACTCCAGCTAACAAACTCTCAGACTTCAAAAATGACCTTAAGTTTTAAATCTTCTGAAAAGCCTATCTTGGATTTCCTTGCTCCACTGCTACCATGCTATTTCTGTTACTTATATCTCTTCTTGCTTAGTCATTTCATGGGTACAAATTATATTTTTTCTTCATTTATTCCCTATTAAACTGTGACTTCCTTGAAGGCATTCCCAGCTTTAGAAGCCCAATAAAGCACTAAATGTTTTTTTGTTGTTGTTGAATGAAAGAGAATACTTGCCCTTGAGCAGATCATTGATAATTTGTGATAATAGATATGCAAACATTTATCCATGTGAGCCTATTAAAATTCTACCTATTATGCCAGACACCAAGATGTCCTTTATTAATCTTTCTGAAACTTATTTTATTTTTTTATACTATGTTCTTTTCTAAGTTTATTTCTTTTGAGAGAGGGAGAACACAAGCAGGGGAGAAACAGAGAGAGGGGGAGCAAGAGAATCCCAAGAAGGCTCCGCACTCTGTGTAGATGTGGTAGAGCCTCTCCCTAAGGAATGTGGTGAAAATGTCAAGAAAAGAGAGGGCATCCTGGCTATGTGTGCATGGGCAACACTCCTCACGACTCTGTAACATAGAGCACCCATTCAGACTGTATGTTACCATAGATGGGAGACAAAAGAGCAAAAATTGTACAAGAGGCAATGCCCCGCTACACTCGTGGCCCAGCCTTTTGGGTCTTAGCCTGCTGAGCCTGTGCTGGCACGAATAAAGCTGCTTCCTGGAAAGAAAAGCCCTGGTGTCCAACTCTCTGTGTGTAACTCACCACTACATGAAGACCTATGTGGGTCTCAAACTCACAAATGTGAGATCATGACCTGAGCCTAAATCAGGAGTCAGAGGCTTAACCAACTGAGTTACCCAGGTGCCCCTGGAACTTATTTTAGATGAATGTCTCTTTCCAGGTATTCCCATGGGATGATATTTTAAATAATTATCATAATATTTATTACCTTTTAATATCTCTCTAGACTCCCAAATCTCTAGCACATAGCAGACTAGACAACAGAAGAAATAGAACAGGCTATATCCCTTTACCAAAAAGTTTCTCAGCCTTTTCTTAAGTTATGATCTTTTTATTACTGTAAAACAATCTTGTATTTTTAATATCCTATAAAGTTTCAAAATAATAAAATAGCATAACTGTCTCAGTTTCTCCATACCAAATCCTCCTATACATTGTCACCAGATTATTTACTTACAATATACATTTGTGTTTCTCACCTCATTATTTCCACTCGCAGGATTCCTCACTTCTCTTTGGCTACATTCTCAGCCATCGGTATGCTGTAATTCACATAGACTCCAAACTCTAACGATTCATAATAGTTGTTGTCTTCTTTATTTATCAAATACTAGGTTTTTCTATGAAAACTTTGAGATGATTGCCTCCTATTTCTGAAAATATCTTAGAACTAGGTGTGGTGGTAAAATAGATTGTAAACCCCACGTGCTCTGCCAGGTGTTCAGGGTTGCAGAGCTCCATTATTCCTGTCAGTCTGGATGTCCTCTGCTTCTTTATATATAAGCTAAGGTAAGAAGATAGAGGACACAACCACTTCTTCTCACAGGAACCCAAGTTCCATGATTTTCCCCAGACATTCCCAGAAGCCCAAACAAAGCAGACCTGAACCAGAAGGGCTGGCTCAGGTGGTAACCTTGAGTCCATCAGGGCTTCCCTGGGGCAGGTCCAGTGGGAGATGGTTGCTCTGGACTCTAACCTGTGCCTCATGTATATCTGTGCTCTGGAGTTTTCTTTTTTCTGCCCAGTATAGGCATATCTTTTTTTTTATTGTGCTGGACTTTATTGCACTTTGCAGACAATGCTTTTTTTTTCTTTTACAAATTTCAGGTTTGTGGCAACTCTGCATCTAGCAAGTCTGTTGTCTGTTGGCACAATTTTTCCAACAGCATTTGTTCTCTTTGTGTCCCTCTGTGACACTGTGGTAATTCTCACAATATTTTAAACTTTTGCATTATTCTTTGTTATGATGATCTGTGGTCAGTGATTATGATTTGCTGAAAGCTCAGGTGATAGCATTTTTTAGCAGTAAATGATTTTTTAATTAAGGTATATACATTGTTTTCTTAGATATAATGCTATTGCATACGTGACTTCCATATAATGTAAACATTCAAAAAATTTCCTTGATTTTCCTTATTGTAATATTTGCATTATTGCATAGTCTGGAACCTGCAATAGCTCTGAAGATTTCCAGGTGCTGCTTAGAAGTCCTCTGCTCCAAGTACTCAGTAACTGTCATCATGTAGACGACTAAATCAAGCTTCTAAGGTCTGATCTTTGGTGATCTAAAGCACTATTTTGGTGTTCTGAGAAGTTTATATAAGCTTCCAGAGAAACTGTGGAGCCTTTGGGCAGTCTAATTATAGGACCTGGATATCACCATCACAAAGCTAATAGGAATGCCTCATCTGATATTTGTAACACAAAATCATGAATATAAAAAGTTTTTTGAAAAGTATGAATAAGGAGTCTCAATTTAAAAAGAAGTGGCTGTAGCAACAGTTTAATGTGTCCAACATTATAGAAATGGACCATTATGTTTCAGATAAGGGGTTATAGTTACAGTAAAGCAAGTATTTCATGGGTCAATATATAAATTATTTTAAGAAACTTTATACTTCTGAAACCATTAAGTTCAAGGCAGAATATGTGAGAGATGAAGAAATAGAGAAGAAAGGCCAAGCTACAAAGCTTATGAAGCAAAGCCATGTATTAATTGGGATTTATACATCAGTGAGGAGATAGGTCTGATGAGGAAAATAGGTGGATGTCAGAATATTAGAGAGAGAGAGAGAGAGACCACTGTGTCAGCATGGAGTGTTTTCTGGTGTGCCCTAGGGTGCAGGTATGTTTATAAAGATGCTTGAAAAATCTGAGGAGACATTCATGCATGGAAAAGAAGACCTACAGCTATTTTTCACTGTTTAATGTTCAATTTGTTAAATTCACATGTCTTATTGAAGAAAAGTTTGAAAGCCAGTTTTTCTTGAGCACTTAAACTTTGACTATGTACTTGACTAAACTGTCTTTAACATTTTAAACTGAAATTACAAATTGAAATATCTAGTAGAATAATGAATAATAGTTGCCATGTTGTCTTAGAATTGTAGTGAAAGCCTTGTAGCTAAAAATAATATGCACTCAACATGCCAATATATCCAAGGTAAATGCTAGGAAAATGAACTCAGCAGATACATCACATCAATACTTACTAATTTTTCACACACTGTTACCATTACTTTTCCTAGGTGTACACTCTCTCTCTCTCACCACACACACACACACACACACACACACACACACACACACACATGGGATTTTAAGGGGAAATCCTAGAAACAGGGATTAATTTTCCTAGTGGGAGATTGTTTGCTTCTCTTTCCCTAGGTGGGACATGCAGGGCATTGTCTCTTCCCACTGCTTTAGAAGTAAGCAAGAGAGTAGCTTCAAGGTAATCATCTCTGATGAGTTAGAGTGCCTATAAGGTGGGAGAAATAGATATTGACTTATTTAATAGACTTTTAATAGACATTGGGCTATCCTTTGTGCAAATTTTAGCCAGGGACTTAGTGAAGTGAATAGAAATGGCAGAAAGAAGACATGGGACAACAGGGCACTGCAAACCCTTTCATTGTATGGTCTAAGTCAATATTTTGAAAGATAGCCCGGCTTTCTCTCTCCTTTGAGTACCCTAGGCAAGAAAGTTGTCTGGTAGGAAATATTAACCCAGCTGTGGGAAACTATACATTGTTCCACAGGGAAGAGAAGCTGAGGAGTGATTGGAGTGATTGGAGGAGGTCAGACTGGAGCGTGATCCACTCATCAGGTAATAATGAAGTGATGAAAAGGTAAAATATTTAGAGCCCTGGCTTCAAGTTGCTTACATATATAAAGATGCAGGAAGCTTTTCTTTCTTCTTTTTTTTCTTTTCTTCCTCAGTTAAGGTGGACAAGAAAATAACTAAAATACAATACAAATTGTAATGGAATTGAGCATATGAGAGCTAGGTCTGCCCCATACGTGTCTATATCTTCCTTGAGGATCCACAACCTGAGAAGTTTCAATTCTGTGGTAGATTTAACTTGGAAAGGAGGAAGAAAAGGAGTCAGCAAGGTAGATGATATAGCAGGTAGCTGTCACTGTATTATAAAGTATCTTGAAACCAGAGCCTTAGCATTTGGTTTAGTACTGATGACTATGGGAAATCATAAAGAGATTCAATCTGTTGAGATGGAGCCCCCACACAATGAGGGGAAGTTTATCTATGCTTAATTAAGTCAGATCTGAACTGTTCGGATTCAGTATTTAAGAAGGATAGGAGTTTTCAGGATTGTGGATGCCAGATGATGAGGTTCTAAACAGGAAAAGACTATAAACTACAAGGAAAAACCAAATCAAATAGGCCAAAGTTATCACCTAAACCAATTGTTACTACTAAACTGCATCATTAAGTCTGCACTATTTTCAGGATTATAGGGTGATAGCATAATATGACCCAAAGTCAAAACACAGGAAAACTTATATTTGCTTTTGAAAGAACTATAGTTTAGCATTCTGATATTCAATTTCCCCTTGGGGGTTATGTAACCCTCAACTCAGAAGCATCACTAAAAATATCTCTAAACTAGACAAGTTTTTTTGTCTTACTGTCATAATTCAGGACTTTATCATCTGGAGCCATTTAAACTGTATTGTTATTAGTATCCCAGATTCTTGGTTTCTTTCTACCTCCAATTTCCTGCCTTACATATGCCATGAGAATCTTAAAATATATTTTTCTTCTGTTAATTCATAACCCTGGAATAATATTCTGTTTCATAAACCCCAAATCTAACAACTTACTTCAAAATTAATTCCATACCTACATGCACACCAGCCAACTAAGAACCATCCTTCTTTTTTTGTCTCCCAAATTCATAGCTAGCCATCTAAGGCTCTGTCTTAAATTCATAGTTTGTCATAACTTTAGAGTCTCTTAAGTATTTCAAACTTCAGTTCATAGGTTTGTTCATAAAGAACTTAGTAGTGTCTCACAACCATGAATAGGTCTATACCACCTACTGCACAATTTTTCATGACCTTCAAACTCTGAAGTTTCTTTAGGTTCATTGTTTGTTTGGTTTTGTAGCTTAGTTGATTGTTTTCTTCCTCCCTTCCCTCCCTTTCCTTCTTACATGAATTTATTTCTGATAGACTTGAAATGGCTTGAAATCAGCTCTCTGTCCGGAGGCTGATTTGCAGACATATTAGGTGATAATATTGGATTTGGCTCAAGTGTACATATCTTGGCTTTTTTCTGGAAAGTCTTTCAACAAGTCATGCACCACAGCCCATAAAAGTTTTCTTTCTAGTCAAAGTTTCTGCTTCCTTGAAGAGGAGCTAAAAGTTGGACCTCAAATGAAACCCTGTCACAGTAATTGTGAGAGACCAAATACATTCTTGTCATCCCCCATCCCCATTTTTCTAGAACTTACTTCATCAGTCATCCCGGTTCTTTAACCCTACCGGTCTGTTATGTTTATGAATACCTTCTTGTGTTTCTCATAATAAAATACGTTTCCCCCCTTGTAAATTTCTCTAGTTATTTATCTAGCTCACTGATTCTTAGAGATACATAACATCTCTGTCTTGACTTCTTTTTACTACCTACAAATACTGTAGTCATTGTTCATTTACTTCAATATATGCAGTCTATCAGCGCCACCATTATGGGAGTTTCCATCAACTTGTTTATACTCATATGTAGTAATCTCCTCTCAATATATTCTTCAACATATTGGCTAAACTTAAGTTTGCCAAAACACTTTTCTTCCCTCTTAAGCATCAGTAAACAATGCTATGATATTAAATAGCTTTTAATTGTTATCTTTATGATATATAAATAAATATAACAGCAATTCTCACAAGAATTATTGGAACTAAATATTCTTATTCCTTAGAAAAAAATTCATCTTGAAATTTTCCAGTGGGCTTTGAATGAGTATCCAGCAAGTAATTTGGCTTATAATCTTTGCATAGTAAAACAACTTTCCCTTGAAAATATGGAATATGTTTCATATTTTTGCCCATTCTGAGCTAATTATATATGTGAGTTAGATTGTGATAATTGTTTGGCAAAGACTAATGCCAACTATTAAAAAATTAGACTATTAAGAATAATTAAAAGGCAAAACTCTTTCCTGGGGCCTTTTAATGTTGTCATGATCAGATATTTAAACGTAAATAGAGTTATTTAATTCCAAGTGAGAAAATTCTTGAAATATGCAAATAGAAAGAAATCATCATAGGGTAAAATTAGAGTAGCAATAGCTATGCCTTAAATCATTGAAACATAACAGTTTAAAAAATTGTCACATTTTGAATTTGATTATCCTGTCTTTAAGATTGTTATAAACAAGTATCATCGTTTAACAAATGGATAAAGTTTCAAACTAAGATGTTTTGCAATATCATGATTAAAAATGGCTGATCTGCATTTCCTTGATGATTAGTGTGCAAACATATTTTCATGTACCTGTTGACCATTTGTATGTCATCTTTGAAGAAATATTTTATTCAAGTCTGTTGCCCATTTTTGATTGGGTTGTTTTCTCACTAGCAAGTTATAGGAGTCCTTGTATATACTGAATATTAATCCCTTATCACATAAATGGTTTGGAAATATTTTCTCCCATTTTATGAGTTCTCGTTTCCTGTGTGTGTGTGTGTGTGTGTGTGTGTGTGTGTGTGTGTGTGTTGTTTTGGCTGTGCATAAGATGTTTAGTTTGATTAGTCCCACTATCTATTTTTTGTTTTTATTGCCTATGTTGGTAATGTCATTTGTAGGAAATTATTATTTAGACCAATATCATGAAGATTTTCTCTTTATGTTTTCTTCTCAAGTTTATAAATTCAGTTTTTAGATTTAAATCTTTAATCCATTTTGAGTTGGTTGGTGTGTATGGTGTAGAATATGGTCCAATTTCATTATTTTCCATGTGGCTATTCAGATTTTCTAGCACCGTTTCTTGAAGAAACTATCCTTTCCCCAAAAGAGTAGAATGGTGGTTGCCAGGGGCTTTAGGGAGAGGGAAATGCAAAGTTGTTGTTCAATGTTCAAGTTTCAGTTGTACAAGATAGATAAGTTCTTGAGATCTACTGTATAACATCGCACCTACAATGTGCAATGTGCACCTATAGTGTGCAATTAAAAATTTTGAGAGACTAGATATCATGTTAAGTATTCTTACTTCAGTAAAATAGGAAGTGACTGAAGCACTTTCAAAACCAAGGTTCTTGGAATCTAAATTTAAGCTACAATTCAATGTATAGTAGGGATAAGTATATACTTAGGTTTAACTTGAAGTACTTACAGTTGATTTAGCCATACACCTCAGATAACATCATATTATCATATTGCCTTTTAAAATGTTATTCATTTTTTTCATTTTATCCTTATACCCCACTTTTATTCCCTACTCCTTTCCATAGACAGCCATTCAAACTATTCAATATCTATGATTTTTTTGTTTTCTTGTTAAATATCTCCTCTGTGTGTATTTTTATTTTACATAATAACATTTCACATATTTTACATTTTATTTTGCTTTTTCAAAAATCCCCATGTTAAGGCCTATGCTTATTTCTATGTGCAAATACAATGCATTGGTTCCAGTATGATGCATATGTTTCATAGCATTATCCATTCTCTTAGTGATGCATGCCCAGGTTGCCTACAATTTTCAACCACTACCAAAAATGTGCTACACAAAATATTCTTGTATACTTTTACTATAGACCCGTTTGAGAGTTTTTGAGACTATACACTTAAGAACATAGTTGCTTGTCTTAGGTGATGCACATACTGTTGTCACTAAGACTGACTCAGTTACTTTACAGAAGGTCTATATTAGTCTCTATTGTCATTAGCAGGGCAAAAATGTTCCCATAAGACTCCCACCAATATCTGGACTTGATAAGCATTTATTTATACATACATGTGTCTATACAATTCTTGCTTAGATTATGGCTTCTTTGTGAATAAGGAAACAAGAGACCATGACATAGTATATAGTTTTTAGTAAATGTACAAAAATATACCTAAACCTTAAGAAAAGATTAAATGCTGGAATAAGAGTTAGTGAGTTTTTATATCTCTGATTTTTATTCAAGAGAGGAACTAGACTCTGTTATAGCCAGATAAATTGGATCAAAGCTGCAGCTACATTAGTAAATGGCCAATAATCCTCTCCCTTAATACCCCCAAAATAGGGCTTCTGGAAAACTGTGTTGGAAATATTTATTTTAATGAAATAAAGATCCTCCTACTCAGCACCTCACACACTTCATATAACATTTCACATCACCTTCAAGATTTGTTCTTAAAAACCTTGCATGGGCAGGAGAGCAGGCAAAATTTCTGCCTTCAAAGGTATATTCTGGTAGGAGTATATAGACAATAAATATATATGTATTTACTATATATGTATATATATATGTAAGTAGATATTTATGTATACATGTATGTGCACATATATACTTTATATACGTACATACATATAGATACATGTAGTACATATATATAGATACATGTATATATGCATCTCTCTTAAAGATATATGGATGTATATATGTATATAGATGCATATATTAAAAAGAAGCATATGTACACATCATTGTATACACATATGGATATGTACATTTATACAGATGCATATATTAGAAAGAAGGATATGTACACATCTATGTATACATGTAAATGTATATATACATATATAAATGTACATATATGTATATACTCACATAGATATGATATATGATGTAATGCCAGGTAGTAGTAGCTATTACAGTGAAAAGGTAAGGATAAAAGGACAAGAATGGATGAGTCAAAATGGAACTGACCTTAGATTGGATTGTATAAAGATGGAATCTGAGCAAAAAATTTCAAAGCGAGGAAATGACCCATGCAGCATGTGGATCTAGAATGCTCCAGGAAAAGGAGACAGTAAGAACAAATATCTTAAAGAGGTGTCATTTGTGAAATGTTCTACAAATAATTAAACCAGTGCTACTAGAACACAATGAGAAAGGAGGTATGCCAATTCTAAGAAGTTTCATTTTACTTTATGTTAAGGGAAACCAATGAAGGGCTTTAAGACAGATGTAATAGCATATCTATATTTTATAAGAATTACTCTGTGATATGAAATAAAAAATAGACTCTAGGTGGATGAAATAGAAGCAGGGAGAGCCTTAGGAAACTATGTTAATGTTTCAGGTGAATCATGGTGTCTGGTTTGAGCTACTTACTGTGGTAGTGGTAGAGATGATAAACGTCTGAATTTGGGATATATTGGGAAGGCAGCACCATCGTGATTTGCTGATAAACTGTAAATGAGGAAAAGAGCAAAAAGGAATTCAAGGATGAGTGCAGGCATTTGGTCTGAATAACTTTAAGAAGAAAGTGTCATTTACGGGGATGAAAACACTGGCATAGAAGAGGGTTGAGGGAGGGAAATGATTAGGTTGACTTTGTAATATTTCTTTTGAGACCTATGTATCCAAGTGAAGCTTTTCCTATTGACACTTGGCTGTTGTATTTCCAAAGATTAGTCTATAGATATTAATGGAAAGTCATAAGGGAATAACTTTTCAGACTGTAGACTAAATGAGACCATGTGGAGAATAAAAATGTAGATTAAGAGGTCCAAAGATTGAGCCTTAATAACAACATTTGAAGAGTTTAAGAGATTCCACCAAAGACACTGAGGAACTACAATGAAAGGAGAAGAAAAAGTGAAACAAAAGATGTTCAAAAAACTCAGTAAGGAAAGTATTTCAAGTAGGAAGGAATGATCAGCTATGTGAAGTGCTGGTGATAAAACAAAGCACTGAGAATATGCCATTGGGTTTCACAATTAGAAGTTATTGATCACCTTGGCAATTATGGTTTCAGGAATAAAAGTCTGACGTACATGGGTTTCAGTCAGAATGGAAGGAGGGATGCACTGACAGGACATAGACATTTCTTCTTAGGAACTTTGCTTTGTAGGGAACATAAAAATAGAGTGGTATTTGGATTGGAGCCAAGGGAATGTTTTTTGTTTGCTTTTGGTTTCCCTATGGGGTGAGTGATAACGTGATAACATGAGTGATCCAGTTGTACAGAGAAAAACTGTGAAGTAGAAGAGAGAGAACATATGTGAAAATTGCTTAAATCTAAGAGTTAAAGAGAAATGTAATTAAATTCATTATAGGCCCAATTTTTCAACATTATCCTTCATTACACCCTTTTGTTTTAATTCCCCCTCCTATAAGGGCCAAGAATTTTCTCCTGCCTCCTGAATTTGTGTTTGGCCTTGTGCCTTGCTTTAATCTGTAAAATGAGACAGAAATGACAGAATGACTAGTTAACTCAAAAGGCCTTCTGTGTTTTACTTGCTCTTCTGAACCTCTGCCATCACCAAGAGAAAATATGACAGTGGGTTGGTACTGAAGCGTCAGCCTGGGCCTCAGAATCAACCCAAGTGAAGCAGATCTGAGCCCAAACCTCAACAAAGAACCAAGTCCTAATGGATTTGCTTCAAGTCAACTTCAGATCAGTGGTACTATAGCATATCCTAGATTCATGAGTGAAAATAAGAAAAAAAATAAGTGTTTTTAACCACTTAATTTTAGAGTTATTTATTATACCACAAAAGCTAAGTGATACAGTATCTATCATACAAGTAGAAATAGAGAAATTGGTCTTTGGAAAAAGCAGGAACAATTTGCCATAATAACAGAAAGGAAGACAGATCTTAGGAGTTTTGATAGCTGAAGGTGGTTTAATAGGTTAGTTGATAGGCATATGTAAAGCTTTTTTCTGAAGCCCTCTATTTTCTTTGTCAAATAAGAAGCCAAGAATGAAGAAGAAAAGTGGCATTTGAAGAGAGGAGAAGGCATAAAATGTTATCTAGTAACGGAAGAGTTAATTTTTTAATTTTATTTTTTTTATTGAAGCATATTTGACACATATAATACTATGTAAATTCAAGGTGTACAACATGGTGATTTGATGCATTTATATATTGTATTATTGTTGTCATTGTAGCAGTAGTTAGCACCTCTGTCACATCATGTAGTATTTCTTTTTTGTGGTTGAAATAATTAAGATCTAGTCTCTTAGCAAGTTTGACGTTCATAATACAATATCGTCCATATTCATTATATTGTGCATTAGATCTCTAGGACTTATTTACTACTTGTTGTAAGTCTGTATCCCTAAACATTGTCTCTCCTATTCCCCATCTCCAAGACCCTGGTAGCCACCATTTTACTCTCTTTTATTTTGAGTTTGGCTTTTTTAAGTTATGCCATACAGAATTTGCCTTTCTCTGTGTGACTTATCTCACTTAGCATACTGTCCTTAAGTTCCATCTGTGTTGTTGCAAATGGCACGATGTCCTTCTTTCTCATGGCTGAATAATACTCCATGGCTGTATATGCACCACACATTCTTTATCCATTAATTCACTGATGGACATTTAGTTATTTATATCTTGGTTATTGTGAATAATGCTGTAATAAATGTAGGAGTACATATATCCCTTACTATACTGTTTTTATTTCCTTTGGGTATATACCCAGAAATTGAATGGAATTGATGGATCATATGGTAGATCTGTTTTAAGTTTTTGAAGTAACTTTAAATTGTTTTCCATAGTGGCTAAAATAATTCACATTTTCACTAACAGTGTGCAAATATTCCTTTTTCTCAATATCCTTACCAGCACTTACCTTTTGTTTTCTTGATGAAAACAAGTGTGGGGTAATAACTCATTGTGGTTGTGATATGCATTTCCCTGATGATTAGGGATGTTGAGCCATTTGGATATGATGTACCTGTTGGCCATTTGGATATCTTCTTGGGAAAACGCTTATTTAGTTCTTCTGCTCATTTTTAAATCAGATTTTTGTTGTTATTCAGTTGTATGAGTTCTTTTTATATTTTAGGTATTAATTCATTATCTGGTATATGCTTTGCAAAATTTTTCTCCCATTCTTTTCATTTTGTTCTTTTGCTGTGCAAAGTTTTCAATTTGATGTAGTCCCTCTTGTTGATTTTTGCTTTTGTCTCTTGTATTTTGATGCCATATCCAAAATATCATTGCCAAGAGTGATGTCAAGGAGATTCCTCTTTGTTTTATTCTAAGAGTTTTGTAGTGTCAGGTCTTATGTTTGAATCTTTGATCCATTTTGAATTAATTTTGGTAAGTGGTATGATATAGGAATCCAATTTTATTGTTATGCATGTATATCAGTTTTCCCAACACTGTTGAAGAGACCATTCTATCCCCATTGGGTGTTCTTGGATCCATTGTCAAATATTGGTTAACCATAAATGTAGAAGTTTAGTTCTGATCTCTTGATTTTATTCCATCAGTCTGTGTGTTTATTTTTATTCCAGTAACATGATGTTTTAAATACTGCAGTCTCATAGTATAGTTTAAAATCAGAAGATATAATGCCTCCAGCCTTGTTCTTTATCAGAATTACTTTGGCTATTCAAGATCTTTTGTGGTTCCATACAAATTTTCAAACTGCTTTTTCTATTTCTGTGAAGAATGTCATTATGATTTTGATGGGGATTGTATTGAATCTATGGATGAGTTTGGGTAGTATGGACATTTTAACAATATTCTTCTGATTTATGAATATGGGATGCCTTTTTATTTGTGTCATCTTTGATTTCTTTCAACAAAACCTTATAGTTTGAATTTTATAGTTCTTTCATTTCCTTTGTTAAATTTATTCATATATATTTATTTTTTTCTAAGGTCAGGGACAAGGCAAGGATGCCAACTCTCACTACTCCTGTTCAGTATAGTACTAGAAGTCCTAGCTAGAAAATTAAGCAAGACAGAGAAGTAAAAGGCATTTAAATCAGACAGGAAGAATTAAGATAGTAGTTATTTATAGATAATATGATTTTGTATATGGAAAATCCCAAAGACTTGACCAAAAAACTATTGGTACTAATCAATGGATTCAATAAAGTTTTAGAATGTAAAATCAACTTATAGAAATCAGTTGCATTTCTATATACTAATAATGAAATGTCTGAAAAAGAAATAAAACTCTCCAATTTACAGAAGCATTAAAAACAATAAAATATCTTGAAAGTGTGGATTGGCTAAGAAAATGTACTCATGTTTCTGAGAAATGCTGAGGTTACAGTTCAGGTTTCTGGTCGTGAATTTAAAGCAAGTTATGTATTTCTCTTCATTTATCTCCAGCTTCTCTAGTTTAGTAAAAGGAAGTATCATAAGTATCAGGTTTTCCAAATCAGTACTTTACAGGAAGAGAGAATCAGATATGAGGGCCTCTGCAAAGGAAAAATTATGATAGCCCATGGAGTGGAAGCCAAGTAATCAGGGAATTGAAGATAAGAGAGTTTTTTCTTTTTTCCTAAATGTCTAAGTATATGATTAAGATGTTGGAGAAACCATTGGGGCCAAACAACAGTTGGCCTCAGAATACTAGACAAAAAAGTGTCAAAGATAGGAAATGCTAATCAGAATGGAGGCTTAACAATGACGTTTTAGAGAGACTACAGTTAGTGCAAGTGACAAGGGGTAGGGTAGGTTATGAACAAGGGGGTTTAGCAGAGGAGCATAGAGAACAAGATTATTAGTTGTAAAGGTAAGCAAGAATAGATTTATCAAGAGAGAGAGAACGAGAAAAGAAAAAAAAAACAAAACAGCGGTGAGTTGAATGATAAAATTAATGATTGAATAAGGAAAAGTGACCAGGTTTATTAATAACTGACAAGGAAAGGTAGCTAATCATATAAATTTAAGATCTGTGCTTCAAAACAGCTGAGGACTAGAGGAAGAGAAGGAATAATGGTGTGGCAGTGGAGATAAGAAAACACAATGTGAAACCCTCTTTACCATCCCAGTAGTGTATGTGTCATAGGACAACAACCATCATTGCAGATGCTGCAGTAGAAACATCATCTTCATGAGGTAGCCAAATTTCACATAGAACAGAAGCTGAAGGAAAAGTTCAGAGCTATAAACTGTAGCAATGTTGCTGATGACCAAACAAAAAAAAAATGCTGTAGGACAAGATATGTTTTGGAGGAATAAAGGGTCATGGATGGGAGGGAGATTACCTTAGGTAACAGCATATTCAGAGCTGACTAAAGATAAGATTCTAAGTGATGGGGATTTAGAACTTCCTTTGGAGACTAAAGAAAATAGGGATATAGGCATGATAGAATTAGCCCTAGGTGTGACCTTTAATATCCTGCCTGTACAGGGACTTGTTACTCATTAGATTTCAGAGAGGAGTAACAAATGAACGGGGGACAGAAACATTCATTCTAGCACATGATCCCCTCTCTGAAAGGGTGAAAAATCATTTTATTAATATAACTTGATAATGAAATAATATTTGTGTCCCAATAACAAAGAGGTGAAGTTTTATTTTATTTTTTATTCATATAAAATGTATTCTTATAAAATAAAATATTTAGATGTGATTCAAGATAGCAAATTTCAGAATAAGTTACCAGTTAACATTGCCAATAAATATAAATTATGAGCTTGAGTCTCTAAAATACATTTTCAATAGATTAGGAGTTGACAAATCATTATTCCTATAAAAAAACTCACATTAATCTAAATGTTAAAATTAATCAAATTACTGTATACTTTATAACTCAATAAGTAGTCATTATTTCATGTCTATTGGTAATGTGCCCATTGTGCAATTTAATATGAAAATAATAATAAAAGGTCACAAGGAATTGATGGAGGAGAAATTATTTCCGTTTGAAAGTATTTACATTAACAAGATTATCCAGAGGACACTTAGTTGCTATTTATAATACTTTGAAAATAATGCAGGAAAATCTATGTAATTTTTTCAGAATGCCAGGACTTTTAAAATTGAGGAAATCTGTTGTGGAAAATAAATGTTGTTGATTTTCCAATATACTTAGGATACTGTTCAGAGAATGGTTTTATTATTAAGAATGTCTAAGCAAATAAAGTTCTTCAACAAAATAAATGCCTAATAAACAATCTGGGCATTTTCAGTGGCAATTAGCAAAGCTTAAAATGAGATATGCAAATAAGTGATGCTCCTATAAATTTGTTGTTTTATTTTCTGTCTTCTGAATCAAAACGTGCAGGCAAATAATGAACGTAAAAACAAGAAACAAAATAATCACATTTTAGAAGTATCTTCCATTTAAACACTCACACTTTAAATACCATCCGTTCATTAAGAGCAGAACTTCTGAGAATTTGCTTTGCCATACTTAAATTTGTTTTCACTTAACATGGTATAAATTCAATTGCTCAACCACATTTATAGCTCCGACAACATAGAGGCAAGTTGTCCCCAATATCAAGGAAGTAATGGAATAGCACAATCTTGATGCATGCCGGAATATGTTTATATACTGTCTTAGGTTAGTAGTTAACAAATACTTGCAAAGCAAATTAATAAATTGTGGGATTAAAACCTCCTTAAAAGCTTAAAAAATAGTTGATATTTTTTGGAAGAAATGTTAGAATGATCAGCTGTTGAGTGACGTCACTAAGAAAAACAACAGTTTGAGGTGAGATGGATCTTGGCTCAATTCCTGGTTATTTTACCTGACAACATTTTATTTTTTGGCAGTTTACTTCATTATACACACACTCTTCATTATAAAGGGCAGACACTTTCTTGTGGTATTGCAGTGAACCACATGGATGATGTTTCTGATGCAGGCACTTCTGCTTGTGGCCTTTAATAATTTAATAAATAATAACAAATACAGGTTGGTTGATTGATCAGGGAAATATTTATAGAAGACATTTTTTTAACAGCAGGATGGATAACATATTAGTCATAGTGTTTCAGAGAAATAGAAGAAATAGGGTGTGTGTGTGTGTGTGTGCATGTGTGTGCATGAAAAGAGATTTATTGTAAGAAATTGGCTCACATGATTATGGAGGCTGGTAAGACCAATTCTACAGTGTGGGCCAGCAGCCTACAGACCCAGGACAACAAAAGGTATAGAGATGAAACCCAAAGGAAGTCTGCTGGATTCATTTTCTTAACTCAGAGGAAGGCTAGGTTTTTTTGTTTTACTTAAACCTTCAATTGATTAGATTAGGCCTACCCACATTATAGACAGCAATTTGCTTTACTCTACTGATTAAAATGTTAATCTGATCCAAAAACACTCTCACAGAAATATTCAGGATGATGTTAAACCAAATATCTGGGCACCTTGTGGCCTATTCAAGTTGACATAAAATTAACCATCACAGTTAGTATCAACCACATTACAAAATCAGTAATCCACATTTGCTTTACTATAAGCAGAACTAAAGAAGCAAATACCCAGGGCATTATACAAACAAGTAAGCAAAACTGCCATACAACATGGCTCAGTTTGGGTAATTATTTAATTCTTCAGCATATAATACCCAAAAAATGATTTATGAGTTCATGAGGAGAAAACACTAGAAATTTATTTTTACTATCAATATTTAGTGAGTCCCCACTGTATGTATAACACAGTTTTAGAGACTTGGCATACAGTATTGAGAAATCTGGAAAATATTCCTCCTATCTCTTATTAGAGTTAGGAATGTCAATAAGAAACATATTCCTATATGCTATAAAGGCAATATAGGCCAATTATAGGAGAATGAATAAAAATTCTAGAAGAACAAAATAAAAGTGCAATAAAAAATATTATAGAGAAGCAGAATGACAGCCTCTGACAACACTTTTCATGTATGGGGCAAAGGAGAAAGAAAAGTCAGAGAAGGCCCGAGGTGATAAACTCAGCGATTACAAGCACAAAGTTGAAATTGATAGCTACAGCTCCTGTTGACACGAACATAAGGGTACTGTTCATCGTTACAGAGTAGAATATTGTAATTTTAAGTGAAAAGACAACGTATCTCTCGTGAAAATTTTAATGTAATGCCATTTAGCTTTTGCATAGACAGACTAAGGAATACTTATTATCTGATGATACGAATGATTTTTAAAGGCTGGAATCACAATACTTTTGTTATATGGCACCAAATTCACTAATAGAAAATGAAAAGTTAAAGCATTTTCAATCCTACATCTCAAAATAATTTCTGTAAAAACCCATGCAGAAATTTCTTTCAGTTTATATTAGTGCTAAACATCTGAAACAAAAGTAGCCTGTTTTATTGTGTATTTCTCCTATCTGCTTTAATGATTTTCTATCTTTATATTACAACTGAACACTTAAATAAATGTACAGAGATGAAAGGCACCTGGGTGGCTCAGTTGATTGAGTGTCTGACTTCAGCTCAGGTCATGACCTCGCGGTTCATGGATTTGAGCCCCATGTTGGGCTCTGTGCTAACAGCTCAGAGCCTGGAGCCTGCTGCATATTCTGTGTCTCCCTCTCTCTTTGTCCCTCCCCTGCTTGTGTGTGCATGCTCTCTCTCTCTTTCTGTAAAAAATAAACAAACATAAATTTTTTTAAAATGTACATAGATGAATTAATTAATCAATAGACCTATTCTTTAGAATTCAAGTGGTGGTGATTTCAGTGCTACTTGACCTTGGAGTGCGTTGGTTCTTTTTTTCTTTACCTATTCTACAACTGTGAATCAGTAACTGTCCAGTCACTGGGGAAAAGTAGTCCATTTCTTTCTCTAGCTTTGCTTTATTTTTTTTTTTTTTTTTTTTTTTTTTATGAAATTTATTGACAAATTGGTTTCCATACAACACCCAGTGCTCATCCCAAAAGGTGCCCTCCTCAATACCCATCACCCACCCTCTCCTCCCTCCCACCCCCCATCAACCCTCAGTTTGTTCTCAGTTTTTAAGTCTCTTATGCTTTGGCTCTCTCCCATTCTAACCTCTTTTTTTTTTTTTTTCCTTCCCCTCCCCCATGGGTTCCTGTGAAGTTTCTCAGGATCCACATAAGAGTGAAATCATATGGTATCTGTCTTTCTCTGTATGGCTTATTTCATAGCTTTGCTTTATTTATGACAGTTTAGTTGGCCTATGGCATTTATTCATTGGGGCATTAGCTGCTAAGAATTCTTGCCTCCAGGACATTATTTTTCCCCCAATATCATGAGAATATAAACCAAAAATAAAAGGTAAAAAGTGAACTGAAAATTATAGGTAAGTTATGTATTTCTTTTGATGCCAAGTTTTTGTTTGTTTGTTTGTTTACTTCCTGGCTAGTGAAAAAAGCAGTGGGGAAGGAAACACAGTTTCATTTTTAGTATAATATTAATTCCTAATTGTCCGGTCAGTTTGCTTATATATTACCTCTGGTTGAAAATAAGATATAAACATTTTTACATGTCTTAGTTTTACTGACATTATTAATAAAATTATCATTACTTTTTTAAATATTTAGAAATATGGAAAATAGCAGAGAACATACAAAACATCTCTTGATATTTTATAGTCTCAAATCTTTTGTATCATAATACCACCTTAGTATTCAAAATGTCCTTACTCACTTGAAATAAAAGTACTGACAAAAACTTCATAAGGTGGAAACTTTTGTATTAACATAAAACATATGAAAAATTAATTTAAAAAAATTGTCATTATGTATACCACTAAAATATTTGACTTAGAGCCAGTACAGTTGTAACAACATAGCATGTTTAAGAAAGGGAAGATTAAAACTACTTGATCTCATTATAAATCCAATAATCCCTTTAAAAAAAGGATAAACTGTTGAAAGGGAGGTAGAAGTATTGACTAAATACTTATTCACTAGGAATAGTTTTTTTTTAATTTCCGTACAAAAATATTTGATAATTAAGAACAAAAATAATTGTGTGTATATACATGATTTTATTTATTAGAAATTATATCAAACATGAGATTCTATAGATTTAATAATTCCAGGTTTCAATGAAAAATGTCTGTTGTTATGACATTTAGAAATGAAAGTATGCTATGTAAAATGTTAATAATTTAAACGAAGGAAAATTAATTACAATTAAATTGACATAATGTAAAATGTATTTTTAAGATGTTTGATAAAATACAGATAAGATACAAAAAGCAACAGTAGTAGATGATAAGTATATTTATAATTTAAGTCATCAATAAGTATATGACTGACCAAAAATGAAGGACTTGGTATATAATAAACTCATATTTTATTACAACTCGATTTTTAAAAAGAAAAAGGAAATAAATGCAAATGAATACAAATGAGAAAGAGAAGAAGGAAGTTGGTTAGAAGAAAAATAAGACAAGACTGGGATGTAACTTCTAAAAATGTTAGTCACAGTATATTATAAATAAGGGATAAAAAAAATAATGTGTTCATTAAGGCATTCTGCCAAAACGGGATTATTTACTATTCCTAACTTTTTCCTGTCCTGTCTGGTTTCATATGGATGTAATAAATGCCATTTCCGTTATTCTAGTTGAAGATTGTAACTGGATCTTTATGTATTCTAACAGATCCTCAATCAAAAATTTCAAAAAAAAAAAATCTGCGAGTTACCCTCTTAATGAAATGGTTTCATTTTGCATTGTGTGCCTCTTGAAGAAATCTGTTTTCTCTTGCCATAAATGCTTTTTAAATAGTCAGGAGCTGGCAAAGATCATGTCCTAGAGCAAAGGCAAACCCAAAGAGCGACACTGTTAACTGTACTGTTTCATTTAAATATTTTCTTTTTAAATGCTAGTTCGAAATCAATGAAAAATGGTTCCATGAATGTTTCTAAACTGTGTTTGATAACAACAGTCTAGAGATCAGCAGGCTGATGTTCTCAGTCCTGGTTTCCTCATCTGTAAGCAGTCCTCACAATTCCTCTCTTGCAGAATTATTGTGATCAGCAGAGAATGAAGTACACATTGAACAGGGAGCACAGGCCTGGCATGAAGTTGACAATCATCACATGATATTTTTTCTTAAGGCATATCTTTTCCCTATCATTGTCACCACTAGAAAATATAAAACAATAGCGATTATCTACTGTCTCCTAAATCATGTGGACCATCTGTTTTGCTCAGAAAAATAAGCTGCCTTTGAGAAAATCCATATGGAATTAAAGTCCACTCATTAATTATAAGTAATTTTATACAGAATATGGTTGGAACATTTGACAGTGTGGGCAAAGGGTTAACCCTTTCCCATGCTGCATGAGGAAAGAGAAGTTTGTTCCTGTTCCCCTGGAAACCTAATATAGGTAAAAATGAAAACTAAATTGCTAGGCAACATCACTTATGATTTAAAAAAACACTCCTGCTTTTGTGTATTGAATCTGGTCTAGGAAAACTAAAAAAATGTAATAGGTACAAACTATTTTATTCATCCCTGATTGCAGTGACTATTATAACTATCCATGACTCTTAAAAGGACACTGAAAGCTAGGGCTATAGATGTTACTGATTGATGCATATGAGATGTTGGTTGGTCTACTGTAAAAACTGGCAAAAGAAGAATATCCAACATTGTCCTCTTGGCAAGGAGTGTTCCTTGTCCTAATTCTTTCTGATTAGACTGATGTTAAGTATAATCTTTGCCTGTCTTTTGAGTCTGAATATTTAGTACAGTCTAAAAAAACTTCATGGTAACCATTGTAGGTAGATTGTTATCTAACTATTTGAGTAAAATAAACCCAAAATATTCCCCTTAGATTTAACTTAGTTTTAGTTGTTCAACATAGGGCATTTAGGGGTACATTTAAAGTATCATCATTTATGCTATCTAATCTGCATTTTTCAGCTATAAATTGCACTCAATTCTATTCTAGAAATGATCTCAAAATTAGGTTAAAATGTGAGAATCAGTCTAGTTCTGGATGGTTTCTCAAATGCTTCTCAAAAAAAAATCTGTGTATCAGAAGTAACATTACCTTCATTATCTACATATTAAATATCTAAAAAGCAAAATAGCTTATAGATTTATCAATTTCACAGGATGATAGGGAAATGTGTATGTTGAACTTACTATAACTTATATGGCATGTTCATTTTTTAACATTCCCTGAAAAAGTCCATGAAGTCCAGGATACTGTGCTAAGGGCTAACAAATTTAGAAAGACAAGAAGACATCACCATAAAGGAGGTTAGAGAGCTGTAATTAATCTAAAATCAGCATGCACAAAAATTACATGTTGTCAATATATGATGGTACACTGAAAGCTAAATACATACATGATTACAACAAATGTAAAATTCAAGTGAGGTAGATCCTAATCCTGCCTCTCAGCATCCATGCCTTTTTATGACCCCTTCCCACGTAAACTCTAAGCTTGGTGGTGCTTGCTTTGGCCAATGGAACATTGGCTAAATGGTTGGTGCACGCAGAGACTTAGTCCTTTAGCACTGGGGCTTGCCCTGTTGGATCTCTGCTGCCACCATGTGATGAAATCTGGTCTAGCATCCTTCAGAATGAAAAATTACACAGTGAGAGGTCTATGAGAAGCTGTTGTTTCTGAGTGACTGCAGTCTCTGTGGAACTACAGCCAGTCATCTGGTAGCCAATCATCCAGAAATCACCCAGATGTTGTCCGCATTTCCCCTCCAATACAGAGGTATACAAGTGAAATGATACTGAAAATATATTTTTCATTTTAATAATCCAACATACTACACTGTAGAGTCCGCTTTTATCTATATATACTTCTTTTAACCAGATTTAACTTCAATATAAAATGAAACTATGCTTTCACCCAACATGATACAACTTGTATTACTGGAAACCCATTAACCTCTCTAAACAAAGTCTACAGTGGTCCTTAATCCATCTGAGAGTGATGTGTAGTGTTTACACTACCCTTTTGATATCTGTAACTTAAGTATAGATATGTAAGATTAACCATAATTAGAACATCTAGGTAAGAGAGTGGGAAAATGGGGAAAATGGGAAAAAAAATCAGTGTATGTTTATATGGAAGAACTGAAAAGCTACTCATAACTACTAGAATTGTCAGGTTCAGTCAGGGGAACATGGGATAGAAATCTATGCTACAAATTATAACTTTCACAATTGTTGGTATATAGCTGGTGAAGGGTCTAGAAATGGAAAATAGAGGATCAAAAAACAAATCTTCAAGCTCATCCTGAGAAGTTAAACTGCCCAGTTACCTAGTTGGTAGGTGATGCAGATGGGAAACTTGCTTCTCTGAAGGTCTGCAGAAAGCAAAACCTTGATGTGAAATCAAGAACTTGAGGGCAAGCTGGAACTCGGTATCTCTGCGTATGTCTGAGGTTCCATCTTTTAGTAGAAGCCACCATGCACTACTGAATCCTCTGTCAGGAAATATCCCTCAGGTTGTAGGCACTTCTATTCACTGACAGCCCTCAGCTATCAGCCTTCTCTGGGGATATCCCTAAGCTGAAGAAAGCCACCTTGACAAAAGTCATGCTCTGATTCTGGGGACAACCTTCATTTGATGATCTATCTGTATTAAGATATAAATGTCTGGCCACTTCACTACAACTCAGAATAATTCTGAAAAGACTAGCTTCTGAAATTCCCAAGGGTTGGCTGGGCATTTTGACAATGTATCTCAGCCTACCTTTTTTCTTTGCATAGTCTTGCTTCTTTCTCTGCACGCTACCTCCATCCTAGAGTCTGATTCCTCAGGTCTGAATTGGTACCAGAAGAGCGATTTGATTGATCAGTGTTAAATGAGATATTGGAGCTGCATCTCCTGCTGATAATAGAAATCCATGACTATGAGTGGGGGAGCCCTAGCAATGCTGCAGCACAGAATTTATTTAGACTTTCATACATCATGAACTGGTATAATAAACTGAAAGAAGTGGATATACTAGCACATGACTTAGACAACTATAGCTCATCACCTGTTGTCTTGTAAAAACTTATAATTTAAGCACAGCCATGTTTTACCCATGACTGCTTACATCCTACAACAGTAGATTGCAGTAGGTGCTACAGAAACTGTATTGTTCACAAAGTCTAACCTGCTTATTATCTGGCCCTCTACAGAAAACTTCACTGAACCTTTCACTAGTGAATGAAATGTAGCAGGCATTTGAAATATATGGTGGAAATGATAATTATAAGGATACTAAAATTGGACAATGGTTATTGCGGTTAATTGATGCCTGAGAGAGATAATGTACAGCTCTAAACAGTTAAAGCTATGTGTGAAAGCTAGAGAAACTTCTTGGTGGTATATAAAGATACCAATCCCCTGTCGATGGAGAACTGAGAAAGCCCAGGACCAGGACCAAAACTGATTATAAAGAATAGCTGAGTGCCAGAGAGCATTAAATTCTTACTGTAAGCAGGTCTGCTCGACCAAAATCAGGGCTCTGATTGGGAAATGTTGGGACCATTAGAATGTGATGGAGATGTCTGGGTTGATGTGCTTAGAGATCTTGAATTCCTACACATCCCTGTATCCTCTAAGCCTGCAGAAGGATTTACTCTTCCTTCCAAAAGACTTAAGATGATGTGTTGCCTTCATTGTGCAAGACAGCATACCCCCCATCTTTCTAAAATCTACTCTTACGTTCCTTTCTAACTAGTATGTTAACAATAGAATTAAGTCACAACATTACTTAGTGGAGAAAGTGCTTGGCCTGAGGAATGATCATTATCCCCCCAAAATTATAGCACCTCATCAGCATATACCAGAAGGAGCCAGGTTAGTGAATCTATAACTGTTTTCTGAGTGTAGTAAAGTAGGTAAAATAAAGTTGTGGGGAGGAAAGTTTATTGACATGTCATCATTTCTCTCAGGGTATAGGATCCAATACTCTGACAAACACCCCATGGGACTTCAAAGACCCCCACAAGTTAGTCTTCTAGAAACTTGAAGATACCAATATTCAGTTAAATGAAATTCCAGAGAATTGGGCATGCTAGCATGGACATGCTATGTAAGTCCAGAAAACCACCAGATGACCTATGGAAATGCTATAAGATATCCTTCCCACGACCCAGCCAAAAAAATAAATAAATAAAAAGAAAAATGAAAGAAACTTGCTAGTGAGTGGCACTTAGAATCTTGGTGGGGACTTTCCTTTGTTGCTCAAGGCTACAGTAAGAGATACTTTTGTGAACAGAATCACTGTAGCAATGGAGTAAGATTCCAAAATAATAGAGACCAGGTAGTACTCAATCATAAGAAGCAAGGAGGCACAGTAATCTTATGAATGGCAAGGCTGAAGGGGCAGCTGGCCTACAAGGAACTTTGAAGACAGCTAATGGAACACAGTGTCCTCAGAGGCAAGTTAGGTAGGAAGCTAACGGGGTTCATGCTCAATCCATAAATCCAGAAGGTATCCAGCATGCATTATTACTCAATTTCTTGAACTGAATCAGTTTCCTGATCTGGAACCCAATAACTAAAAGCGTGTCCATGTTTTCAGAAGGTAGACTCTTGCAGCACTAGGTTGAGTTTATACATTAATGATCCCTCCAGTTTTTTCCCTATAGGGATCTAAGACACTTATTTGCATAACTGTGCATAGGAAAAAGGAATGTTCAAACATTTCTGAGGACTTAGGGTACAGGTTCCAAACTGGCTTGATACCAAAGGCCCCAGAGTTTCATGGTACCCTTCCTATTAAAAGGGAAACACATGCAAGTCAAGAAATAGCATCTTGTCCCAGGCCTGGCTCATTAGGAGTTCGCAGAGTCTCAGTGGTCTGGTGGTCACTTATTGGGTCTTCGACCATATAACTGGAATGGCTATACTTGGTAATTGGTAGATCCCCCTGTGCACTGTACCTACAAATGGCCACATTTTGACCATCACTGTGTTCTAGAGGTGTGCATACTAGTGGTGTGTTAAGTTCTCTTGAGGATGGAATCTCAGTATAGACCATGCCAAGTCCAAGAGGGGCAGTTGGGGAAGGAAATTCTGTATTCCCAGCTACTTAGAGGAATGTCCTCAACAGGAAGAGCTTGGTCTCTAGGTTGGTACAGTCTCTTGGAAAAAGCAAAAAGCAACATCATACAGGGTCCTTTAGAGCCAAAAATAGAGGGCAGGGCTCTCTTACTGTCCTCTAAGGACAATACTGATACATAAGAGAAAGACAAACTGTGAAGTGGTTTTGCAGGTACCTAGCTCTATTAACTCTGGGGTGATGAATGTTAAAATACCTAGCACAATATGTGGCATTGATGGGTTTATTTTAGCTAGATAGTACATTCTAGTATATGGTAAAAAGTCTCCCATCCTCAACTGTTATATTTGGAATCATCTATTCTGTTCTTGAAACTTTACTTCTTCGCCAAATGGATTTTAGGAATTATATATCAGTTTTTGACAAAACACCTTAAGATTCTGACTGAATTTTCATTCAGTGTATATATTAACTCTGATAAAAATCTGTATCAGTATGATAGTAAGTCCTGTACATGAACATAATTTGTATCTCCAGTTTGTTGAGCTTGCCCAGAAAATAGAACCCTTTGAGTACTGCTGAGTATACTGAGAATTGGTATTAACACTAAAGAGGACAATTTGGTAATATCAATCAAGAATATTTGAAGATATGAAAGTGATATGTAGAATTTCTAACACATATGCACAAAAGACATAGAAGAGGAATTTTTATATAAGAATAAAATATTGAAAACTATCTACTTTTACATGACTAGGGGAGCACATAACTGCTGTGATTCAAACACAGATATATTTACCAATGAAAACTTAATTAAACTCTATAGGAATTGTTATTAATTGACCATATTAAAAAGCAAATACTGGAAAGTGTCTGCAAATTATATAATCAATTAAGGACCTATATTTAAAATATATAAAGAATTCTCAAAAAATTAATAGTAAAAAATTCCATTAGAGAATAAACAAAGATTATTAGCACACTTTCACTAAGGAGAATATATTAATGACAAATAAGCACCTGAAAAGATGTTCAATTTAATTAAAGAAATTCAAATGAAACTCACAATAAGATCTCACTGCACACCTATTAAAATTACTAAAATAAACCACCACAAATGCAGGTGAGGATGTAGACAAACGTGATTGCTCACACAATTATCCCAGAGAAATGAAAACTTACACGTGAATACCTATACACGAATGTCCTTAGCAGCTTTATCTAAAATAGCTCCAAACTGAAAACAGTTCAAATGTCCTTCAGCAAATGGATGGTAAAACTACACTCTATGCATATCACAGAACACTACTCAGCAATGACGACAAACCATATACACATGTAACCATTTAGACAAATCACTGGAGAACCATAAGTTAAAAAGCAAATCCCAGGGGCGCCTGGGTGGCTCAGTCGGTTAAGCGTCCGACGTCAGCCAGGTCACGATCTCGCGGTCCGTGAGTTCGAGCCCCGCGTCAGGCTCTGGGCTGATGGCTCAGAGCCTGGAGCCTGTTTCCGATTCTGTGTCTCCCTCTCTCTCTGCCCCTCCCTCATTCATGCTCTGTCTCTCACTGTCTCAAAAATAAATAAACGTTAAAAAAAATTAAAAAAAAAAAAGCAAATCCCAAAGACCATATATTGTATTATTATAGAATATTTTTGAAATGGAAAATTATAGAAATGGATAACAGATTAGAGATTGTCAGGGACATTGGGAGGGTGATCAGGAAGGGAGTAATGTATGGCTATAAAAAGGCAACAGGAGGGGTCCTTGAGGAGATAGAATTGTTCTATATCTTGACTGAATCTGTGTCAATATTTTGGTTGTGGTAATGTGCTATATTTTGCAAGATGCTGTCATTGGGAGAAACTCGGTAAAGGGATCTTTCTGTATTATTTCTTACAACTGCATGTGAATATGTACTAACCTCAAAAATTTTACAAAATTTTAAATAAAAGCAAAATAAACTCTACCTATCCAAATCAGATTTTACATAAAATATGATTTTTTTTATCTTTCATAAAATTTGAAACACTTCACCTACAGTCTTTTCTGACAAATGTGGGTAGATTTAAATAGCAGCTGCCCTTTTATGTAAGATACATGCTCTCCGGGTTGCTAGGGTAACCACTATTCCTGATGTTTCCTATGCTTAGACCCTTCACTTATTTACACAGTTTTTGCTTAAAGGTTAATTCCATTCAACCCAACATGTCTGATGGGACTTTTGATATCAAAATAGAGATTTAAGTATAAGTTTTCATGTTCCTTTGGGTCAATAATTAGGAAAGCTAGCTACCGATCTCAGGACCATTCTGTAGCTATCATTTCACCCAGCCCATTCTACCTGATTGCAACTTTCTAGGTTTCCTGAGATGTCTATAGCTCTAATTCTTTTGCTTCCTGGAACATTAAATTTAAGTAATTTTTCAATAACACAGCCAAGCGATATATTTTTTGAGCCAGTGTATACCTAACAATAACTTTCTGTACTTTCACCACAAGAGGATTCAGTTATATATCATTTGGGAAGTCACAAACTTTTTTAACTTATAAAAGAAGTCAAAAAGCAACAGAGCATTGTTTTCTGGCATTTGGTGTTAAGAAGATAAAGTTTTAACTAATTACAATTTAATTTGAATTAAAATTACACGATTTCATTCTGTTTGACTGTTTGGAAACTTTCGTATCTTAAATTTTTTTTTAATTTTTTTTATTTATTTATTTATTTTTTTTTTTAGCGGTGCCTCTGTCAGTTAACCGTCTGACTTCGGCTCAGGTCATGATCTCACCATTCGTGGGTTTGAAGCTTGGGTCAGGCTCTGTACTGATAGTGCAGAGCCTGGAACCTGCTTCAGATTCTGTTTCTCCCTCTATCTCTCAGGAATAAACAGAGCATGAGTCGGGGAGAGGCAGAGAGAGAGAGAGAGAGAGAGAAAGAGAGAGAGAGAGAGAGAGAGACAGAATCTGAAGCAGGTTCCAGGCTCTGCCCTGTCAGTACAGAGCCTGATGCAAGGTTCAAACCCATGATTGGTGAGATCATGACCTGAGCCAAAGTCCGGACACTCATCTGAAGGAGCACCCAGGTGCTCCTTTTGTATCCTCATATAAAAAGTAAATTCACAAATCTAAGCATAAGAGTCGGTCTCTTTCAAAAAGAATTTCCCTGAAATATGAAGTCTTTTACATTTTCAGATTTAGATATTTTTAATCTTAGAACACTTTTCTGTTGCATCCCTGAGTGTTTCTAAATTCTTCTACAGGAACCCAATTACTATTTGTAGGTGGATTTCCCATTTCTGTCTCACCTTTTTTATTATTTTAATTTATTAATAGAGCTACAAGCTATTGAGCATGTGCTATATGCCAAGCATTTGGCTAAGTTAACTATTCACATAACCAAATTTACTTTCATAAAAACCTTATGAGGTCAGCATTTTATAGAAGAGGCTAGAGAGGTGAAACCATGGGAAGTTGATCCAAGCACTAGGAGTAGATCTAGTGCTTTAACAAAGAACTTGTTAAAGCACTATATGATGTTTTAAAGAATCTACCTTCCAAGGTAAAATCTCAAATTCTATTTCTATGGTATTCATTTTGTTTGACATAGCTTCCAATGCATATTTTAATTTTGCCTTCTTATTTGTAGCCACTCTTCCCCCCCTCCCCCCATTTATATTCTTTACTTAAGTTTTTATGTCCTGGTATGTTAAAATATACTTGGGATTTGTTTTAATCAGGTATAGTAAGACATTCAGACACAGATATAATCATCACAAAAGAAGAAGTTCCTATTCATAGATCCCTAGAAAAAGGCATGCCTTGCAGGGCAACATGGGGAAAGACCAGGGTTGGTCAGGATACAGATGGGCACAAGGCCACAGCATGGACTATAGCCTTTATTAGGATTTTTGAGCAAAGGAGTGAGTGTAAGTACACTGAGTAGGTTGAGGATTGGGTAGTTTGAGTAATTTCATCAGGCTCTGAGTTATAGCAATGGTGCCTAGTTTTCTAATACCTTGTCCTAGGGTGATTCAGGGCAGGGAAAATTACAGCCTGATGTGTGAGAATGTGATAGATGAGATGGTTGTGGGTGTGGGCTCTAGATTAGTTGGTGTGTATTACAAAGGTGTGTTCTAAGGAGAACCCTTTGTTATAGCTAGCCCTGGGAAGAGCAGTCTCTCCCAGATCATGGCCTGTAATACTAGAGTACCAAGAATACAGAACTTGAAAAATATAGTCAATATATTCTGCCTCAATAATGTCTATTTTTAAGACCCTTTTAGAAAACAAAATAAATATTTAACATGCATTCTTTTGATTACTGACGTAAATACTTCCAGGAATATTCTTTCCTGTGATTCTTTGGGTAATGTTTCCTTTGAGTGGTTTCAGCATTGTCACTATGTCTTTTTGATTATCGTTGTTGTTTGTTCTTTGATTGTTGTTTTTTGGTTAGTTGACTGATCTCCCCACATCCAGCATTGTACAACCAATCAAGGAATTAGGCTTTTCAAGAAAGCTAATGTACTCTTACGCTTCTTTGGTTGTCTTACTTCTGACCTAAAGCTAGAGATTGTGAATGGCTATACTCAATTCATGTTTTCTGGTAGGTCTTTATCTAAGGTACTAGTAGGTGTGATTTGCTTCTGCCCCTACTCTGTGGTTTTCTGCTCAGAAAGAAGGGGAAAAAAGTCTAGAAACTCACAGTGTGTGTAGTATCAAACATGCTTTGTGTAAAATCTAAAGCCTCAATGCATAACTCAAAATTCCTGTCCATAAGACAGATCTTTAGGTCTCAGACGAAAATCTCTTGCTACTTGTTTCCATATAGAATTTCTTCATTCCATCTCATTACCACCATGTTGTACAGTGAGTACATGTTGTACTTGAGTATGGATGTAAAAAGAGGAATATCATGATTAAACAGGGGAATGTTAGAGAGACCATTTTCTTGACAAAGTGCAGAAGATTCTTTTTACTTAAGAATGATGATACGTAATAATGCACTGGCATAGACAACTATTTAATTTACCTGATATCATCTCTGTTTTAAATTGCAGCACATACAGTTACCATATGAAAAAATATAGAAGTTTTGCTAAAGATTTTTTTCATTTTAAAAATCTTACCTATTTGTCAAGGTTTTATTTATTCAGAATTTTTTTTAATATTTATTTATTTTTGAGACAGAGAGAGACAGAGCATGAATGGGGGAGGGTCAGAGAAAGGGAGCCACAGGATCTGAAGCAGGCTCCAGGCTCTGAGCTGTCAGCACAGAGCCCGACACAGGGCTTGACCGTGAGATCATGACCTGAGCCGAAGTCGGACACTTAAATCAACTGAGCCACCCAGGCGCCCCTATTTGTAAAGGTTTTAATGCTTTTAAGTATCTCCTATAGAGAGATGCCTGGGTAGCTCAATTGGTTAAGCCTCTGACTCTTGATTTCAGCTCAGGCCATGATCTCACAGTCGTGAGATAGAGCCCCTCAGTGGGCGGCTGGGTGTGCTGCCCTGACAGAGAGGGACCTTCTTGGGATCCTCTCTTTTTGCCCCTCCCCAACTCGTGCACATGCATACACACACTCTCTCTCTCAAAATAAATAAATAAACATGAAAAAATATATATCCAATAGAATAAATATATTTTCCAGTTTGTAAAAATAGTCTTAATTTACATCTATTGCTCTAGCCCATATGGTTCAGAATTTGTCTCTGAAATACAGTGTCTCAATTTAGGCAAAATATAGTAACCCTATCTATGACCAACAAGCCTTTCACATGCAAAATATTTAAACATAATTCTTATAGTAGCTAAGAATTTTTAGCCTTCTAATCCTAGGCTATCATTTAAACCTTCAAAACTTTGGTGCCTACCTGTATAGAAATCACTTTAGCCAGATAATTAAACATTTTATAAAAGCATTTGTACTAGGCATATTGCCATGCAAATAAAAGGTGGTATATGAATATATGTGACGCTAATATTCGAGAACTTTAATTTCCGAGGCTTGTGAAGGTTAATGTCAATAATATTTGCATTACCCACAAATTGATAATAAAAGAAGGTTACAAATAAGGCTAAATAATAAATACACAGAATCAAAAAAGTCATAGTATGATATGGAAAGACGGTTTCGTAGGCAGAAAGGGAGAGGCTAGAGCTTGAAGCTCCTGGGAGCAAAAACTGTGTATTTTAAAACAATGCTGACAAAGGTAGAGCTTTTCCTAAGAATGTAACAAACACCACCTGTTGCCTGCTCTTGTTTTCCTCTGGAAGTTGATCAACAAAATACCTAACTAAAATAAGTAAACCATAAACCTCGTGTTATATAGGAGGGACAGTATGATCATAGTCTGACCCCTCATGACAGAGTCAAGCCAATCATGAATAAACAACTCAGCACCTACAGTTATCAGGCCAATGGAGGGGAAAAAAAAAAAAACAAAAAACAAAAGCAAAACAAAACAAAAACGGGAAACAGAACAAAGGGGGAAGAGAAGGAACAAACCAAAACCCTAGAAAATAAAGTCCCCTGCCTATAGTTGCTCTCTGTAATGGCAGCTTTTCACACTATCCTTATTTTTTTTTTCTTTTTTTAATTTTATTTATTTTTGAGACAGAGACAGACCATGAGCCCGGGGCGGGGGCGGGGGTGGGGGGGGGGCAGAGAGAGACACACACACACAGAATCAGAAGCAGCCTTCTGGCTCTGTGAGGTCAGCACAGAGTCTGACTCGGGGCTCAAACTCACAAATCGCGAGATCATGACCTGACCCGAATATGGACGCTTAACCCGCCTAGCTGCCCAGGCACCCCTTACTATCCTTACTTTCTAATAAAACTCTTGCTTTTTGCTTATCTTACTCTGTGTCCACCTCTTCATTTTTTAAAGTAGAGAGACAACGAACCCTGGGTATTGAGGTAAAGAATCCTGCAGCGACAGCCAAAACAATATTACTCTGCAGGCGCTTACAGAATGCACCAATGGCTTCTTGGAGAATATACTTTTTACATTACATTAAAAAGATTCTTTTTTTTTTTTTTTCATCTAGAAGCTTCTGGTATTTGCTGAGTGAAGACTTTAACCTTTTATCAAGTGCAAAAGACAACATAAGTTCCAAACTGTGCGTGAATAATATAAGTAGAAGTATACCAGCAGCCTTTCACGTGACCAGGTCTTAATCTTCTTTCCTGATGGCTTCACGGTGCATCTCCCAGTGGCTTTTTTGTTAGTTTCTAACCTTAGATACCCATCCATCTTCACCTAACCTACTGGAGATTTTCTGGGCTTTGATATAGTCCATTCACCTGATGCAAAGTATACGACTTTTCTTCAGTGGCACAAACAAGACATTTATAAATGCATATTGATCAATTATTTAATATGAGTAATTCAACTTGTAGATGTGTATCAAAATGCTTTTCCTTTCAATATGGTTATTTTGTCTCATGCAGCATAGCATTTTTGTTTAAAGGTGGTATTGGGGTTATATCAAAAGTTGATATTTTAGTGGCACCTGAGTGTCTCAGTTGGTCAAGTGTATGACTTCAGCTCAGGTCATGATCTCACAGTCTGTGGGTTTGAGCCCTGCGTCCGGACCTGTGCTGACAACTCAGAGCCTGGAGCCTTCGTCAGATTCTGTGTTCCCTCTCTCTCTCTCTCTCTCTCTGAGCCTCCACCACTTGCACTCTCTTTCTGTGTGTCTCAAAAATACATAAAAAAACATGGGGTGCCTGGGTGGCTCAGTCGGTTAAGCGTCCGACTTCACCTCAGGTCACGATCTCACGGTCTGTGAGTTCGAGCCCCACCTCCGGCTCTAGGCTGATGGCTCAGAGCCTGGAGCCTGCTTCCGATTCTGTGTCTCCCTCTCTGCCCCTCCCCCGTTCATGCTCTGTCTCTCTCTGTCTCAAAAATAAATAAAAATTTTAACAAAAAAAAAAAATACATAAAAAAACACTAAAAAATATTTAAAAAATTTAAAAAGAAAGTGTTTATTAGCAATGAAGATGTAGTAATTGAAAATACAATCTGCTGTTTATAATCACTTCAGGTTAAATACTTAACTATATAACTATTAAAAAAACATACAGGATCTTTATGTTGAATATTGTAATATCCTAATGAAAGAAATCAAATAAGACCTAAATAAACTGATGTATCGTGTGTGTAAATCTGACAATTCAAAATAGCAAAGATGTCAATTTTCCTCACACGGAATTTGATACAATTCCTATCAAAATCCCAGATTTTGCAGATATAGACAGGCTTATTCTAAAATTTATATTGAAAGGTACAGGTCCTAGAATAGAGAAAAGCCCCTTAAAAATGAAAATAAAGTGAGAGAAATTACTATCACTAATACTAAGACCAACTATAGAGCCTCAGTACTCAAGGCAGTGAAGGAGAGTCACACAGATCAACAGGACATAATAGAGAACCCAGATATAGACTCACACAAATATCCCCAGTTGATTTTTCACAAAGCCGCAAAAGCAATTCAAGGAAGGAATTATGGCCTTTTCAAAAAATGGAGATGGAAGTTAGATAATAGTAGACAAAAAAATTAACAAACTAAAAGTCATATTTTATACAAAAATTAATTCAAAATGGATCAAAGATTTAAAAATAGTAAGACTATACTTAGAAACAAACAAAAAAACATGTCAGAAAATCTTTAGGACCTAGGATTGATTTATTTTCATATGCCTGAAATATTTCATAGTTAAAATACCAATTTTTAGAAATTTATTTTGAGAGAGGGAGAGCGCACATGCACACAGGAGGGGCAGAGAGAGGGAGAAAGAGAGAGAGAATCTCAAGCAGCCTCTAGTGTGGAGCCAGATGTGGGGCAGGGCTTGAACACACAAACTATGAGATCATGACCTGAGCCAAAATCCAGAACCGGGTGCCCCTAATATGCAGTTATTTCTAAACACAGTTTGGGTCAAACAAAATGCAACTGGATACCAAATTTTTCCCAAAATCTTCAAGCTTTCAAACTTTGCTCTAGATTGTGGAATTGACACGAAGTCAATGGTGAAAATATTTTACTATTTAGTGTAGACAGACAGATAGCCCTTAAGGATAGTAAATGGACTTAGCTAGGCATTTTCTCAAAATGCACCACCCTCAAAGGACTGGATTTATGATAAAATTTTTATCCCAGCAAAGAACTGTTAAGCTAAGCATAACTAATAACTAAGAACAAAAACTGTGGAATATAGGTACTCAGAGCAATACATAATGATACTGGACATTTGGCAGAGACAACACTCAGCACTCAGGTACAATTGGGTTTGATGCTATTAATATTCCATGTTTATTGGAATTGACTAAGAAATTTTTATTGAATAAGTCTCTGTATATTAAAGGAGACTTAATAGCTACGGTGATAGGAGAGTGGGAGAAAGGTGCATTGCTCACAGTCCAAAATAAAGGGGAAAAAAATCATACTGTTTTTCCAAATTTCCCCCTACAGGTTACAAACTCTAATGACTCCAATATTTGCTCATAAGAAACAGGAGAGATATCCTTCTTTCTCATGTCTAAATAACATTGCCGTGTGTGTGTGTGTATGTGTGTGTGTGTGTGTACATATATACCATATCTTCTTTATTCATTAATCCACTGATGAACACTTTGGTTGTTTCAATATCTTGCCTATTGTGAATAATGCTGCAATAAACATGGAAGTGCAGAGATCTCTTTAAGATCCTGTTTTCACTTCCTTTGGAGATATACCTAGAATAAGTCTGGGGAATCTAATGGGTAACATGGTGGTTAGTAATAGTTAATAATACTGTATTACATACTTGAAAGTTGCTAAGAGAGTAGATCTTAAATGTTCTCAGCACCAAAAAATATATGTGACACAATGGAAGTGTTAGCTAAATTTATGGTGTTAATAATCATTTTGCAACATACATCAAATCAACAAGTTGTACATCTTAACTTACACAATGTCAGTTTTACCTCAATAAAGCTGGAAGAAAGAGGATAGCAGTCAATGTAGACAAAATGTGTGTAGAAAGACAGATTGAAAATACAGCCACAATATTTCAGAGCTTTCATCATGAGGTAGATAGTCTGCTTCTCTTTACCTTGAATCTGTTCTGGCCTTGTGACTGCTATTGACCAACAGAACATTGAGAAAAAAATTTCTTTGAGCTTTCTGGATCATGCATCATGAGAGAAGCTACTGTGCCTGCTTCTTGGAATGCTACCCTGAGACTGTTATGTAAAGAAACTTGGTCGAAGTGTTTGAATTCTGCCATTTGGAGCCAAACCAAGGAGTCTCAGCTGGCATCAGATGAATTCCTGAACATGTGAGTAAATAGACATTTGGACTTCCCTGACCAGATGACCCTTAAACTGAATGCACCCTAATGAATGAACCTGGGTAAAACCATTAGAGGTGCCACCCACTGACCCACAGGACTCTGATAAGTAATAAATCATTGTGGGGTTTTTTTTAGCACAATGTATTTTTATTTTTATTTTTTAATATAGTTTATTGTCTAGTTAGCTAACATACAATGTATACAGTGTGCTCTTGGCTTCAGGAGTAGATTCCTGTGATTCAACATAAAACACCCAGTGCTGATCCCAACAAGTACCCCCCTCAATGCCCATCACCCATTTTTCCCAATGCCCCCTCTCACCTTCTCTACTCTCTTCCCTCTTCATTTGTTCTCTGTAAAAAGTCTCTTATGGTTTGCCTCTCTCTGTGTTTGTAACTATATATATGTTTTTTTCTTCCCCTTCCCCCA
This sequence comes from Prionailurus viverrinus, assembly GCF_022837055.1. Lineage (NCBI taxonomy): Eukaryota > Metazoa > Chordata > Mammalia > Carnivora > Felidae > Prionailurus > Prionailurus viverrinus. The sequence goes on from NC_062578.1 coordinate 56,815,902, forward strand.
TGGTCTTCTGTGAAGTTTCTCAGGATCCACATATGAGTGAAAACATATGATATCTGTCTTTCTCGGACTGATTTCACTTAGCCTAATAGCCTCCAGTTCCATCCACATTGATGCAAATGGCAAGAGTTCATTCTTTTTCATCGCCAAGTAGTATTCCATTGTATGTATATACATAACCGGTTCTTCATCCATTCGTCAGTTGATGGACATTTGGGCTTTCCATAATTTGGCTATTGTTGATAGAACTGCTATAAACATTGGGGTACCTATGCCCCTAGGAATCAGCACTCCTGTATCCTTTGGATGAACTCCCAGCACTGCTATTTCTGGGTAGTAGGATAATTCCATCTTTAATTTTTTGAGGAACCTCCACACTGTTTTCCAGAGTGGCTGCACCAGTTTGCATTCCCACCAACAGTGCAAAAACGGTTCCCATTTCTCCACATTCTTGCTAACATCTGTTATTTCCTGAGTTGTTAATTTTAGCCACTCTGACTTGTGTGAGGTGGTATCTCAATATAGTTTTGATTTGTGTTTTCCTGATGATGAGCAATGTTGTGCATCTTTTCATGTGTCTGTTATCCATTTGGATGTCTTCTTTGGAAAAACATCTATTCATGTCTTCTGCCCATTTCATCACTGGATTATTTGTTTTTCAGGTGTTGAATTTGGTAAATCTTTATAGATTTTGAATACTAATCATTTATCCCATATGCCATCTACAAATATCTTCTCCCATTCCATTGGTTGCTCTTTAGTTTTGTTGATTGTTTCCTTTGCTGTGCAGAAGTTTTTATATTGATGAGGTCCCAATAGTTCATTTTTGCTTTTGTTTCCCTTGCCTCTGGAGACCTGTTGAGTAAGAAGTTACTGCGGGCAAGGTCAAAGAGGTTGTTGCCTGTCTTCTCTTCTAGGATTTTGATGATTTTCTGCCTCACATTTAGGTCTTTCATCCATTTTGAATTTATTTTTGTGTATGGTATAAGAAAGTGGTCCAGTTTCATTCTTCTGCATGTTGTTATCCAGTTATCCCAGCATCATTTGCTAAGCAGACTTTTTTCCATTGGATACTCTTTCCTGCTTTGTCAAAGATTAGTGGGGAGTAAATTCGTGGGTCCAATTCTGGGTTCTCTATTCTATTCCACTGGTCTTATGTGTCTGTTTTTGTGATAATACCATACTGTTTTAATGATTGCAACTTAGTAATACAAGCTAAAGTCGGGGATTGTGATACCTCCAGCTTTGGTTTTCTTTTCAACATTACTTTGGCTATTTGGGGTCTTTTGTGTTCCATACAAATTTTAGGATCATTTGTTCTAGCTCTGAGAAGAATGCTCGTGCTGTTTTGATTTGGATTGCAATGAATGTGTAGACTGTTTTGGGTAGTATTGACATTTTAACAATATTTGTTCTTCCAATCCATGAAGATGCAATGTTTTTCCATTTCTTTGTGTCTTCTCCAATTTCTTTCTATAAGCTTTCTGTAGTTATCAGCATACAGATCTTCTACCACTTTGGTTAGGTTTATTCCTAAGTATTTTATGGTTCTTGGTGTGATTGTAAATGGGATTGATTCCTTAATATCTCTTTCTGTTGCTTCATTATTGGTGTACAGAAATGCAGCCAATTTCTGTGCATTGATTTTGATTTTATGTCCTGTGACTTTGCTGAATCCATGGATCAGTTCTAGCAGGTTTTTGATGGAGTCTTTCAGGTTTTCCTTGTAGAGTATCAAGTCATCTGTGAAAAGTGAAAGTTTAACTTCTTCTTTGCCAATTTAGAGAATGTTTATTTCATTTTGTTGTCTGATTGCTGAGTCTAGGACTTCCAACACTGTGTTAAACAACAGTGGTGAGACTGGACACACATCTCATGTTCCTGATCTTGGGCGGAAAGCTCTCAGTTCTTCCCCATTGAGGATGATATTAGCTGTGGGCCTTTAATATATGACTTTTATGATAAGGTATGTTCCTTCTATCCCAACTTTCTTGAGAGTTTTTATTATGAAAGGATGCTGTGTTTTGTCAAATGCTTTTTCTGCATCTATTGACAGGATCATATGGTTCTTATCCTTTCTTTTACGTAATGTATCATGTTGTTTAATTTGCAAATATTGAACCAGTCCTGCAGGCCAGGAATGAATCCCACTTGAATATGGTAAATAATTCTTTTAATATACTGTTGAATTTTATTTGCAGGTATCTTCTTGAGAATTTTTGAATCTGTGTCCATCAGGGATATTGGCCTATAATTCTCCTTTTGAGTGGCTTCTTTGTCTGGTTTGGGCATCAAACCGGCTTCACAGAATGAACCCAGAAGCTTTCCTTCCATTTCTCTTTTTGGGAGCAGCTTGAGAAGGATAGGTATTAACTCTGCTTTCAATGTCTGGTAGAATTCCCCTGGGAAGCCATCTGGTCCAGGACTCTTATTTATTGGGAGATTTTTGATAACTGATTCAATTTCTTATCAATATTGTTTATTTTTTTCAAAAAACCAGCTCTTACATTCATTGATCTGTTCTACTGGTATTTTTTTTGGGGGGGGGTGTAGGGTTCTCTGTTGTTTATTTCTGCTCTAATCCTTATTATTTCTCTTCTTCTGCTGACTTTGGGGTTTCTTTGCTGCTATGTTTCTAGTTCCTTTAGGTTTGAGGTTAGATTCTATATTTGAGATATTTCTTGCTTTTTGAGATTGGCCTGGATTGTGATGCATTTTCCTCTTAGGACTTCCTTTGCTGTATCCCAAAGGGTTTGGACTGTCATATTTTCATTTTCATTTGCTTCCACTTATTTTTTAAGTTCTTCTTTAATTTTCTGGTTGATCTATTCATTCTTTAGTGGAATGTTCTTTAACCTCCATGTACTTGGAGGCTTTCCATATTTTTTTTTGTGCTTGATTTCAAGTTTCAAATGTTGTGATCTGAAAATATGCATGGTATTATCTCAATCCTCTTATATTTGTTGAGGGCTGTTTTGTGACCCAGTATGTGATCTGTTTTGGAGAATGTTCCATGTGCGCTCGAGAGGAATGTGTATTGGGCTGCTTTTGGATGAAAAGATCTGAATATATCTGTTAGGTTCATCAGGTCCAATGTGTCATTTAGAGCAATTGTTTCCTTATTGATTTTCCGCCTAGATGATCTGACCATTGTTGTAAGGATAGTATTAAAGTCCCTTACAATCATGGTATTGTTGTCTATACAGTTATTTATGTCTGTGATTAATTGATTCATATATTTGTGTGGTCCATGTTGGGGGCATAAACATTTACAATTATTAACTCTTCTTGATGGATAGACCCCTTAATTATGATACAATGCCTGTCTTCATCTCTTGTTATAGTCTTTGTTTTAAAATCTAGTTTATCTGATATAAATATGGCTAATCTGGCTTCCTTTTGACTCCCAATAGCATGATAGATGTTTCTTCATCCCTTCACTTTCAATCTGCAGCTGTTCCCAGGTATAAAATTAGTCTCTTGTAGGCAGTATATAGATGGGTCTTGTTTGTTTATTCATTCTGGTACACTATGTCTTTTGATTGGGGCATTTAGTCCATTTACATACGTAGTGATTATTGAAAGATATGGATTTAGTGTCATTGTATTATCTGTAGGTTTTGTGCTTGTGGTGTTGTCTCTGTTCCTTTGTAGATTTTGCTGCTTTCCAGTCACAAAGTACCCTTTAGGATCTCCTGCAGGGCTATTTTGGTGGTCATGAACTCCTTTAGTTTTTGTTTTTCAGGGAAAGCCTTAATCTCTCCTTCTATTATAAATGACAGCCTTGCTAGAGAAAGTATTCTTGGCTGCATATTTTTCCTATTCAGCATATTGAATATTTCCTGCCACTTTCTTCTAGCTTGCATTCAGTGGACAGGTCTGCTACTGCCCTTATGTGTCTACCCTTGTATGTTAAGGCCTGTTTGTCCCTAGCTGCTTTCAGAAATCTCCTTTATCTTTATATTTTTCCAGTTTCACTGTGATATGTCATGGTGTTGATATGTTTTTGGTGATTCTGAAGGGAGTTCTCTGTGCCTCCTGAACTTGGATGCCTGTGTCCTACCCAAGACTAGGGAAATTCTAAGCTATAATTTGTTCAAATAAACCTTCTGCCCCTTTCTCTCTCTCTTCCACTTCTGGAACTCCTATGATATGAATATTATTTTGTTTCATTGAATCACTTAGGTCTCTGATTCTCCTTTCGTGGTCTAGTAATTTCCATTCTTGCCTTCTCTCAGCTTAATCATTTTCTGTAAGTTTATCTTCTATTTCACCTATTCTCTTCCCTCTTTCTCCCATCCTTGCTGTCACTGCATCTAGTTTATTTTTCACCTCATTTGCAGCATTTCTTAATTCATCATTACTATTTCTTAGTTCCTTGATCTTTGCAACAATAGATTATCTGCTGTTTTATATGCTTTTTTTTCAAGCCCAGCTATTAGTCTCATGACTATTAGCCTAAATTCTTGATCAGATATATTATTTATATATGTTTTGAGCAATTCCCTGGCTGTAGTTTCTTCCTGGAATTTCTTTTGAGGAGACTTCTTCTGTTTCATCATTTTGGCTAGTTTTCTGTCCTTTTTGTGTCTTAATAGCTTGTTATGTGTCTTGTGCCTGCAAGTACTACTATATTAAAAAAAGGGGGGGTCATACACTGTCCAGGGTCTGGCATTTCAGGAAATGTCTTTTGTGTGTATTACATGCACTCCATTATTGTGTCTTGGCTGCTTTATCTCACTACTTGTATAGTGGATTGGATCATTCACTAGGTGTGCTTTGATTCATTCATTGAAGCAGGAAAGGAGGAGAAGGAAGGGGGTTGAAAGAAACTTTTTCCCAAACTAGAGATAAATTATAGGGACAGATAGACCAGACTGAATCAAATAATTTATAGGGCTTAATCTAGAGAGAGAGGAAAATAAAGAAGGAGATACAGAAAAGGTGTAAAAAGAATATGGTAAAAATTTCTGATAAAACAAATAACAAGAACAGAGAAAGAAAAAAAAAGAAAAAGAAAAAAAGATAAAGAAAAAAAATTGACCAATAATCAAACCAGAAACTGTAAGGCTGATTCCATGGAGGGAAGAGAAAAAAATAAGAGAGTAGAAAGATAAGGCAGTGAAAAGAGAAGAGAAGGAAATAAAAGAAAAGAAAAAAATAATAAATTAAACAAGAAATAGAGGAGAAAAAGAAAACAACAACAACAACAACTACAAAAACCAGACTAACTTATAAAACCGCAGGACAGTTGACTGTTGCCTTCAAAATGGTGGCTGTGCTGGTCCAGAGGAGGAGGGGCTGCCTGATTTGGTGAGTTTCAGCCTCACTCTGATAAGCAGTTACTGGTCTTGGAGGTTTGGTGTAAGCAGGTCCTGCCTCCCCTCGGTGCCACTGCCCCATTCCCTGAAGCCCCACGATGTTGATGAGGGGGAGGAAAATGGCAACCCCCCAATCTCTCCTCCTCAGACCTGGTGTCCCAAACCATGTTTTTGAAGCAGCCCTCCCAGAGCAGCATGGGTGTGGAAGAGCCAGTTTTCCCTGCTCCACAGTCTCCCGTGCCTCCTAGGTGCTCCACTGGGGTTCAAAACCCAATGCCTTAAAGGATTCCACTCCACATGGACCTGGCATAGCACTGGTACCTCCAGCAGACAAAAGGCTCTGGCTGGTGCCTGCAGGGTTTTTTGTTTTTGGAGAGTGAGTAAACCCTCTTCTCATGGTACTCAGTGGAGGGGACGGCCTTCTTGCAGTGTGCCCCAGAGAGTGTTACCAAGCCTGGGGCTGGCTCTACTCTTCCACAGGTGCACCAGCAACGACTCTGGTCCAGAGATAGTCACACAACCATGAAATCTGCAATCTTCACTCCTAAGGCTGTTTGCAAAGTAGAAACTGTCTCTCTTTGTATTATTCTTCATTTTCTGGACTGTGGTCTGGAGATGTTTTTTTCTTATCTAAATACAATCCTACACTTCCACAGCCTCTATTTCTCCTCCTTTTGTTTCTCCACTGAAAGGTTCCCCTCCTCTTCTGTGCCTATGCTGCCACCTGTTTTATCTCTCCTAATTCACAAACATGCACCTCTGAACTATGAAGCTGTCTCTGTATGCCCCTGCAGAGATTTCTGTCACATTGTAGCCTGGATTCCTGGAGTTCCACATGTTCTAACCTCATTACTGCTGAGTTTGATGGAGGAGGGACATTCTGGTATCCATACTCCTCCACCAATTTGACTCTAATAAATCATTGTTTTAAACCAGAAAGTTGTGGGATGATTTGTTATGCAGCAACTAACATCTGATACACTATGTTTCCTATTAGTTGAGAAAGTCAGACAGAAAATTCAAATATACTTGAACATTTGGAAGAATCAGATTGGGAAGTGAAAGCTAGAAATGATAATGTTTAAGCTTTTAAGCTATATGATTTTTTAAATTTTATAATACTTTTTAATTGAAGTATAAGTGATTTACAATATCCTATTAGTTATAGGCATACATTATTGTGATTTGATATCTTTCTACATTACAAAATGATTTTCACAATAAGTCTAGTTACCATCTTTCACCATACAAAGTTGTTAAAATATTGTTGGCTATATTCCCTGTGCTGTAAATTACATTCCCATGATTAATTATTTTATAACTTGAAGTGTGTACCCCTTATATTCCTCACCTCCACAACCTTTTCCTGATCTGGTAACCAACAGTTTCCTGTATCTAAAAGTCTATATCTGTTTTGTTTTGTTTCAGATTCCACATATAAGTGAGTCATATGGTATCTATCTTTCTCTGGCTTATTTCACTTAGCATAATACACTCTATGTCTGTGTTGTCACAGATGGCAAGATTTCATTCTTTTTTTATGGTTGAGTATTATTCCAGTGTGCATGTGTGTGTGTGTGTGTGCGCGTGCACACCACATCTTTATTCATTCATCAGTTGATGGATGCCTACATTGCTTCCATATCTTAGTATTGTAAATAATGTTGAAGTGAACATAGGAGTGCACATATCTCTTTGAATTGATGTTTTCATTTTCTTTGGATAGATGCCCAGAAGCCCAGAAATGGAATAACTGGATCATATGGTAGTTCTATTGTGTGTGTGTGTGTGTGTGTGTGTGTGTGTGTGTGTGTGTGTGTAAATTCCATACTGTTTTCAGCTACACTATTCTACATTTCCACCAATAGTGTACAAGGGTACCCCTTTTCTCCACATCCTCATCAACACTTGTTACTTTTTCTCTTTTTGACAATAGCGAATCTGACAGGTGTGAGGTGATCTCTCATTTTGGCTTTAATTTGCTGTTCCCTGATTATTAGTGACGTTGAACATTTTTTCATGTTTCTGCTGGCCATCTGTATGTTTCTTTGGAAAAGTGTCTATTCAGGTTCTCTGCCCATTTTTTAACGAGGTTGTTTGTTTTTCTGGTATTAAGTTGTTTAACTTCCTTATATATTCTAAATAGTAACCCCTTATTGGATGCATGATTTGAAAATATTATCTCCCATTCTGTAGGGTGCTTTTTTGTTTCATTGATCATTTCCTTCACTGTGCAGAAACTTTTTAGTTTGATACAATCCCATTTGTTTATTTTAGCTTATTTGCCTTGAGGAGACTGGTCCAAAAAAATACTGCTAAGGCTGATGTCAATGAATTTACTGCCTGTGAGTTCTAGGAGTTTTATGATTTCAGGCCTTACATTCAAGTTTTTAATTCATTTTGAATTTATTTTTGTATATGATATAACATAGGTGTCCAATTTCATTCTTTTGCATGTAGTTGTTCAGCTTTCCCAGCATCATTTTTGAAGAAACTATCCTTTCTTTATTCTATATTCATGCCTTCTTTGTCATAAATCAACTGACCATGTGTTGTTCATGGGTTTATTTCTGGGCTCTCTATTCCATTTCATTGACCTATGTGTCTATTTTCATGTCAGTACCATACTGTGTTAATTACCAAAACTTTGTACTATAGTTTGAAATCAGGAGGTATGCTACCCTTAGATTTGTTGTTCCTTCTCAAGGTTGCTTTGGCTATTCAGGGTATTTTTTGTAATTCCATACAATTCTTAAGATTCTTTGTTCTAGTACTATAAAAATTGCTATTGGTATTTTGATGGAGATTACACTGAATCTGTAGATTGCTTTGGGTGGTATGATCCTTGAGGTCCTGAATTTTGACCACTCATATGATGTCAAAAAGCAGGGCAGAGGACTTTTTTCTTTTACTGTTTCCTAGAAAATACCATAGTTGTGCTGCTATTCAGCAAACCAGCAATTGTTAATAGTGCAATGTTATAACCAACAAACTTAAAGGTATTAAAATATTAGTATTTTAATAAAACATAATGTCACAGTCATACTAACAACAAATAAAATCACTTCACCTTACTGCATTTGTATTTATTTGCAGTATGAAAATGTTAGCACTTAAATGGTGTGGGTTTCAATGTATTTTAAACACAGAAATGTCCCATATTGATATCTATGGCCATTATACACTTAGCATGTTTGCATGCTATCATTTTTTACAAATTATGAGACCCATAAAATTAAGTTAGTTAGAAAAAATAAAAGTCACCCTTTCGTTGTCTTATTTTACTGTGAGTATAGAGGCAGACACATGTGGAGTCAAATTTATATTTATTAAATTATTTGAGGAGATTTTGAAAATCAGGGTTAATGCTGATTTATTTTAAATCTCACTAACATTGTAGCTTATGGGGGAAAAAACATTGTGCTAATCTTAGCAGAAAAAAAGCTATTGATTTAGGCCAAAAAGGTAAATGTAGCACAGCCCTTGGGTTTCCTTTTTCTTTACTCTTCTGCCCAGTGGATCCAAAAATTACTCTTCTGTTTTCATTCAGTTAAATTCTAAAGCAAGTTCAAGTTCCTTTCAGACTTCTTAAACTCATTATACTGTCATGCCTGTGCCTTAAGTTTTGAGTCAGAAAAAGAAAGAAGGCTTATTGCTGAGTTTGGAATATATCATTGCTATTTTTACTTTCATCTCAGGACTCTCAACTTATGATGGATTCTGAGAGGAACTGAAATTGAACAGGAAAAAATAATGTAATCCTAAAAATTACTGCTATAGAAATGCAGAGCATTGGACTAGCTTTTGAGAGTGTTTGGGCATCATATGTACCCTGGCTTGTCTTTTCAGCTTGTTAATTCCATTATGGATGGAAGTGAAACCCCACAAGCTCTACTTGCATTCACACATTTGCTCATGAAAGCGGAAAAAAAAAAGTGTGAGTTAAGCCATCTCAAAGTAGACTATTCTATTATTTTAGGAAGCTAAAAGCAAAATGAGCTACTTCAAAGCCTCTGTTACAGAAAATTTTGCCTGCAGGTGACCAGAAATAATCAGGCTGACAAATGTAGGAAATGGACAGTTGAAGTTTATGTTGCAAAACCAATAACTCTCTTTGGACAGGAAGAAATGATAAATTCAGATTTATTACTCATTTCTGTGCTTGGTAATAATAATGTTTTATACTTAAAAATTCTATCAGAAGAGTCCATTGGACCTCAAAATTCAGCCATTGTAATAAAAATACTTGGAGTTAATAAGGGTAAGTATTCAAAAAACAGGTTCTGAAGACACTTTACTATTCTATTACAAAACACTTCCCTTGCTCTCTGCAAAATGCTGCTTGTATGTTATAATCTGAAATGGATAAAATGGCATTGTTTCCAGAGGTTATTTAAATAGGCAAGGGTCACAAATAAGATACTGTGAGGATTAAATATAAAACACAACACAGACTAGGAAAAGAAAGGTAAATATTATATTTATCTTTTATCGTTACCCTAAATCATGTTTTCTGAATGAAGGCCATGTATTATCAGCATCCTGAAAGTCTTTCTTTTTGTTCATATCATCATTTACTTTCCACCTGTACCCTAGAGAGTTGTAATAATGTAGAGAATGTTAGAGTGGCTCTTCTAGAAGAGATATTAATACCTTTTTCTGCAAAAGATACCTAGGGATTACTTGTATCATACATTAGGATAAAATTGAGAAAGTAACTATATTGTCTTTTGACTTTTTTACATAATCCCAAAACACAAAATGAATAAAGTCTAATCATGATTAGCAGTTTAAAATATAAGCATATCCTGTATTTCTAGAAAATGATATTTAAGCTTATAATAAAGCATAACAGTATGCATTCTATTGTGTATATATTAAGATATATTTTATTTATTTATTTATTTATTTATTTATTTATTTATTTATTTATTTATTTAAAGTTTATTTATTTTTGAGACACAGAGAGGCAGAGCATGAACGGGGGAGGGTCAGAGAGAGAGGGAGACACAGAATCGGAAGCAGGCCCCAGGCTCTGAGCCATCAGCCCAGAGCCCGATGTGGGGCTCGAACTCATGGACCGCGACATCGTGACCTGGCTGAAGTTGGACGCTTAACCGACTGAGCCACCCAGGCGCCCCATTAAGATATATTTTAGATATGTGTTTAAACTTTGCTACATTAAAACAGTTAATCATTTTTTATCATTAAATGATGAATCATTATTATCATCACATGGTGATCAAGTAATATTACCTTTTAAAATAAAAAAATAGAAAGTGAAAGTATGATATAAGTAAAGTAACAGCCTTACGGACTTGTGGAATTGTGTACAATATATAATTGCTGTGAATAAATGGCACAAATCTAGTGCATATCTAATGCATATCTAGTATTAACTAGGTCACTTCTTTATATACATACTACTCTTAAATATGTGTAACACTATGGTTATTAGAGTTATTATTCTCTTTATTTTTCAGTTGAGAACATTGAAGTTCAGAAGAACTAAGCAACTTATCTAGTTGTGCATAGCACATTTTGAATTTAGGCTTTAAATCCAAGCCTGTTTTACCTCAAAACATGTGATTGTTTCACTGTACCACACTGCAGAACACCACACTTCATCTATATCTCTAAATGTCTCTATCTCTCTATCTCTATCTCTTCATAAAGGAAGCACAACATTACCTGGGAATTCTCCATGCCCCAGTATGCTGAAGAGCATGTGCCATCAGATATAGAACTACTCAAAATTTGATGAATACTCTCTCACCTTGTGCAAGCAGTTCAAAAAGCTAAGAAATCCTGTAATTCTTAACTAGCTTAAGCACAATTGGGGTATTTTCTGCTTCATCAATGAAGAAAACTCTAGAGAAACTTTAAAGCTGGAAGTAGACTTTCATAAATGGTCCATAAATCCAACTGATTTCCTTTGAATAAGGAGATTGCTACAGTGTCAAGAAAAATTTAGAACTGTGACAACATATTTAGCTTCCCCATATGTGACCATACCTAAACTATAGTATACCTAAGTATACCATATTATATAAAGTATAGTATACCTAAGTATACCATGTTATATAAAGTATAGAATACCTAAGTATACCATGTTATATAAAGTATAGTATACTTAAGATACAGACCTGTTATGAGGGTGGATGGAGAAATATGTAACAGATATACCTATAGGATCATATTTGAAGAAATATGGCCTTGGATTTATATAGTTTTTAAAGACCTCATGTTTTTCACCTAAGCAGATGGAACAGATGGAATTGTAGTGAAGTGATGTTGCTTTAAGGATACCAGAAATGCATTTGTTATTTTCCTGATTTAAACAAACTGCATTTTCTTTTCTCCCTAACTCTGAAGAGTTGGCCTGAATGATGAAATTGATAATGATAGTAAACATAATTATAAAGAGATTTGAATAATCAAGAAAAAAAAACAAAGTTAGACATTTTTAGAACTTTCAACTTTGGCATGGAATCATAAGTAATTGGAAGAATCCAAGCCCAAAACACCAAATTTGGCAAGCTGTGTTGTTCACGACCGATGGGAGCTACTACATTCCAGTTATAATTTTAGAACCTGGTAGTTGTTACTATAGAATGCTTATCACCTCTCTTGTTTTTTCCTTCCAATGAAGGAACTGTAACTACAGTTGCTATATGTGGGTTTCTTTCCATGCTGGGAAGGTAGAATTGATAAATTTGGGAAGCATGTCTGGCAGGTACACTCACCTCATCTCTCCCCTATTCTGTTTCTCTTGGGAGCAAGCTGTTTACAAAGAGCATGTGTTCTTTTCCTTCCAGGCTCTTGCCTACAAAGATTTCCTTTCCTTGGTTCAGTTTTGTTGATGCTTGATGGTTGAGCCTGACTCATTCTGGGCATCAAGCACATGACCCAATTGATTCATACTAAGCTGTCTTCCAACTTTGCTTCATGAGTACTGTAGGTGGTATTTCATTCTCTATGCATTTTGTTTGTTTCATTTCACAGTGTTTTCACAATTCAGTTGACGAATTGGTGCAATTATATTTATTGAAGCCTTTCAGAGAGACAAATTGTGTACTTATTTCAAGCACAGGAATACAGAGGCATGTGGAGACTCTGATGGAATATGAACAGGGGCCTGTCCTAAATAAAGAGTCCAAAAGGCACAGTACATTGCTCAAACTTTTCCCAAGATTATATGACTTATTCCTTAATTTAACCTTAAACACAAGGCATAATTCTGTTATTGGGGTCTTTGTAATCAGGAAACTACTTTTTGTAATATCATCACAAATTGCACAAATTTAATGGCACTGTTATAGTAATATTTAAAACTGGAACCTCTGGCTGTGGGTTTAAATGTCTACCATTTTGAATCTGGCAGTTTGTGTGCATCTGAGAAAAACGTGTTGCAGGTCAAGGGTATATTTTGTAGTTCCCATTTACCTCTGTGAGCGTGGCATTAACTATCACAAACTGGATTTTAATACCCATTTTGTAAAGCCATAATTTTATGCTGCCATTGTAAAAGTCCTAGGATGACACCACTACAATACCAAGGAAGTGTTTAGAATATCATGGGAGCTAGGGTGTGGCTTTCACATATATGCAGGCATTGTCCAGAGAGTGAAGACTCTGTGCAGCTCTATTTTCTCCTCAACAATTTTGTGTATGGCATCAAACTCCAGGGAACATGTATAGGTATGAAAATGGGGAATATAATTAAGCAGAGACACAAAAGGAACTTGGAAGGAATTGGCAATGTTCTCTTTGTACCTGGGTGGTAGATAAAGTTAAATTTACTGTTATTTTCCTTAAATTGCTTATTAAGGTAAAATGCACAAATATTAAATATACAATTCATTGAATTTTGTAGCAAAGTGGGAGGTATTCCCCCTACCCCAGATAGTTTACTCATGTCCCATTTCAGTTAATCCCTACCTCTTTTCAGAAATTACTGTTTGCTAGAACTATAAATTATTCTTGCCTAGACTTCAATTTCATTTGGAGTTTGCTTTTTTAAATATGACTTTTTTTTCCCTCAATATATACATTTTTAAGATTCATCTCTATTGTTATATGCATGGGCAGTTTAATCTTTGTCTATTTTATTATTTTTTTTAATGTTTGAGAGAGAGGGAGTGCACTTGCAAGTGGAGGAGGGGCAGGGGGAGGGAGGGAGGGAGAGAGAGAGAGAGAGAGAGAGAGAGAGAGAGAGAGAGAGAGAGACTCCCAAGCAGGTTCCACACTGTTGGCACAGAGCCCAACCCAGAACTCATCTCAAAAAATGTGAGATCATGACCCGAGCTGAAATCAAGAGTCAAATGCTCAACCAATTGAGCCACCCAGGTACCACAATCTTTCTTCATTTTAAATGAGCTTTCCTGAGGTAAACTTACATATTGTAAAGTTTACTAATTTCAAGAGTACTATTAGATGAATTTGGGAAAATATGTATAGTTGTGCAACAGCCACATATATAATCAAGATAATTTCTTTTTTGTCAAACTCAGTGAAATAAAACTCAGTCCAAGATGATGTTAAAATGATCCATAGAAACTGATACAATACAGTGATAGTTTAAAATAAAGAATATTTTTCATATAACTGATGGATAGCAGCTACAGATCTTCCTCAACTTATGATAGGATTACATCTCAATAAACACATCATTAATTGAAACACCATAAGTCAAAAATACAGGTAATACACGAAACCTACCGACATCATGGCTTAGTCTACCCCTCCTTTAAACATGCTCAGAACGTTTACGTTAGCAGATAGTAGGGCGAAATCATCTCACACAAAGCCTATTTTATGATAAAGTGTGGGATATCTCGTCTAATTTATTGCATACTGTCCTGAAAGTGAAAAGCACAGTGGTTGTATGTACAGAGGGGTTTGAGTGTATCAGCTGTTTACCTCTCTGGTCATGTGGCTGATGGGGAGGTGGGGCTCGCTGCCCACCATCACAAGGGAGGATGGTATCACGTGTCGCTGGCCCAGAGGAGAAAAACCCAAAATTCAAAGTTCATTTCTACTGAATGTGTATCACTTTAGATACATCCTACACTGAAAAAAATCTAAGCTGAAATTTTGTAAGTTAGGGACCATCTGTAGAAATCTGACTTAATTTACATTTTATTTTAACACCATTAATGCCTGTATATTTTGGCAGCAACAATGATGCAGTCGCTGTTTATGTCACGGTAGAAGAGACGAAGGCTTGGAGACTATCTGGATGAATAGAAACATAGGGACTGCATTGCTGAGGAATACGGGAATAGGTCTTTGCACCTTAATGATTGTGGTTTTGTAAGTTGGCATTAGTTTTATAAATAGTCCTGAGGTTTTAAGAATATTTTTGAAACATGGCTGGAAATCATTAAACTAATGTATCACCAAGTACTGAAGACAGACAGAAATAGTGAAGAAAAAACACTAAAAGTCCAGGCAGCTGAGTTTCTATTAGGTTGGTTTTTATCAGAATTGCATAAGTAAGGGTTCTCTGCCTTGACTGAAGTCAGTTTAGTAATTCTTTGTTATTTGCCCCCAGGAAATGGTCTCAAGGAAACAGTGTAGATGTTAAATTGCCACAAGCTTCAAGTTAATAAACCTTTAACTTATGATTGGCTTTTTAATAAACACAAAGACAAAGACACATAAAGGAAGGGGGGAAGAAAGGAGGGGGCAAAGGAGAGAAAAGAGAGTGGAAAGAAGAGAGAGGGAAAACCTCTTAAGGTATCTTGCCTAAAGGCCTTTGACATCAGCAAAGCTCCACTTTTTAACTTCCTGTTTCCAAACCCAATTGCACTATTTTTATAGCTTTATTTCTGGGCTTATTCAGCAGAAAAGCAGAGGTGGCAGAGGATTCAGTTAAGAGAGTTACTCTCCAGGGCATATCTGCCAGTATTTTCTTTTCTCAGGACATCTTATTTAACCTATAGCAGCAGTAAGAATCGAAGCCCTATTCAGCAAAATGAAGATTCTTTCAATATGTTTCTCTGCCATGGTGTTCACTGTAACACCAGAATATAATAACTGGGGCCTAGGTAACTATACAGTGGTAATTCAAGAAGCCTAATTCTTTCTCCCTGGCTTTCTGGTAAAAGGAATGAAAACACAGGTGAAACTAAAACTCAGATATCTTTAATAACATTAATTCTGGCCTCCCAGAACCTCCAGCCAGAGAACAATAAAGAGGAAAGAGCAGAAAAAAAATACGTAGGTAGGTAGGTAGGTAGGTAGATAGACAGATAGATAGATAGATAGATAATATTTCATAACAAAGAAGACTAATAACACATGGGTTGAATAAATACTCATATTCATTAGTCCCCTTTGTTGGGGAAATATAATTAAAAACAAAATCTTCTTCCAACCCAGATCCTCTTCACAAATATAGCAATGAAAGAAAACACTTTTATTATCGAATAAACATTAAACCGCAACATGATCTGCAAAACATGCAATCTGCTAAGAGATTGCAAAGATAGGAAGAAATCCCACCTTTTTAAAAAGCCAAGGAGATACAATCCATTATATACATGTTCTCAAGATAAACAATCTACTCCTCCAAGTAAGAGGAATTAACAATTGGGCACAGAGTTCATCCTGGATCTACCTGATAATTATTGACCATGTACATAGTGGCTTAATCCAGAGGAAAACTAAACAAAACAAAAAGCCTTTCATATCTTTAAATATAGGAGGTAGCTTTGCAACCAAGGACAAGCCACAGAAACTAAAAAGATGGGAGTGCTATCTCATCCCATAGCTAGCTCCCAGGTCCTTGAGAAAGACATTTCTGGGTCTTAAAGCAGACAAAAGACCGTTGTAGTTTTCAAAAATATATATATTTTAAGGAAAATGGACTTATACATTTTCTAAACTAAATGCTCTTAGAAAAGGGAGAGAGAAGTCTTTTCCCTTATTTCTGGTGAGGAGAATTAAGTCTATGTTTAAATTTTTATTTACCCTTACACTTTTCAGTTATTTATTAACTCATCATGTATTCAGCAAATGTTTCCTAATATATTATTGCTTAAAACTACCCACTCTTATCAATTTCACATTTGTAACCCATTTAAGAAACATCACAAAAAATATTAAAAAAATAAGATACCGTAGCAGAGTAGAGGATAGATATCTCAGGCCAGTTATCTAAAGTCATTAAGTGGAATTAAGCATGAAGTTATTTTTCACAGCTATATCTCAGAAGTGATTCAGAATTTCAGGTAAAACAGAATTTTAGTTTCACGTCAAGTCAAGCATTTCATAGGGATAGAAAAAAACCCCAGAAACAAGTATATTTATGGGTTCTTATACATATTAAGCTATATCATATTACGACTAGTCAAATATCAATATAAACCATTTTCATTTTGACTAGTCAACAGGACTGATCCATAATTCAATCAGAAAAGAAGCAAAGAATACACTGAAAGTGTTTTCTGATTCATGATATAAAAATAAGTAGTATGGGGCACCTGGGTGGCCCAGTTGGTTAAGCATCTGACTCTCGGTTTTGGCTCAGGTCATGATCTCAGGGTTTGTGAGTTCAAACCTCATGTTGGGCTCTGCACTGACAGTGCAAAACCTGCTTGGGATTTCTCTTGGGATTTCTCCCTCTCTTTCTGCCCCTCCCTGGCTTTCTTTCTCTCTCTCTCTCTCTCTCTCTCTCTCTCTCTCTCTCTTTCAAAAAATAAACTTTAAAAATTTTTTTAAAATATGTAGTATTATAATTCCAGATTTATTTGAATCTATATGTAAATTTAAGTGGAAATACCTAACTAAATTCTTAAGCAATGAAAAGTTAAATTTTTTGTAAATAACAGCATAAGAATCTTTTTCTGTATAGCAGTGGCTCTCAATTAGAGATAATTCCCCACTCCCACCCCGACCATCCCAGGAGGACATTTGACAATGCCTGGAGCCATTTGGCTGTCACTGCTGGAGGGGGAGATGGCGCTGCCAGCATCTAATGGGTGGAGGCCAGAGATGTCGCTAATACATCCTAAATGCACAGCACAGTCCCCCATAATAAAGAATTATCCAGTTCAAATGTCAGTAGCGCTGAGGGTTAAGAAAACTTGATCTGTTATAGAGTTAATTTTGTGGTAGTATTAGTGCAATTCAACTTTTCTTCCCACTGAATTTTCTTCCTCGCTGAGTTTTCTTCCTCCACTGAGAGGTCTAGTATGCGTATTGACCTATAGATCCTAGGTTCAAACTAAAGTTGATAGTGATTCGCACTGAAACATAGAAATTATAAAGTATGAATAGATCATTATTCTAATCTGTGAGAAACCTAACAATTTTCTTCAATTATTGAATAACCTGACATAAAATACCTGAAGCTGACAAGATGATAAAGCAACATCTGTAGTATAGAGGTAAAAGCTATCCCTAAAGTCTTCTATCTGGACAGTTTGTTGTGAAATGATTTAGTATCGCAAGAAGAAAGACATATCAACAAAGTGTGGGGGCTATCCCCATTTTAACGGACTAAATCTGATAAGGACAGTGTTTCATGCTTTTAACCAAACAATATGTACAAATTAAGTCACAGCAATATCTCCTCCAATAGTTGGAAATAATAGAAAATGGCAAATCTTTGGCTTCAGAAAATAAATACTTTAAAGGTGAAAAATCAAAACAAATAATGTTTAAAAAATTTGAACATGAACCCTTCCTTAAAGCATTATCTGGGAGAAAGTTAAGCTATATTTTATATAATGAAGATTTATGTTATATGATAACAGATATTTCTTAGCAATACATACATTTATCAAAATCTGTTCCTTAGTGGGCGCCTAGGTGGTTCAACTGGTTAAGCATCTGACTTTGGCTCAGGTCATGATCTCTCAGTTTGTGGGTTTGAGCCCTGCGTTGGGGTGTGTGCTGACAGCTCAGAACCTGGAGCCTGCTTCAGATTCTGTGTCTCCCTCTCTCTTCCCCTTCCCTGCTCATGCTCATTCTCATTCTCTCTCTCTCTCAAAAATAAGTAAACATTAAAAAATTTTTAAAAAAATTTGTTCCTTAATATAGGAGAGACAAACTGATTTTAAAAATCAATTAGGTATTTGTTTCATTTCCCCAAATTTATACACAAAATACAAAATTCATTACTAGTAACAAAATGGGATTCATGTATAGATGATCCTTGACTTAGGATGTTTTGACTTAGGATTTTTCTGCTCTACAATGGTGTGAAAGCGATACCCATTCTATAGCACTGTACTTTGAATTTTGATCTTTTCCTCAGCCTAGCCCAACAGGGCACAGCCCTCTCTCAAGATGCTGGGCCATGGCTCCCAGTCAGCCACACCATCACAAGGGTGAACAAGCTGATATTCTATACCTATCCGACCATTCTGTTTTTTACTTTCAGTACAGTATTCAATAAATGACATGAGATATTCAGTATTTTATTAGAAAATAGTCTTTGGGTTCGATGATTTTGCCCAATTGTAGAATAATGTCCATGTTATGAGCATGTTTAAGGTAGGCTTGGCTAAGCCAGGATGTTAGGTAGGTTAGGTGTATTAAGCGCATTTTTGACTTATGGTATTTTCAACTTATAATCAGTATATCAGGACAAAATTCCATCGTAAGTCAAGGAAGATTGCTTCCCTGTTATTTTACAATTAAAAATCTGTATGTCCATAGTTTGAAAGGTAAAGGTATGGATTCCAGATCATAAGGACTTTATAGTCATCAGTGGAGGTTAGATAAAATTCTCAGCTACTTATATAAAATTTTCCACTTCTGCTTAAAACTTACAATTTTATCAAAGTAGGTAAGACTATTCATAAAATTACTTTATGCCCAAGGACCTGAGATTCTCTTTGCTATGATTACATTGTTTCAAAATCCATTACTTCTCCAACACCACCTCTGAAACAGTTTTCCTATGATTGTATTGTATCAAAAGCTCTATCTCTTATTCACCAAATAATGGACTTTTTTATTTTATTTTATTTTATTTTATTTTATTTTATTTTATTTTATTTTATTTTATTTTACTATCTTGGCACCAGAGGGAAGAAGCATCTTCACTTTGATTATACTTGAACAAAGTAGTCTAAATAGTCTACTTTCCTTTCAGACAATTTTTCTTTGTATTTGCCATTTCCAGGATTCACTGCTATTTGCAAACCACTTAAAGTCCTATTCTGAATAAATAAATAGAAATTCTCATTATAAGGGAGACTTCCAATTCATAATGGATGAAACAAAAAATAAAAAAAATCCTTTGATATGTACTTCAAGTTTTTATGCCTACCATATTCAGAATTTTTTTAAAAAATATGAAAACAGAAAAAGGGAAGGTTGATTTTAGAAAAGACGAAAGGGAAAATGTCTCAGGGCTTCCCTGGCAATAAGTTAAGGAAAAATATTTTCTTGGTATCTCTAAACTAAAAGACACATTAAAGGAAATTTAAGCTAACTCTCCCGTGTCTTGTTCTAAAACATGAGTCCTAAAGTAAAATTTAAAGACTTGTAATTTTGTCAAAGAGCAAACTTTGAATTAGAATAAGGCACTATGGAAATAGTTTTAAGTTATCATTAAAATTGACTTAATACATATGAATGCATCCTTTCTCTCTCTTTTTTCTCCTGATTTCTTTCATTATCTTCCTCCTTTCACTAAATTAAAGGACTTATAAATGGTTTTTGCTTAAGGATAATATATATTGCTATTAGTTATGTATTACTGGATAGCAAATCACCACAACATTGGTGGCTTACAACAACAGGTTTATGATCTCAGGATTTCTATGGGTAAGAATGCTGGGCATGACTTAACTGGGTTCTGTGCTCAAGGTGTCTTCACAAGAGTGTTAGCTAGGGCTGTGTCACCTGAAAACTCAACCGGGAGAGGATCTGATCCTAATAGGTTCACTCATGGTTATTACACATATTCCTTTTCATTTGGGTTGTTGGACCAAGGGTTTCAGTTCCTTCTTAGCTTTTGTTCAGAGGCTGTTCTTAGTCCCTTACCTCTCAATAGCCAGTTCACAGTGTAACAATTTGTTTCCTGAAAGCCAGCAAGAAAGACAATCTGCCAGAAAAGACAGAAGTTACAATATTGTATAATGCCGTCATGGGAGTGACATTCCACCCCTGCTATAAGTTCTGTCTGTTAGAAACAAGTCCCATGTTCTGCCCTTATGCAGCAGGAGGATACAGAAGGGGATGGGCGGCAGGAGAAGGTAAGGTGGTAACACCAACATGAACTTAGAGTCTGTTCTACACAATAGCTAAGATACGTTGAAAACTTAAGGTTCCAAAATTTTCTGGTTGTCCTCAGTTATTCCTTTACTGATGGTAATAAAATTAATAAATTTTCTCTAGGGTTATAACTCTCAGGAATAAATGTTACATATGTTTGCCTTTATATCAAATCAGTTAGACAGCCAATGGAATAAGAGAGCAAGTTATATGTACTTCTTTCTTCCCACATTCTGGAACTTGGATGTATTAGTGAATTATCTTTGATTACCTGGCATGCTGTCTAGTTAACATTTAATAATGAACACTAACACATTTAATTAACCAATACTTCTAAAAAGTAGAGTCTCCTTATCTTAATATTATAGATAAGGAAAGTGACATAAAAAAGTAAAACATTTTATCCAAAGACACATAGTAAGTTCTGGTGCCACAGTCTGAATGTGGAATATAAATCTACAGCTTATGATTTTATCACTATTAGTTTACATCTTTATAACTTCACAATTGGCATTTGGTAAACAAAACATTTTAAACTCAGACCAAATTATTGAAACAGCAAAGAAAACAATTCTGCATATTATGTGGAAAGGTTTCAAAATATCTATTTGATTTCATCAATGGTGATTCCTAATTTGGTATCAATAGAAAAAATAAAATCAGAGGGATACATTTGAATGTTTTATATTTTTATTAATAAACTGTGATTCATCCTTTATATATGATGGAGTTTTCTGAACAGTTCTCTATAAGAAAAACAGTCTCCACATAAGAAAGACCTTCAGTATAAGTCTTAGATGAAATAGGATACACCTAGAGGTTTGTGCTGAATGTTTATAACATTTGATTTTATTAATGAAAATAGATGTTTGAATAAATAGAGTAAACTGCATTGTCTAAATAATCTAAACCTAGGTATATCTTCTTAAAAAGTTCTCTAGCATATCAAGTAGTACTTTATCCTTTAATACCAAAATAAATTTTCTTGAATTAATCTCTGTTGTTTCCAGAAAGGAGCATACACACACACACACATGCACACGCACACGCACACAGAACAAATTAAGTAGTAAAAAAGTCAACATCAAGAGTTACTTAGCTCTCTCCTTTTCTCTGCCATCATTGTGTGTATGGATCAGTGTGTGTAGGATTAACTGTTCCTCACCATGTCCTTCTTATAAGACTTTCAGGATTGAGTGATTCTTGGCCAAGAAACAAGAGCAGAATTATCCCATTCCCTACTAGATTCAGGTGAAAACTGGTAATAAAATCAGGTACGACTCCAAGAAGATGCATTGGAGAATAACCAGGCTGGGTGTATAAGGGATCGTCCATGGGATGGCACATATATTTATGCTGCATGAAGGTCATGTGCTCGTATCCTATCACTCTGTAAACAACACCACTACCTGAACAATAGACATGTTTTGACGGAGAAATGTTTTTTGGGGGGGACTATCCTTCTGTACCAGTAGGTTGGTTCAGTAATTTGTGAGACCTTTTGTTTGAGAAGAAAAAAAATTACTTATGATGAACAAAATATACTGGTAGAGATTCAAACCCTGGCCAACCAGCCCAGCTGGTACTTCTTGTAGCACACTGCATGCCTCTACCATGCACTGGCTACCTTTTATGAGAAGTAAAACAAACCAGCAGCCCTTCCCCTTGTTGGACCTCAGCTGAAAGACTCACGTCTGGTGACTCAAATTCCTTGCTGCTCTGGCTTACCCAGGATGACCACAAAAGCATTAGAAGTACTGATTTTGGAGTTACAAATAAATGTCAGTAGGTGGGCAAATTGGCAAATACAGAATCTGAATAATGAGGAAAGATGTCTATTAATTAGAGGAATACTTGTAAAATTCTTCCCCACACTAATTCTTGCAAAAGTCATACTTTTTGTTCATCTATTCCAGTGACTTCCTGTGGTAATGACTTGTAAAGTTCTATAACTCCCTAGAAATTTTGATTTCTTTGGATGAGGATAGAAAGAAAAATAGTAGAGCTTCACTTCAAATCTTTTAAAAATTCACATCTACATTAGCCATCAAATAGAATTGTGAAGAGGAATAATTTGAGTGTGTTCTCAAAACAGCAAATAATAAAACAATTACAAACACACATAATTTTCTAGTTATTAGAGGGGATAAGAGATAATACCAAATTCTTTTTATTATGACATAGACTTTTTGATATATTTAACATTAATCAAGCTGACAGCATTATTTAAAATGACTTCTATTTTTAGGCTTATTACAATTTTTAATTTATATTTCTCCCCATTATCATGCTGCATGCTTCCTTAATTAAATTGTTTTGTGTATCCATCTAAATGATGTTCTTTGCTTCACTATTTCATGCACTGTGTGTACCAATTTGATAATGAAGTAAAACAATCCAATATTTTGTTGAATTTTTAAAAAATTTAACCCACTGGCTCTGCACTTAAATATTTATGTATAAAACCATTTCATTTTCATCATGGGCATTTCTCTCAAAAGAGTAATATATAGAGGTGCCTGGGTGGCTCAGTCAGTTGAGCATCTGACTTCGGCTCAGGTCATCATCTCACAGTTCGTGGGTTTGAGCCCCGTGTCGGGCTCTGTGCTAATATAATAGCTCAGAGCCTGGAGTCTGCTTTGGATTTTGCATCTCCCTCCCTCTCTCTCTCTCTCTCTGCCCCTCCCCCTACTTGTGCTCTGTCTCTCTCTCTCAAAAATGATTAAAAAAAAAAAAGTTAAAAAAAAAGAGTAATATATATTGTGTTCTTTATTACATATTTAGATTCTAGGTTTTCATACAAATATAATTGTTATTAAATAGGTATTTGAATGCTATTCTGATTTCTATGTATTATATACAAAGAGACTCTATCCCCTACCATCACCCCACCCCCTCCATGAGACAACCATAACCACAAGAATAGAAATCCTGGAGTTTATTGGAAGCTTTAGAAACCTAACACATTTATATCCACACATTTGTATGGCAAGAATAACAGACTAATAGAATTTTACTTTGCTCTCCTACCAACTTTTAGCAAACCACCACTTTCTCTGAACATGATTTATTTAATCTATACAATTAAAGAAATAATACCTATGGTAGAGGGCCACCTGGGCAGCTGAGTTGGTTAAGCATCCGCCTCTTGATCTCAGCTCAGGTCTTGGTCTCGGTGTTGTGAGTTCAAGCCCCATGTTGGGTTTCACACTGGGCATGAAGCCTACTTAAAAAAAAATAACTATAGTAGATATATCACATGGCTATGGTGAGGATCAGATTAAAAAGTTTGAAGTTACTATAAATGCAAGACAAATTTAAAAATTGCTATTTCATTTGATATATTCTTAATTTGAGTATAGTTGATGAACAATGTCATATTTGTTTCATGTGTACAATTTAGTGATTTGACAAGCTTGTATATTATGCTATGTTCATCACAAGCATACCTACCATCTGTCCCATTATGTTGCTTTTACAGTCGCATTGACTGTATTCCTCATGCTGTACCTTTTCTTCCCATGACTTAATCATTCCATAACTGAAAGCCTGTATCTCCATCTCCCCTTCACTCATTTTGACCAACCCCCCCAAACCCCTCCCTTCTGGAAACCATCAGTTCTCTGTATTTATAGGTGTAATTCTTTTAAATTTCATTTTTTTATTCCACTAATGAGTGGAATCATATGGTATTTATATTTCTCAGTCTGACTTATTTCACTTAGCATTATACCCTCTGGGTCCATCCATGTTCTTGCAAAAGGCATGATCTCATCCTTTTTATGGCTGCATAATATTCTATTGTGTGTCTGTGCATACACACACATCTTCATCAATAAACATTTAGGTTGCTTCCATATCTTGGCTATTGTAAAAAATGCTGCAATAAACATGGGTACACATATCTTTTTTAATTAGTATTTTTATTTTCCTTGGGTAAAATTCCAGTAGTGGCATTACTGGATCCACTGATATTTCTATTTTTAATTTTTAGGGAAACTCCATACTGTTTTCCACAGTGGCTGTACCAATTTACATTCCCACCAATTTACATGCACAAGGGTTTTTTTTCTTCACATCCTCACCAGCACTTATTTCTTTGTCATTTTGATTTTAGCCATTCTAACAGGTGTGAGGTGATATATCATTGTGGATTTGATTTGCATTTCCCTGATGATCGTAATATTGAGCACTTTTTTATGTGTCTGTTGGCCATCTGCATGTCTCCTTGGGAAAATGCCTGTTAAGTTCCTCTGCCCGTTTTTTAATCAGATTGGTGTTTTTTGATGTTGAGTTGTATACACTTTCTCCATATTTTGGATATTAACTCCTTATCAGATATATCATTTGCAAATATCTTCTCCCATCTGGTGGGTTATCTTTTTGTTTTGTTGGTGGTTTTCATTGCTGTGCAAAAGCTTTTTATTTTGATCTAGTCCCAACAGTTTATTTTTGCTTTTGTTTCCTTTGCCATTAGACATATACCTAGAAAAATATCACTACGGCTAATGTCAGAGAAATTACTGCCTGTGTTTTCTTCTAGGAGTTTTATGGTTTTAGGTCTCACATTTAGGTCATTAATGAATTTTGACTTTTTTTGTGTGGTATAAAAGTGGTCCAGTTTTGTTCTTTTACATGTAGCTGTCCAGTTTTCCCATCACGATTTATGGAAAAGACTGTCTTTTCCCCATTGCATATACTTGCCTTTTTTGTTATGTTAATGGACCAGACCATATAATTGTGGGTCAATTTCTGGGGTTTCTATTCTGTTCCATTGATGTATCTATTTGTGTGCCAGGTGTGTACTGTTTTGATTACTACTGCTTTATAGTATATCTTAAAATCTGGGATTTTGCTACCTCCAGCTTTGTTCTTCCTAAGGATTGCTTTGGCTATCCAAGGTCTACTGTGGTTCCATATGAATTTTAGGATTATTTGTTCTAGTTTTGTAAAAAAAAATGCTGTTGGTATTTTGATAGGGATTGCATTAAATCTGTTTTGGGCATTGAGTTGCTTTAGAAATGAATATGGACATTTTAGCAATATTAAGTCTTGAACCCATGAATATGGAATATCTTCCCATTTGCTCATGTCATCTTTAATTTCTTTTACCAGTGTTTCATAGTTTTCAGTGATTTTTTATGAAGAGAGATTTACCTAAGAGGCAAACAGGAAGAGAGTATATAGTCATTAAACCCTATGTTGTATTTTAAATTTGTGTTTAAGTGTCAGCTCTTTCATTAAAAATTAATTTTGTTAGAGTAAAATCATTGCCACTCTTACTGATGTTTCCTTCCTCTATACCTAGCATAGTGCATAGACCAAAGCAATTTCTCAGAATACATTTGTTAAGCAAATGAGGATAAACATTGTTTTCCTAACCAAATTATTAGGTAGAAGCAAAAATAAATTCCACATATACATAAACATATATATATATATATATATATATATATATGAGAAAGCTCATATATATACATATGAGAAAAATGTGAGAGAAATCTTTATAAACTATAAAATGTTTATATATATGTTATATATATTTATATATATGTTATATATTATATTTATATATTATATATAATATATATTATAAAATTTTTAGTTATTGTTTTTTAAATTCAGGGTTGGTCTTCCCTTGCATATAAACAGTAGTCCTATCCATACAGAGTTATGATTACTGTCTAGTTAATTGTATGTTTGGATTTTTTCATTTTTGATTATATTTTGACGTCTGTTGATAAGGACCTTTGAAGCAGCTGTCCTTAAGTATAGTTGCAATCCTTAGCTAAAAAACTCTGAAGCTAAGAGTCACACAAAAACATGGTGCAGAGACTGATATTTAAACATTGAGGAAAATGGAAGATTATGACAGTAAACCAAACTTTAATGAACTACCAGGCACCCTTTAATGACAACTCTTAATTATCTCAATAAAAGAGTTTTGTTTTCCAGTCACATTCACAAAAAAAGAGGGACAATTTATACTGAAAAACTAGCCATTCAAATGCTTCTGTTATGTAATGATAGGTTGGATTCAATCATGTTAAACACTAAATCTCATCATATTTATTTCTTTTACATTTAACCTAGGAACAGAGTTAGATGGTTTTGCTGAAATAGTGATTAAATCATCAATTAGAATGTTCTAATTTTGGGGTGCCTGGGTGGCTCAGTCAGTTAAGCATCTGACTCCAGCTCAGTCATGATATCACAGTTCATGTGTTTGAGCCCCGTGTGGGGCTCTGTGATGACAGGTCAGAGCCTGGAGTCTGCTTTGGATTCTGTCTTCCTCTCTCTCTGCACTTGTGTTTTCTCTCTCTCTCTCAAAAATAAACAAATAAACATTAAAAAAAGAGAGTGTTTTAATTTGGTGACCAACAGAATACCTCACAATTTATAGATATCAAATTTGGAATTTGCAAATGGAAGATAATTCACCTGAGCTCTCTTCCTGTCTTCCACAGCAGGCTTCAGGAGGCTCTTTGCCTATTATGTCTCACTGTCTATAGCTGTACATATATCCCCAGAGGATCACCTTCTTTAAATGAAGTCTGAACAGTTAAAAAGCAACCAATATTCAAAATCTTGTAAATCACATGAAGCATAGTTACTTGTGTTTACTTCTGTCGGGTAAAGGATCCTCTGTGTGTCCAGGGCTTCATTTGGCCTCACTCAACTGAATGGCAACACACTTACCCATGAGATAAACTGAGGGAAAAAATCTGAGAAATCTGTATTTAGTCTAATATTTCCAACTTGTAAGGAAAGGTGTGGGGCTTTCCCTCTATTTTTATTGCTTAATACATTTCTGCTCTTCCCTTCCCTCCCTTAAATAAAATGGATAGAAGTCTCTCGTTTACATATATCATTTCACTGATTATTATATATATAATATTTACATATTATATATAATTTACATACTGTGTGTATTATTCATATTAATCAAGATCACACACTACTTGGCTCTATTTAAATAACAAAATATTTAAAAATAAATTTCAAATATCAGTAAGTAGGCAAAAAGTGACTTGAGGCAAATAAAGAAGCATGTAAAATTTCAAGAGCTATACATAACCTACTCTTTAATAACATTGTCTTAATGAGAATAAATAATGGCTAGGGAACTGGATAACA
This sequence comes from Prionailurus viverrinus, assembly GCF_022837055.1. Lineage (NCBI taxonomy): Eukaryota > Metazoa > Chordata > Mammalia > Carnivora > Felidae > Prionailurus > Prionailurus viverrinus. The sequence continues at coordinate 56,843,594 of NC_062578.1, forward strand.
TACCACAGAGTCTTTTCTCCTTGGAGTTGTTAATTTCTTTCATGAAATTGATTCAGTGACTAGTAGCATGTCTTCTTGAGATACCATGGGTTATGTATTTTGAGATAAAAATAGTAGTCTTTGAAATACTATATGACAGGTTGAATAATGGATTCCCAATTATGTCTATATCCTAACTTCTGAAATTTGTGAATAGATCACCTTACATGGTAAATAAAATGGACTCTGCAATATAATCAAGTATTTTGAACTGGGGAAATTACGTGTATTAACTAGGTGGGTCTGATGCAATCACAGGGATCCTCAAAAAGGGAAAGCCAATAGGTCAGTGTGAGGACAACACAATCTAATGATGGAAGAAGGTATTGGAGTAACGTCATCATTAAGCCAAGGAATGTCTGCATCCTTGAGTCTGGGGGAAGCTGGGAATGGCTTCTTTCCTGGGACACTCATAAGTAACCAGCTCTTCCAACACATTAATTTTAACCCTGTAAGACTAATTTCAGACTTTGACATCCATAACTATCAAAATAAAAATGTGTTAAGCCACTAAATATGTGGTAGTTCGTTATAGCAGCAGCAGCAGGAAATAGTGATTTGATTTGTGGTTAATGGGGATGAGAATGCAAGTGCTGTTTTCTTCTTCACAAAATTGCTACTGGGGTCTGAGCAGACAACCACATGTAATAAACCCAGGTTATCTAGTCAGAAGGTGAGTAATTATATCACAGTCTAAGTAGTACCCTAAAGACATAGTTATGATAGAGTGCAAGGACATACATGAAAATCAGTTAAATTGGTAGTAGCTATATTCTCAAAATTGTGCTTCTATGAGAAGCCAATGAACAAACAACAAAATCTACAGTAAATCAAGGAAATACTCAAAAAATTCTAGATTCATCAAGCAATATGCATGGCCTGTTAAGAACACATATACATTTTTAAATCAAATTGAGTCAAGTACTCTGGTTATTTTGCCATAAATATCTCCTGTGCCCTTTAATGAACTCCTTTACCTTCAAACATCAATGGGTGCTTACATATCAGTATAAAATGTAGTGACTTAATAAGTAAATTATTACTTGGCAGTGTTCTCAACTTTGATTTTTTTTTTTTTTACACTAGGGAGAGCAGCAGAGTATGCTTAGTGCCAAAGGCTGTTGGTATATACAATGGAAGTAGCCCTGAAAAGACAAAGAATATATACAGAGAATCAATATTGATAGTTAAAAAAAAAAGCCCTAGAAGTGATAGGACCCAATTACACTAAGTGTGTAATATGTAATAGTGGGATAAGAAGGGTTGAAAAATATATAGAAGTTAGAAAGTATAGAATGAGGTATTTATCTGTATATTTATATATGTATATTGACATTTCTATTTTGTTTCAAAAGTGTTTTATATAAGCTATACATATTGCTGAATTAAACCATTATCATTGCTCTATAATATGGTACTTTAGTTTTTTTAAAGATTTTTTTAATATTTATTTTTCAGAGAGAGAGAGAGAGAGCATGAACAGGGGAGGGGCAGAGAGAGAGGGAGACACAGAACCCAAAGCAGGCTCCAGGTTCTAAGCTGTCAGCACAGAGCCTGATGCAGGGCTCGAATGCACAAACTGTGAAATCATGACCTGAGCTGAAGTCGGACGCTTAACCAACTGAGCCACCCAGGCGCCCCTACAATATGGTACTTTAAAGAAATTGCTTATTTGGAGACATAATTAAAATAGGTAAAAATAAAAATCACTCAGAATACAGTAATATTGCTGAGATTGTACGACCGTGACACACTAGTATGGTTAAAATATTCTAAAATCAAATCACTTAGTATTCATGCTTATTTTGTATAAGTGTGTATGTGGTGTGTGTGTACATGCATACTTGTTCCTTGGTGCCTCTAAACTAGCTTGACAACTTTTCATATTGTATGCAACTTAATCAGCTTTGATGTGAAGTAGAGTCAACCTGATTTTACTTTCTTAATTATATAATTCATATTTGAACATAATATTGAAGTAGACAAACCATTTTCACATGCCACCATTATGAATATTACTGCATTTTATAAAACGATTACTTTGTTCAAGTTCCCCATAGAATTTTATGATCTTCACAATTTGAAGTAAAGAAGGAAGTTGGCCTAGACCTTATTCCTTATATCTTTGAAGAGTCGTAATTACCCTAATTATCTGCTCCAGTGCAATGTTAAAATGCTTTAACACTCCACTTTACCTCCGGAGGAATGTACTTAGTTTCTAAGAAGTTGCCATCTGTTTTTTATTTGAATACTCACCGTAGGTTAAAAATCCACTTGTGTGTTCAGTGCTATCAACATCATCCATCATGGATTTCCCATTTCAGGGGCAGATGCTCTGCAAATGACAGTAGGAGGCATAAAAACAAGAGTTAGTGCAGAGAAAGACGCAGATTTGTACCACCTACTCCACTGAGACACAGAGACTCTTTTCACTCTTTTTTCAACTCTTCTTTTTCGTCTTTATTACTATTTAAAAAATGTATGTATGTTTGTTTGTTTGTTTGTTTGTTTCTTTCTTTCTTTCTTTCTTTCTTTCTTTCTTTCTTTCTTTTGAGAGCAAGAGATCGAGTGCACAAGTAGGGGAGGAGTAGAGAGAGAGAGGGAGAGAAAGAATCCAAGCAGACTCTGCTGTCAGCTCAGAGCCCAGTGCGGGGGTTGATCTCACAACCATCAGATCAGGACCTGAGCCGAATCAAGAGTCATTTGTTTAATTGACTGATCCACCTAGGCACCCCTTCTTTTTCCTCTTTAAATGAACTTTTAATGATCTTCATCAATCCCAGAATAGTCTTTGCAACCTCTCTTAATTTCCTCCAGTTCTCTGCTAATGTACATACTTTTACAAAGTATTGCAAACATTGCAATTTGAGGAAAGCAAAGTATGAAAATTAGCAGAATAAAGAGATTGAATGTCACAGTAACATCTTATTTCAATTAATTTGAAACAGTGTAAATGACATGTAAATTTGACTTCAAAAAGTTACATAGACAGTGTCAACCAGAAGTATCAGTTTATGTTATCTATAGTACTGTAAATTTCCAATCCTGATTACAATTGATGGTCTATCAGTTGGATAGTTTAGATAAAGGGAAATTATGGTTTTGAAAACAAAGCTATAAATTAGTCGTTTGTGAGGATGTTTTTCCTTTCATCACTAATCTGTTTAGGAATCTAATGGAGGTTATATATTCTCTCCCTAAAGGGAACAATTTCATTCATTCAATATTTTATATTAAGTTTAGAATGTCCATGAACTCTGTGAAATATAGTGTTGTCTTGACCTGACATTCAAACTTGCATTTTAATAGAAATGCAAAATGTAGAGTAGGCATATAAAGTTTAATGTTGAAGTAAATGTATAAAATATAACTGTGTCTTTAAGTGGTGATTTAAAATAAAATTAATATATTCCTTCTTACAAAAGCACAGAGGAAAATAAGTGTTACCTTATGTGTATGCAATCAAGAGTAGTGCCTATACAACATGAATTTTTGGACTACACTTCCAGAATATCTAAAATAGCAAGTTCTGATTTGGGTCTCAAGAGGCTAAATTTACTAGATATAGCAGAAACTGAAAGTAGGCAAATCTAAAATTGATACTAAAAGTTTTAGAATATAAGTGGAATCAAAGAGTATTTTTCCTTTTGTGATTAGCTTATTTCACATGGAGTAACGTCTCCCTGGTTCATCTATGTTGTAACATGATAGAATTTCTTCCTTTTTAAAGGCTACATAATTTTCTCTTCTATGCATATACCACATTTTCTTTATCCATTAATTTGTTGATGGAAATTTGGGTTGCTTCTATCTCTTAGATATTGTGAATAATGCTGTGATAAACATAGGTGTGCAAATATCTCTTCAAGATCTTGCTTTGAGCACTTTTGGGTGTATACACACACACACACACACACACACACACACACACACACAGAAGTGAGATTGCTGGATCATATGGCAATTCTATTTTTAATTTTCTGAGGATTCTTCATATTATTTTCCATATTGGCTGCACCTCTTTATAGTCCCACCAGGAGATCACAAGGGACCCAACTTTTTTCATCCTCATCAATTTATTGTTTGTCATAGACTCTAAGTCTAAAGCTCTCTCTTGTCTAGCAAGAGAGCAGGATTCAGAATGAAAAGCAAGAGATGGCTAATATCTGGGAAAAGACAAGAGCCCCGAATAAGGGTCCTTGCCCCGTATTTATTAAGATTAGAAGGCTTACAAATGTGATGGGTGTGCATAAAGAGACAAACTGGGAACATTAACTTGGGGACATGAGGGAAAAGGGGTTTTGAAGATATACAGTGTTTGGGTTTTGGGTCAATATAAAACAAAATCTTGGCACCAGGCAGATAGGCAGATGGTTGTTAATGGCAGACAGGAGGCTCCATGTGTTTATCTTAGCCTAGGAGATGAGACAGGGGAAATAACCTCAGGGTTAATAAGACACCATTTCTTTTGTTAACCATCTCCTCTCTGGGCTGCTTCACCTACAGCACAGCAGTCTATAGCTCAGTTTACCTGTTTACCTAACTTGGTCCTTCATTCCTGTGCAAGCAGCTTTCTGCTGTAGTACTAAATTGGGGGGTGCTTCTGCCCTGAATACATAATCTTGTTTATTTCATATACCTATGTATTGGGTGCCTTTGCACCCTTCTCTATTCTGGGGTGCCATTGCACCTCCCTATTCTTGGGTGCCTTGTGTTGTTTACCCAAACTCAGATGTGAGCATCTTATGACTTTGTACTTCTTTATGTCTTGTTAACCCATTGGTGTAAGTCTGGAGGATTCCTAAGCTTATTCCCCACCGTTGTTTTCTAGGTTTTTTGATAGTGGTCATCCTTATGGGTATGAGATGACATCTCATTGTAGTTTTGATTTGCATTTCCCCAGTGATTAGTGATGTTGGACATCTTTACATGTGATTAATATACACTTTTATGCCTTCTTTGGAGAAACTTCTATTCAAGTTCTTTACTCATTTTTTAAAACAGATTATTTGTTTTGTTATTGAATTTTAGAAGTACCTTATGTGGTCTAGATTTAACCCTTTCATGTATATATGGTTTGTAATTATTTTATCCTTTTCTGTGGGGTATTTCACTCTGTTTATTACTTCTTCATATGTACAGAAGTTTTTAAGTTTGATGTAGTCCCATTTGTCTGTTTTTGTTTTTGTAGCCAGTACTTTTAGTGTCATCTTCCAGAAATCATCAAGACCAATGACATGAAGTGTTCTTCTGTTTTCTTCTTTCTTCTAGGAGTTTAATAGATTCAATCTTAGATTTAAATCTTTAATCCAAATTTCAGGTACTTTTGTATATGGTGAAAGGGTCCAACTTCATCCTTTTGCATGTGGCTATATAGTTTTACCAGCAAAATTTGTTGACAAGATTGTCTTTTCTCCATTGTGTAGTCCTCTCTCTTTCCCTTGTTGAAAATCATCTGGTCATGTATGAAAGAATTTATTTCTGAAATACCTGTATTTTCCATTGCTCTATAAATCTATCCTTACTACATCACCACATTATCTTATTCTTGCTCTGCAGTATGTTTTTAAATCCAGGAATATGAGCCACCAACTTTGTTCTTGCTCAAGACTTTTTTGACTATTTAAAAATTCCTTTAAGGTTCCATATATATTTTAGCATTTTTTTTAACTATTTCTTTAAAAAATGCTATTGGAATTTTGATAGGGGTTACATTGAATCTGTAGATTGCTTTGGGTAGTATGAATATTTTAACAATATTATCGTCCAGTCTGTGAGCCTGAGATGTCTTTCCATTTATTTGTATCTACTTTGATATCTTTTAGCAATGTTTCCAGTTTTCAGTGTACAACTCTTTTACCTCCTTGGTTAAGTTTATTTCTAAGTATTTTGTCTTTTTTACTGCTAAAATAAATTGGATTGTTTTCTTAGCTTCCTATCTAGATTTATCATTGTAAGTGTATAGGAATGAAACTGATTTCTGAGTGTTGATGCAACACAACACTGATTTCTGAGTGTTTGCTGAATTTATTGGTTTTAACAATGTTTTTGTGGAGGGGTGCCTGGGTGGCTCAGTCAGTTAAGCATCCAGCTTCGGCTCAGGTCATGATCTCATGGTCCGTGGGTTTGAGCCCTGTGTTGGGCTCTGTGCTGACAGCTCAGAGGCTGGAGCCTGCTTTGGACTCTGTGTCTCCCTCTCTTTCTGCCCCTCCCCTACTCACACTCTGTCTTTATCTCCCTCAAAAATAAATAAACATTAAAAAATGTTTTTGTGGAACCTTTAAGGTTTTCTACATATATCATCATGTACTCTCTGAACAAAGAATTTAAATTCTTTATTTTCAAGTTGTCTGCATTTTTGTTGTTGTTTGCTTACTATAGCTAGATCTTCTAGTACTGTGTTAAATAGTAGCAACAAGAGTAAGCATCCTCATCTTGTTCTTGATATTAAAGAAAAAGCTTTCAGTCTTTCCCCAAAATGAGTATGATATTTGTTATGGGTTTTATATACCTGATTTTTACTATATTTAGGTAGTTTCCTTTGATTTCTAGTTTGTTGAATATTTTTATAAACATCCTTTGTTTATAAAAATTGATTTTTATAAATTGTTTTTTGACTCTTTTGAGATTATCATGTGGTTTTTGTCCTTAATTTTGTTACTGTGGTGTATTATATTGACTTCATATGTTGAACCATCCTTGTAGTCAAAGTATGAATCCCACAGAATCATAATCTGTGATTCTTTAAATTCGTTGCTGAACTCAAGTTTGCTAGAATTTTATTGAGGATTTTTGTGTTAGAGTTCATCAGGAATATTGGTCTGCAGTTTTCTTGTGTCTTTATCTGATTTTGGAATAGGGTAATGATGCCTCATAGAATAAATTTGGAAGTATCTCTTCCTCCCCAGTTTTGGAAGTTTGAGAAGGATTGATGTTAATTCTTTGAAAGTGTTTGGTAGAATTCTTCAGTGAAACCACGTGGTCTTGGGTTTTTGTTGAGAGATTTTTAATTACTGTTTCAGTACCCTCCCTAGTTATCAGTCTGTTCAGATTTTTAAAAAATTTATTTCTCCCTGATTCGGCTTTGGTGGTATGTGTTTCTAGGCGTTTATCCATTTCTTCTAGGTTATCAAATTGTCCTTCTATAATTGCTCATAGTAGTCTCATAATTCTCACAGTAGTAGTCTCATAATTATTTTTATTTATGTGATATCAGTTGTGATGTTCCACTTTCATTTATAATTTTAAATATTTTAGTCTTCTTTCTTAGTCTAGCTAAGGGTTTATTGATTTTGTTGATATTTTCAAAAATCAGCTCTGGGGAGAGTCTTATGCAGGCATCAGGTTTTGTCCTGTTTTAATTTTATTTTGTAGATAAAATCTCATTTACTCAAAGTATTAGAGACTAAGGAAAACTACTGATTCATGGTTAAAGGCAATTTTCACTTTATGATCTGTATCTTGGAAGGTTACTATTTCCTTTGAGGATATAGTGAGTACCCTGTCTTTGAAGGTGTATGGAGGCAAAAAAATCTTTAATATTGTAAAGATATGGTTCTTTATGCATTTAAATATTAACTGGAGTTTAGTTAAATTTTAATATCTGCTAATTAGAATGTGTGATGTTGAGGCTCTGAAGAATCTGCATTTTAAATAATCATCTCATATATTTTAAATCATCTCATATATATTCTTTACACTTAAAAAACACTCTTACAAAATCCAAGATAAAGATTTATTCTTACTGAGGAACTGCATGGGTGGAAACTTATTCTTTCTTAAAAGAGATTGGAAACTTTTTTTTCTAAATTAAAAGTAAAGTTGCAACAATATTGAATGATATTGTTGAATTTTTTAACTTAGAACTCTTTTAGAAAATGCAACTAATATTTTACTGTAAGCTTTATGTATGGAATAATGAGACTTTCCTTATGGAAGACTGGGGCAAACCAGAAAGAATGTCATAGGATAGAATGGGCTTAAAAAATAAATGAGAGGGCACCTGGATGGCTCAGTCAGTTAAGCAACTGACTCTTGGTTTCAGCTCAGATCATGATCTCATGGTTGATGAGATCAAGCCCCGTGTAGGGCTCTGCACTGACAGCAGAGAGCCTGCTTGGGATTCTCAGTCTCTCTCTCTCTCTCTGCTTCTCCCCTGCTTGCTTGCACCCATGTGTGCTCTCTCTCAAAATAAATAGACTAAAAAAAATAAATGAGAGGGCTTGATTATTAGCAAGTAAATGTATTGGTGAAATGAATTGTCAGATTCTTGCTGGAGAGTTTAGCATGTTGTAGCCTTAACTTTTTAAGAAGGTCTTTGTCCTTTGTTTGTTGTCCTCTCTTTTCATAGAAATATGATTTTATCTGTTAGTTAAAGAAGAGACCCAGGGAGTAGGATCATACCTCCTTTCATGAAAGCCTCACTATAGGTCTGTAGTTTAGAGTGTTATAATCAAGAGGAAAGACATAACAAAAACAGGTAGATTCATAATTAGTGTGACTGCCTAGCAGTGTGTTATCCAAAAACTATGTATAAACTTTGATGGAATGCCAATACTTGCTGGCTGCACTTTCACATTTTACTTAGAATTTTACTTAGAAGAAGTGATCATTTCTTGCCACACTTATTGCAACATTCTTACCAAGATGTATGTCTCTCTCTCAGAATATTAAAATAGCTCTTAATCAACCCACTTATTTTCACTTCCCTCTGATCAAAGTGCAACTACAGTGATACTGTTAAAAAAAAATACAAGTGAGATAATATCACTGTTCTAATGAACAACTTTCACTGGCTTCCCAGTACACTCAAAGTAAAGGCCAAAGTCTTTAGTATGGTTTTATAGGACTATATATGAATATGTTTCCCCCTTACCTTATAACTTTAGTCTTTTTCTCTCCCCCAACTCAGCTCCAATATTACTTGCCCCCTTGCTGTGCCTGGAACTTTTGTCAGGCATGCTCCTGATTTAAATGTCCGGAGACACTTGTTTTGTTTTGTTTTGCTTTGTATCTACATGCACTAACTCTCATTTCTTTGAGGTATTTATTCAAAAATCACCTTCTGAGGTTTTTTTCACTGGTACTCTATTCAAAACTCCAACCATTCAGCATTTCCTATGCTCTTTCCCACTTAATTGCCTTTTCCTCTTTGTTACTTGTCCCTATGCAATAAATTTTAATTATTTATTATATTGTGTATACATCCCATTGAAGGTAAACTCCATGAGAATCAGGTTCTCTGTTTTGCTTTATTCACTATTGTGTCCCCAGCATATAATAGGAGCTTAATAAATAATTATTGAGTTATTTAAAACTGGAAGACCTGTTATCTTAAGGAGCTAACAGAATTGGTTTCTTAATACTTAGAGCAGCAAAAAATGTTGTCGGCAGTAAGTGACTTAAACAGAAAAAAAAAAAGAAAGAAAGGTTCACATCCCATAGAACTAAAGCACACAGTAATTCTAAAGTTGCTTTCTTCTATGACTTAACAGTACTCTCAAGAACCTACACTATTTCCATTTCTCGATGTTGTCATGATTGGCTTTTTGATGGCTTCTTTTATACTTGTTCACTTCTTTATCAAAACATTGCTGCCTCAGCAACAGTGTCTCAAGGCCCCAAATGAACTCTCTATCCCTGCACAGACCATGCTATATTCTGTATAGAGAAAAAGTACAAGTAGGAAATCTAGTATGGAGAATATTACACTTAGAGCAGAGAAGCACTGATGCTGGATTGGACTGGCAGGTTGACAGTAGAGATGGATAAAAGGGAAAGGATTTGAAACTTAGTTTGTGGGTAAAAGTGATAGGGCAAACTAATGAGATCAACCGTGGAAGAGAAGAGAAGTTGATGATTTAAAGATAATGTGTACTTTCTTGTTTATGTTTCTTTGAGGAATTGGGTAGAGATATCATTTAGTGAGATAAAGTTTAGAAGGAATAAGTCTAATTTACATGTAAGTGTACATATATATGAAATATAGTCATCCGGTCATTTTAATCACCATTCAGTTGAAAAAAATTGTCAACTACATGAAACAATCTAAAAAGTTTGTAGAATCATATTTGTCAATTATACACAGACATTAATTCAAATTATTTTGCTCAGACATTAATATAAGCCATTTTTTTAAAGTAATTGGTTGATTATTGCTATTTGGTGTGTGTGTGTGAAAAGCAGCATTTTATTTATTTTTTGTTTCATTTTCATTTAAATTCCAGTTAGTTAACATATAGATTAATATTAGTTTCAAGAGTAGAATTTAGAGATTCACCACTTACCTATAACACTCAGTGCTCATTATAACAAGTACCCTCCTTAATACCCATCATCAATTTAACCCATCACCCTGCCCATCTCCCCTCCAGCCACCCTCAGTTTGTTCTCTATAGTTAAGAATATGTGTTATGGTTTACCTCTCTTTTTTTCCCCCACCTATGTTAATCTGTTTCATTTCTTAAATTCCACATATAAATGAAATCATAGGGTATTTGTCTTTCTCAGACTGACTTATTTCACTTAGCATGATACTCTGCATCTATAACCGCATTGTTAAAAATGACAAGATTTCATCCTTCTTCTTTATCTATAGTCATCAGTTGATGGACATTTGGGCTGTCTACATAATTTGGTTATTGTAGATAATACTGCTATAAACATTGGGGTGCATGTGCCCCTTTGAATCAGTAAGTTTTTTAATGTTTGTTTATTTTTGAGAGATCAGGGAGGTGCAGAGAGAAGAGGGAGGCCCAGAATCTGAAGCAAGCTCCAGGCTCTGAGCTGTCAGAGTCTTAATGAGGAGCTTGAACTCATGAATCATGAAATGATGACCTGAGCCGAAGTCAGACACTTAACTGACAGAGCCACTCAGGCACCCCTGAATCAGTACTTTTGTATCCTTGGGTAAATACCTAGTAGTGCAATTGCTGGATTTAAAGGTAGTTCTATATTTAACTTTTTGAGGAACCTCCATACTGTTTTCCAGAGTGCCTGCTCCAGTTTGCATTCCCAACAGTGTAAGAGTGTTCCCCTTTCTCTACATCCTTCCCAACATTTGTTGTTCCCTGTGTTGTTAATTTTAGCCATTCTGACAGGTCTGAGGTGGTATCTCACTGTGGTTTTGATTTGTATTTCCCTGATAATGAGTGATGTTGAGCATCTTTTCATGTGTTGGTTGGCCATCTGGATGTCTTGTTTGGAAAAGTGTCTATTCATGTCTTTGGCCATTTCTTCACTGGATTATTTGTTTTTTTAGGTGTTGAGTTTGGTAAGTTCTTTATAGATTTTCGATACTAACTGTTTATCAGAGATGTCATTTGCAAATATCTTCTCCCATTCTGCCAGTTACCTTTTAGATTTGCTGATTGTTTCCTTTGCTGTGTAGCTTTTTATCTTGATGAGGTCCCAATAGTTCACTCTTGCTTTTATTTCCCTTACCTCCAGAGACAAGTCTTGTAAGAAGTTGCTGCGGTCGAGGTCAAAGAGATCACTGCCTGTGTTCTCTAGGATTTTGATGGTTTCTTGTCTCTCACTTGGGTCTTTCATCCATTTTGAATTTATTTTTGTGTATGGTGTAAGAAAGTGGTCCAGTTTCATTCTTTTGCATCTGCGTGTCACTGTCCAATTTTCCCATCACCGTTTGTTGAAGAGACTGTCTTTTTTCCACTGGATATTCTTTCCTGCTTTCTTGAAGATTAGTTGGCCATATAGTTGTGGGTGCATTTCTGGGTTCTCTATTCTGTTTCATTGAGCTGTGTGTCAGTATGATACTGTCTTGATGATTACAGCTTTGTAGTATAGTTTGAAGGCCAGGAGTGTGATGCCTCCAGCTTTGGTTTTCTTTTTCAAGATTGGTTTGGCTATTCGGGGTCTTTTCTGGTTCCATACAAATTTCAGGATTATTTGTTTTAGCTCTGTGAAGAATGCCGGTGTTATTTTGATAGGGATTGCATTGAATATGTAGATTGCTTTGGGTAGTATCGACATTTTAACAGCGTTTCTTCTTCCAATACATGAACATGTAATGTTTTTCCATTTCTTTGTGTCATCTTAAATTCCCTTCATAAGTGTTCTGTAGTTTTCAGAGTACAGATCTTTTATCTCTTTGGTTAGACTTATTCCTAGGTATCGTACAGTTTTTGGTATAATTGTAAATGGGTCCATTCCCTGATTTCTTTTTCTGCTGTTTCATTATTAGTATATAGAATTGCAACAGATTTCTGTGTGTTGATTTTGTATCTTACAACTTTACTAAATATTTGTATTAGTTCTAGCAATTTTTTTGTGGAGTCTTTTGTGTTTTCTATAGAGTATCATATTGACCTGTGTTTTTAAATTAGAGTGAGACAAATAAAATAGAGAAGAAATTTGGGGCTCCTGGGTAGCTCAGTTGGTAAATGTCCAATTCTTGATTTTGGCTCAGGTCATGATCTCATAGTGTGTAAAGATCAAGCCCAATATCGGGTTTTACACTGACAGTGCAGAGCCTGCTTTGGATTTTCTCTCTCTGCCTCTCTCTGCCAGTTTCCTACTCATGCACCCTCTCTCTCTCTCAAAACAATTAAACTTTATAAAAAATAGAAAGGGAATTTAAATTGGCTCTTAGAGATATGAGATTCATTCACCTCTGGTTCCCAGGGAGGGAATGAGATGAGAAGCCTGGAGTGGCAGAGTGTGTGTCACACCAGATGTCCATTAGCTCTCACTTCACAAAAAGTAGTAAAACCAGAAAATCTCATTTTACAGTATCTGGATGACACTAAATTTTCTGAAATTCATCCTATATGCTTGTTCCAACAAATTTTTCAGAAATTAAAGCTATCAATTTCCTATCATTGAGAATTAAAATATTCCATGAGATTTATTTATTGATAGAGTTATAAACTAAATTGAAAAAATATATACATTTTTGTTTCTTTTTATGTATGGCATGGGGCATTAACCTAAAGTAGACCAACATCACAGGCTATCAACATATGGCATGGCATATGCTTTCAGATGTTTATATTGGAAACATTAATATTTTTACATAAGCATCATGATAGATCTTTCCCTGGTACCAACAATTATTTTTCTCTTTTATTTCACACCTGGAAAACTAGATTTACATTGCATCAAATGCTATTCAGTAGTTTTTCAATATTATCATGTATGTGCCAAATGTACATCAGGGACTAGTTTTACTAAGGATAACTACCCTATAACTGCCTATATCTGTACTAAAAGGAAAGAATTATGATCATCTAGTGAAAATACTTATTTCTAAGTTATATTTAATGGATTATTATAATAGCAAATCAAGCAATAAAAATTTGCCCCACTATATCTTTTCCTTCTATAGTTTTTTACTCCAAAAGTCCATGAAATTTTAAATGGCCCAAATGATCAGTCACATTTTCCAAGAGCCCTGAAATTTATTTATGATATAAATGAAAACCAAACATGTTCTTTGGTCATTAACTCCCTTAACTTCTACAATTGTTACAGTAGATACAGACACATTTACTCTCTTCATAGCTGTAGACACAATTTAGTACAGCATGAGTAATTTTGTTTCATATAAGTCATATGTCAAAGGATGATTAAAGAAAAAGCAGGGCATGTGCATGACTCAGTTTTATTTAAATCAGCCTCCTCCAGCCTTTCCTCATTTGAAAAATAAAATGCCATCTTAAACTCCCTCTTGGCCTTCCACTGCATTCTCTTTTAACCAGATGATAGGAATAATACCAAGGAACCCAGTGGTGGTAGTGGTGGGTGGAGTGGTGGCAATCACCTTTATAAAATATTTATCAAGCCAGGAAATGTAACCAATTTCACAATACAGGGCATATATGTTGCTAGATTGTGCGTAGAATGTAAAAAGAAGAAAGATGGCAGAGTGAGGTTCAATGAATATATCCGGAATGATGGCATTTATTTCCCAAGTATTAACTCAGATTGTACCATGTGTTTAGATACAAAAGAAGAATAAGAAACAGGCTTTATATACCTATTACATGGCATTTAATTGTATTTCAGCCTATTTCATCTTCACTACAACCCTCTACATTCTTACATTTTGTCCATTTTACTAATCAAAATCATGATGGCCCAGCTGATATCTGGCATATTACTGGAGACAGAAAATTTGGTCCCAAAAACTCAGCCTTGTTCTAAGGACACAGCTACTGTTCTACAGTATTTTGTGTCTGTTGTTCAGTGGTTTTAGCAGCTTGTCTCAGTCACTCCTGAATCTGTTTTCGTAGGAAGTTGCCTAGAATCATAATCTCACACCCTTGTAGGAGAGGCACTCTAATTACAGCCCTGGAGATTGCTGTCTGAGAGACTACTCCTCTACCTTGTTGTAGACTGTTTAGTTCCTATTGCTAATCCATATGGCAACTGAATATTAAACAAGTTGAATTTTACAATATGCTCTTTAGACCTATGTGATTAATATATAGAATAAGCATGAGATTTAGGAGATACGGTACCTGAATTAGGCAAACAACATGAAACATGAAAGAAAAAGAAAAAGAGGGATGTCAGGGAGTTTTGACTCCTGACCCTGGTTATAAGGCATACTCCACTTCTTCTTTTACTGAGGGAGCAAATACTAGGCCAAAGTCCAGCCAATAAGCCTAGAAAAGAGGAGGAAAGTATACTGGCTCTTCTCATTGCATTGCTCAAATACTAGCTGGCTAAATCAACAACTCTGCCCCCATTCTTCTTCATTGACAAATTCACTCCTCTGATTTTTTAATTCTTATAAAATAAATTCAAAGGGTAACCAAAATCACATGAATTAAACCTAACAATATATTTGTATCTACATTTCATAGTAAATCAATAATATTACTCCTTTTTAAAAAAAACTGGAGAATTTCCTTAAATCTGTGATTTTTTTGTGCGTGTGTATATCATAGACTCAAATATTTCCATCAGTTAATTGTAAATTACTTAAAATGGACCAACGAAACACCAAATTAAGTCTGCAATTAATTGATTTAATGCATATGTATTATCTTTTTTTAAATGTTTTTTTTTTTTTTTTTTTGAGAGAGAGACAGAGACAGAATGTGAGTGAGTTAGGGTCAGAGAGAGAAGGAGACACAGAATCCGAAGCAGGCTCCA
This sequence comes from Prionailurus viverrinus, assembly GCF_022837055.1. NCBI lineage: Eukaryota > Metazoa > Chordata > Mammalia > Carnivora > Felidae > Prionailurus > Prionailurus viverrinus. The sequence continues at coordinate 56,858,753 of NC_062578.1, forward strand.
GGCTCTAAGCTGTCAGCACAGAGCCCAACGCGGGGCTCGAACTTGTGAGCCACGAGATCATGACCTGAGCCAAAGTCAGATGCTCAACCGACTGAGCCACCCAGGCACCCCTTAATTTTTTTTAACATATGTAATTATCTTTTAGATATCTTCTAGATTCCTAGAATTTTTCTAGACATAGGGATAAAGCAGGGAAATCTGGACAATTCCTGTTCTCATGGAGCACAGTAATAACAAATCAACATACATATATGTCAGTATATTCATATATGTATATTTATACACAAAGAAAAGCACTGTGGGAAAAATAAGGCAGAATAAGAAAAATAGTATGTGGAAGGGTGCAATAGTATGGGAATGGAGGCTGCTAGTTATCTATGCTGCTTAAGGAGGCTTCTGTGATCAGATGTCATGGAGGTTGAGAGAGAGTGAGCTTGTGGAAATCTGGGGCATGAACAGTACACCTGAGGTAATAGGGTGAAGAACTTGGAGTGGGAGCACATCTAGGGTGCAAATACAGCCAGGAAACCAATCTATTCAGAGCACAGTGAGCTCAAAACGGTAGAAAATGAGATGTGTAAGTTAAGGGAAGTGACATATCCTGAGAGGCACTGTACTTCCTTGTAAGGACTTTGGGAAGCCTTCCCAGTGAGCAAAAATGACAGGGTCATTCTGGCTGCTGGAAGAAAAATAATTGTTATTATTACAAATTCTGCAACATCTATTTGCTCACATATTTATTATATATTTTACAACTTTGTATTTTAACTGAAAAGCTTTCAATTATTATTATGACCCATAAAATGAAAAACATCCACATTTTACTGAGAAAAGAAAGCAGGAATTATTTCCCAGCAACATCACTATTAAAAATATTTTAATGATTTAATAAACAATATTGCAGGCAAGATAACATATGCAGACAGCATAAGAATGACATATGCTATTGAGCGAACTCGCAGCATTTCCAAGTATTGTTTCCCTCTCCACATGAATGTCCTTGCATTTGAAGACATTATCAAAGCCTGACTTCATTTTTGGGGATGTGAAAAGAAAGCAAACTCTTAATGAGATATACAAAACTTGTATAAAACATTTCTACATTTGAAACAATACCATATCATTGCAATGATTAGTGATTAAATGACGTTCATGGGAAGAGGACTTTTATTGCCCATTACTTTGAAATATAATCTTTGGATCTGTGAATAACCGTCTTGACATTTACCCTAATCTGGGTTGTAGTGGATCATTGCCTCATATTACTCTTATACCAGTTGTACAAAACAGGTGAGTCAATATCCATTTTACAGAATACTTTCCACATAATATACATAATAATGCTAAAGTATCCAGCTTTACTGTTTTTAAAACATAGAATAAATAATCCTTTTCCTAGTTCAGATTTCTGGAACACATAATTTTTTTTTTCCAACCCATGGCCTTTTAGTGCTATTTCTTCACTTGAAGAGTCTCTTTCCTCTAGTTTTATTGCCTCATTCTTCTGACTTTTCAAGCCTCAGTAGAGATAGTGCCTTATAGAAGAGGCTGAAGAGGTCATCTAAAGTAGTTCCCTCCTCTTTGTTCATGAAGTTCTTTCTTCCAGAGCATGTAATTTCATTCGTGTTCATTTAAGATTTTGTGATGCTAAAACAGCTTCCCCATTATGTTCTAAGCCCCATCCATGTGCACTTTGATCGGCACTAAAGTCATTCCTAGCATTTAGTGCGTCCCCAATATGTGAATGAAAAAAATTGATGATTATCCAAGTCTCTGTTTATGCCCACACATATGCATAAATGTAAACTGCAGAACCAAAATTGGAATATAAATGCATACATCACTTTAATGTTTCTTCTACAAGAAGAAAAACAACAAAAACAAATCTGTCTTCTCAAGGAGCAATATACAGAAATATTTTCCAAATTGTAAAGCGTGTCTAAAATAACCAATAGAAATTGGACTGTAAGCATTTAATATTTTAATCATGCATTGTGACAACCTGGCCCTCTATACATTTTAGCATTGTGAGTATTAGTGTTCTCTATAATAGTAAAACCTTGGCTAAAGGAACCAGATGGAAGTGTGATACCTTCATAACCAAAGCCATTTTCACAGCAGTGCAAATTACTTTTTCACTTAATCATGTTATGACAAAATCCATTATAATAATGGATAGACCCAAGGACATTGTTAATACTGTGGCAAAATTTAAAGAAACTAGTTGTTTCAAGTTTGCTTCATAGATTTTCCTTGGTATAATTGTGGATAATAAAATAAGAAAGTTAGATTTTATATGAAGATAGATAAATATTTTAAGAAAACTATAGATTACAGTTATGATTAATGAGCATGACTATTTTAACGAAAAAAACAAATTACTGGGAAAAATGATTAATAGTAAAGTATTTATGTTAATTAAAATACAGCCCTGACATTGATAGACTATATATGAGCTTCTTTGCATAAGTAACTGAGGAACTATTTGTGTGCAGCAGAAGATGTGTGTGAAGGTCTTACAGGGTATGTGTCTGCTTGAGCGTACAACTGATTTGGTGATTTGTGATTTTGCTTAGTCCATTTGTAGGTGATCATATAAAGAGGCATTATATAAAAGATTATAAAAGACATTAATACTTTGAATAGCATTCAAGGAATTCTGGTGATTTTGGTTAAAAACATGCATGACAAATTACATTGTAAATTATAAGATACTCTGATTTATTTCTGATTTTTTAAAATAAGAAACATTAGTAGAATTAACTGTGAAACTGTGAGGATACATCAAAAAATTATAAAAGTTTTTCTTATTGAAAACTAAATGTTCCTTCCTTTTTATTTCCACACCCCTCTGTATATTATTCTATTACAGCCATTTTCAAATTCTTTTGAAAATATTTAATTATATAAATGATTTTCCTAATAAAACCATAGTGATTGAATGGAAGAATCTATATTGTTTATTATAGCATAGTGCCTGGTACCTTACTGTTGGGTGAATAAATGAATAAATGAAAAGTAGTTAGAAAAGTAAGTAGTGAAATCCCAAATAACCTACCACAGTGAGGTAATTGTTTGAAAATGTAGGCCATTCCTCTACATTGTCATTAGATTGAATATTTTGTGGTTGGTTCTATTTTTAATCCTATTTTCTCTATTTTCTTGAGTATTTGAGGTCTATAGCTAAGCAATATTGGTAGTAGCAAATAAGGTGTTCAAATATAAATTTAAAAATAAAGTATTGAAAGAAATGGCTTCTGAGCTGTACCATTAAGGATGAAGAGTTTGCTTGTAATGACAAGGGTCAGAGAGGAAGGTCAAATGGCATGAAAGAGAATATATGTAATACATGAAAGAGGGAAAGTTTTGTCATTACTGAAAAATTGAGATGGTAAAATGTAATGAAATGAAAATGGTAACATATACTATTTACATTGTCAGGATCCTGGTATATATTGGTAAAGGAATCAGGCTTTATTAATGTTTGTGTGTGTGTATGTAATCAAAGTTTCTCAGAATACTGGAAAATCCAATTTCTTTTCATTGTTGGATGAATGATAAATTTCTTTATTAGTAGTGACTGATCAACTGACATGAAATATCTCTTTCTATTACTACCCACCTGTACTTATATTTAGTTAGAGTCAAAAATGTAAGAATATTAATTTTTCCTCAATCTTTCATCAGACTGGAGAAAATCAGCGATTACCACTGCCAGTATGTAGTTAGTGAAATTATACAACTTTGACTCTGAGAAAAGAATATCTGTATACAAAATACATATTAAAAGAGGTTATGGGCTTAAGGCTCAATTAACCAAGATAGACATATCATGTTAGTTACAAAGAATATTTCCTACACATGAGCTTACATTTTACTAGAGGAGTATTATTCATAACAACTGTCTATCTTTTCCCCCTGAACTCAGGAATGTATCTGTAAATAAGTAAGAGATGTGAAAAAAATAGCTATCATTACACTGTGCACTTGTTATATAAAATGTCATAATCCAAATTTTAGATTAGCGTTGATTGTATTGTTTGTTCCTTTGTAATATGGATTCTTTCAAAGAATAATTCAGTTCTTCCAGGACTATTATGCTTTCTTCTGACTCTGAACTTTGCATATAAAATTTACTCAGCCTGAAAAGTTCCCTAACTTTATTTTCATAACTACTTATCCCTAAGATTCTGTCCATGAATCTCCTTCTCCAGAGGTAAAGTTGATACATTAGACACAACTTTGTTATATCCCATCCCTCTGTAGTGTAATTCATTTGAATGTCTGTTTCACCCATTTCTTTGAATAAAGTTGGGTCTTATGCATTTCTGTATCCCTAATAGTGTTATGCTTGAAAAAGATATTTTCCTTTATTATGTATGTTTGGGGTTAAATCAATCTAAAAAGTAAATGAGGAGTAAAAGAGAGCCATTTTGTAGCAATTAGGACCAAACAGAAGAGATAAAATTAGCTCATGGGGAAAAAAATTGAAAGAATGTATTTTTTCCCTCATGACTGAAAAATTTAGGTAAACTTTTGACATCATTCTCCTCTTAGATTTGGTTTGTGATTCACTGTATCACATGTTGAGAGAGACACCTGCCAATCCCAACTCTTTCAAACATATCCACGTTTACAGGTACTTAAAATTTGTGAGAGATACATCTCTTCTGCATACATAACAATCTCAGAAAAATAGACTGGCCCTACTCTTATATCTCACCCTAGACCAATCACTTTTCACTAGGAAGAATTATTTGTCATGGCCACTCTTGGTAAAATGCCTTTTTGGATGGAGTGGTGGATCTTCACTTTCATCTCCATTAGAATCACATAGATTTAGGTAGAGAAGGGTGCATAGTCCTAGAAATGAAATTGAGGTCAGACAGAAAATACTATATGCCCACTCTCTAAGTAGTCTTTGAGTATGATCACCTCAATCAAAACTATGCCTTTAGCATTTACTAGCCAATATCTAGGGGAAATTTACTTAGGCACACTGTATCTCAGTTTTGTTTTTTGTTTTCTGTTTTTTTTTTTCATAAAATGGATTAAGAATAGTACTCAGAAATAATACTTAACCTTCAAATGATGAGAATAAGAAATGTTTAGGATAATTCATTTAAAATATTCAGCATAAGAGCTCACAAATAATCACTCAAAATATTTGCTATGATAATAATGTAATTCTTAATCTTAGGCATATCAATCTGTCCTTTGATCCTTGAATATTTTTTAATGAGGGATTAATTTATGGAGGGCTTTAAATGGTGATTCATAGAGTTCTGGACTGAATATTCTCTGGGGAAATCTAGGAAGGGGAGGGAAAGAGAGAATTCTAACTCATCTGTAATTGTAGCTCAACTTTTATTAGCTTTACATGTTGTACTTCAAAGAAAGATTTCATTTGGAAACAGAATTCCACAGCTAATTTTGTAACCTAATGCTGCTCTAAGATATCATCTTTAGATGTGTAGGTAAATCACAAAAGGTACACCTAAAATAAAACAAAAAAATATAGCAAGTGTGCTGTGCTTGTGGCAAGAGGGCTGATCAAAGAGTATATAGGTGAGTAATGTCATACATTGCTCTGCTTCTGCAGGAAAGCAATTTATACTCTCCACTCTACTAAGCATATTTCAGCACTGTCACTTTTATAGAGAGAAGACAACATTGTTATATTATAATGCCATTAACCATATCAAATATCATATGTTTAAGGAACCGATGAGGCATATCTTCTTTTTCACTCCAAAAGCATCTTATTATTTCTTTCACAAGTGTAATCAGAACACTGACAGATAATATAGCTATTTATGAACTGTGGACAAAAATGAAAGCATAAAGCACAATCATATTAGGATTCCAGCTATGCTTATCTCATTATCTCAGTCAGAGCTGAAGAGATTTTATGATGTTTATGTACAGAGAATGTTAACTGTTTTCAAAAGATCATTTTTAAATATTTCAAAATGGGGATTTAATAATGTGTGTGTGTGTATAGAATACAGGTATGATTCTGGAAAGAGCCTTGGTAATGGTGCAAACATTTCATGAATACCTCTAATATCCTTAAATTTTTCTGTTTCTTAGTTGCTGAATTTTTAAAGAAAACCTACTTTTTTTCTGGTAATCTTGTAGAAAGTAATAGGTAAAATTTGCCAGAATAAAAGTGGCATTTGAAAGTACGAAATACTTGGCACCAAAACAGACACATAGACCAATGGAATAGAATAGAAACCCCAGAACTAGACCCACAAACGTATGGCCACCTCATCTTTGACAAAGCAGGAAAGAACATCCAATGGAAAAAAGACAGCCTCTTTAACAAATGGTGCTGGGAGAACTGGACAGCAACATGCAGAAGGTTGAAACTAGACCACTTTCTCACACCATTCACAAAAATAAACTCAAAATGGATAAAGGACCTAAATGTGAGACAGGAAACCATCAAAACCTTAGAGGAGAAAGCAGGAAAAGACCTCTCTGACCTCAGCCGTAGCAATCTCTTACTGGACACATCCCCAAAGGCAAGGGAATTAAAAGCAAAAGTGAGTTACTGGGACCTTATGAAGATAAAAAGCTTCTGCACAGCCAAGGAAACAACCAACAAAACTAAAAGGCAACCAACGGAATGGGAAAAGATATTCGCAAATGACATATCGGACAAAGGGCTAGTATCCAAAATCTATAAAGAGCTCACCAAACTCCACACCCGAAAAACAAATAACCCAGTGAAGAAATGGGCAGAAAACATGAATAGACACTTCTCTAAAGAAGACATTCGGATGGCCAACAGGCACATGAAAAGATGTTCAGCGTCGCTCCTTATCAGGGAAATACAAATCAAAACCACACTCAGGTATCACCTCACGCCAGTCAGAGTGGCCAAAATGAACAAATCAGGAGACTATAGATGCTGGAGAGGATGTGGAGAAACGGGAATCCTCTTGCACTGTTGGTGGGAATGCAAATTGGTGCAGCCGCTCTGGAAAGCAGTGTGGAGGTTCCTCAGAAAATTAAAAATAGACCTACCCTATGACCCAGCAATAGCGCTGCTAGGAATTTACCCAAGGGATACAGGAGTACTGATGCATAGGGCCACTTGTACCCCAATGTTCATAGCAGCACTCTCAACAATAGCCAAATTATGGAAAGAGCCTAAATGTCCATCAACTGATGAATGGATAAAGAAATTGTGGTTTATATACACAATGGAATATTACGTGGCAATGAGAAAAAATGAAATATGGCCTTTTGTAGCAACGTGGATGGAACTGGAGAGTGTGATGCTAAGTGAAATAAGCCATACAGAGAAAGACAGATACCATATGGTTTCACTCTTATGTGGATCCTGAGAAACTTCACAGGAACCCATGGGGGAGGGGAAGGAAAAAAAAAAAAGAGGTTAGAATGGGAGAGAGCCAAAGCATAAGAGACTGTTAAAAACTGAGAACAAACTGAGGGTTGATGGGGGGTGGGAGGGAGGAGAGGGTGGGTGATGGGTATTGAGGAGGGCACCTTTTGGGATGAGCACTGGGTGTTGTATGGAAACCAATTTGTCAATAAAGTTCATAAAAAAAAAATGAAAGTACCAAATACTAATGAGAATAGCATTAAATTGGAAATTTAGAAAATAGTTACTTGTTTATTTTGATTACAGGTATCTGAATAGCTTTATCTCCACTAAGTTTATTCACTACTTTTGGATTTTTGGTTTGCTTATTTTGTTTTTATCAAGGCTAGGTCTCAGTTGGCCACCTTCCTTGTAATTTCAGTTTGTCTTCTGAAAACCACAGTATAAGATCCTTTTGAGAGAGGTTATTCAGTTAAAGGAAAGGGTGAGATCAAACACAGAAATAGTGAGCAAAACTTATTTTATCTCCCTGCCCTCCCAGGAGAGGGCAAAAAATTTTTTTTAATTGAGGAAGTATGATAGATCTATCAAAAGAATACGAAAATAGCTAAGTAAATGGTAACATATATGACCGAAAGTATCACATAATAAAATTATAAATCATAAGTTTTATACAATTTCTATTACCAAGTATGGGTGCTTTGACACTGTCTACAACAATACTAGTCATGACACACCATGTGTACATTTCATATGGAAAAGAAAAGACATCTATACCAACAAAAATAATAGTTAATTATTATCAGGATAAAGTTATTTAAATATGTTGAAATACTCATATTTTTTTAAAGTTTATTTGTTCTAGAGAGAAAGAGGAAGAGAGCACATACGTGTGCACAGGAGGGGCAGACAGAGAGGGAAAGATAATCCTAAGAAGTCTCCATGCTGATAACATAGAGCCCAATGCAGGGCTAGAACCCACAAACTGTGTGATCATGAACTCAACCAAAATGAAAAACCAGACAAAGTCTCAACCAACTGAGCCACCAAGTGCCCTGAAATAATCCTATTTTAAAAGTAGTCTTAAAAAAAGTTCATCAGAAATTTGAAGGAGACATAAGAGACATTAAGGTACTCTACAGGTGGTCTTGGTATGGGCTTAAAGTCCTAGTTTCTCAGGCAAATAGAAGAATAGAAGGAATATAGTCATATATCATGTATTGTAATTGATACTATGAATGGAAGAGATGTGATTCCAACCTTGAGATAACCAGATGTTAGAATTAGCAGATAAGGATTTTATTTATTTTATTTATTTTATTTTTTATTTTTTATCTTTTTAATATGAAATTTATTGTCAAATTGGTTTCCATACAACACCAAGTGTTCATCCCAACAGGTACCCTCCTCAATACCCATCACCCACCCTCTCCTCCCTCCCACCCCAATCAACCCTCAGATTGTTCTCAGTTTTTAAGAGTCTCTTATGGTTTGGCTCCCTCCCTCTCTAACTTTTTTTTTTCCTTCCCCTCCCCTATGGCCTTCTGTTAAGTTTCTCAGGATCCACATAAGAGTGAAAACACATGGTATCTGTCTTTCTCTGTATGACTTATTTCACTTAGCATCACACTCTCCAGTTCTATCCACGTTGCTAAGAAAAGCCATATTTCATTCTTTCTCATTGCCAAGTAATATTCCATTGTGTATATAAACCACAATTTCTTTATCTATTCATCAGTTGATGGGCATTTAGGCTCTTTCCATAATTTGGCTATTGTTGAGAGTGCTGCTATAAACATTGGGGTACAAGTGCCCCTATGCATCAGCACTCCTGTATCCCTTGGGTAAATTCCTAGCAGTGCTATTGCTGGGTCATAGGGTAGGTCTATTTTTAATTTTTTGAGGAACCTCCACACTGTTTTCCAGAGTGGCTGCACCAGCTTGATTTCCCACCAATAGTGCAAGAGGGTTCCTGTTTCTCCACAACCTTGCCAGCATCTATAGTCTCCTGATTTGTTCATTTTAGCCACTCTGACTGGCATGAGGTGGTATCTGAGTGTGGTTTTGATTTGTATTTCCCTGATAAGGAGCGATATTGAGCATCTTTTCATGTGCCTGTTGGCCATCCGGATGTCTTCTTTAGAGAAGTGTCTATGCATGTTTTCTGCCCATTTCTTCATTGGATTATTTGTTTTTCAGGTGCTGAGTTTGGTGATTTCTTCATAGATTTTGGATACTAGCCCTTTGTCTGATATGTCATTTGCAAATTATCTTTTCCCATTCCGTTGGTTGCCTTTTAGTTTTGTTGATTGTTTCCTTTGCAGTGCAGAAGCTTTTTATCTTCATGAGGTCCCAGTAGTTCATTTTTGCTTTTAATTCCCTTGCCTTTGGGGATGTGTCAAGTAAGAAATTGCTGCAGCTGAGGTCAGAGAAGTTTTTTTTCCTGCTTTCTCCTCTAGGGTTTTGATGGTTTCCTGTCTCATTCAGGTCCTTTATCCATTTTGAGTTTATTTTTGTGAATGGTATAAGAAAGTGGTCTAGTTTCAACCTTCTGCATGTTGCAGTCCAGTTCTCCCAGTGCCATTTGTTAAAGAGACTGTCTTTTTTCCATTGGATATTCTTTCCTGCTTTGTCAAAGATTAGTTGGCCATACTTTTGTGGGTCTAGTTCTGGGGTTTCTATTCTATTCCATTGGTCTATGTGTCTGTTTTTGTGCCAATACCATGCTGTCTTGATGATTAAAGCTTTGTAGTAGAGGCTAAAATCTAGAATTGTGATGCCTCCCGTGTTGGTTTATTTCTTCAATATTACTTTGGCTCTTCAGGGTCTTTTGTGGTTCCATACAAATTTTAGGATTGCTTGTGTTAGCTTCGAGAAGAATTATGGTGCAATTTTGATTGGGATTACATTGAATGTGTAAATTGCTTTGAGTAGTATTGGCATTTTAACAATATTTATTCTTCCAATCCATGAGCATGGAATGTTTTTCCATTTCATTATATCTTCTTCAATTTCCTTCATAAGCTTTCTATAATTTTCAGCATACACATCTTTGACATCTCTGGTTAGATTTATTCCTAGGTATTTTATGCTTATTGGTGCAATTGTGAATGGGATCAGTTTCTTTATTTGTCTTTCTGTTGCTTCATTATTAGTGTATAAGAATGCAACTTATTTCTGCACATTAATTTTGTACCTGCGACTTTGCTGAATTCATGTATCAGTTCTAGCAGACTTTTGGTGGAGTCTATTGGGTTTTCCATGTATAATGTCCTGTCATCTGCAAAAAGTGAAAGCTTGACTTCATCTTTGCCAATTTTGATGCCTTTGATTTCCTTTTGTTGTCTGATTGCTGATGCTAGAACTTCCAACACTATGTTAAACAACAGCAGTGAGAGTGGGATTGATCTCAGTGGGAAAGCTCTCAGTTTTTCCCCATTGAGGATGATGTTAGCTGTGGGCTTTTCATAAATGGCTTTTATGATCTTTAAGTATGTTCCTTCTATCCCGACTTTCTTGAGGGTTTTTATTAAGAAAGGGTGCTGAATTTTGTCAAATGCTTTTTCTGCATCGATTGACAGGATCATATGGTTCTTTTCTTTTATTAATGCAATTAAAGGAGCTATTGTATTTATGCTGAAGGATGTAAAGAAAGACATAGATTGTAGTTACATTATGGTTAAAGGAATAGCAGAAAAATTACTAGAGAAGTGAAAGAAGGGAAATTTGGGGCATAAATAATATCCTGCAAGATGTGGACTAATGGGCAACTCTTCTTGCACGACATAGATGCATACCTTATTGTGCTAATTAGTGAAGTACCGCTTGTCTAATGTATACTTAATACTGGCATTTATTTTTTACCCTGGAAATCCTAGACATCAATATTCCACTCCCTAAAAGTTTTTTGAACACATTTCTCCTTCACCAGATGGTGATTCTATGATGTGAAAGGTGGCATGGTATATATTTATGAATCCTAATGTGAAACATAAGGCCAATAATATTTTCTCTACCACGTTCCACACTTCTGAGTCCTCACCAGCTGAACTGTTAACATTCTTATATCTGCTGATGTATTCAAGGCAATCTAAGCCTTGTTGCTCAGTGTTCACAGCCTCTGCCTGTTGCTCAACTTTAAAGCCACCTCAACATGTTCAGGTATTTGTTACAACAGCATTCCACTCTCAATTTCTGAAATCTGCATTAGTTTCCTATGGCTGCTCTAATAAGTTCCAATAATTTAGTGGTTGCAAGGCCAAAAAGGGCCTCACTGAGCTAAAATCAAGAGCTGCATTCTCATTTAGAAGTTCTAGAGGAGAATCCATTCTCATTCTCTCTCTCTCTCTCTCTCTCTCTCTCTCTTTTCCCAGCTTCTAGCTGTTGTGTGCATTCCCGGCTCTTGGACCTCTCCTGTTTTCAAAGCCAGTAGTAGGTGTTTGAGTTCTTCCACCACATCACTCTGGGTCTTCTGCTTCCTTCTTCCATATCTAAAGATCATTGTGATTATACTGGATCCACTTGGGTAATCCAGTATATGCTCCCTAATTTAACATTAGCTGGTTAGCAAACTTAATTGCATCTGCTACCTTAATTCTCCTTTGCCATGTAACATAGCATATTTACAGGTTACAGGAATTAGAATGTGGGCATTTTTGGGCGGTTATTATTCTGTATACCATCCAATATTGTGGACAAAATAATGAAAATTATCTAAAAAGTGATACAAGTTTATAAGTATGGTATAACCACCAATATCAACTTTCTAGAAAATACTCTGAGTATTTATATATACTAGAACTCAGTCTAAAAATTTTATCAGTCTAAATTGTATGTCATAAGTGGTGGGTCGTAGATGCAAAACTAGGCAATCATTCTCTGTGTTATTAATTACAAGACTATATGGTCTTATTATGCCATATATACACACATTTTATAAACTATATGATATAAATATTCCTATAAATACAACTAAGTTTCATTTATTTCAGAAACATATGGAAAGTGTTATGGGCTGAATTATACCCCTTCAAAATTCTTATGTTGAAGTCTTAACTGGGTATATCCTAATCCAGTCAGTCCATAATAATCCTTTAGGAAGAAGGAATTTTGCCAGCAGTCTGCCTTTGGATTGGAGCTGAAGCATTACCTTTTCACTGAATCTCTAGCTTGCCAGTCCCCACAGTCAGATAAGCTAATTCCTTAAAGATCTCCCTAGACAGATAGATAGATGTTACACATGTAAATATTTACTTTTCTCTCCTTCTGCTTCTGGAAGAACCCTAATACAGACTGTATAACAGATTAATGGGGGAAAATGTGTAAAATATCTCATTAACAATCTCAATAAGAGGGGAACCCAGGTGGCTCAGTCAGTCAAGTGCCCAGCTCTTGATATTGGCTCTGGTTGTGATCTCATGGTGAGTTGGTCAGTCGTAAGATAAGGCCCTGCGTTGGGGTCTGCACAGAGCAGGGAGCCTGCTTGGGATTCTCTGTCCCTGCCCCTACCCTTCTTGCTCACACACATATGCTCTCTTTCTCAAAACAGATAAATTTAGAAGAAAAAAAAAAGAATCTCAGTAAGAATAAATATGTGATAAAAGTCAGCATCTATTCATTATAAAATGTCTTTGTATATTAGGAATAGAAGTTAACTTGTATTTCTCAAATGCTACAATTAGAAGTATAAGTAGGAGGAAAATTTATAAACTAGGACAAAAAATTGTAACACATCCAATTGACAAAGGAATAATATCAGAATATATAATTTCTATAAAAACTTTTGAAAGTTAGAATTGATACAAAGTGGTCAAGAAATATGAAGAAGCATTTAATAGAGGAAATAAATATAGCCCCAGAACAATAAAAAGATGTTCTTTCTCCTAATAATCAGGGGAGTAGAAAATCACAATGAGATGATATTTTATAATCTACCAATTGATAAAAATGAAGACATCTCAGGGCATCTGGGTATTTCATTCCCTTAAGTGTCTGACTCTTGGTTTCAGCTCTGGTCATGGTCTCCCAGTTCATGGGATTGAGCCCCCCATAAGACTCTGCACTGACAGTGGGGAGCCTGCTTGGGATTCTCCCTCACTCTCTCTCTCTCTCTCTCTCTCTCTCAAAATAAGTAAACATTTAAAAAATTAAGACATCTGACAAAATAGAAAGATTTGAAGAACATAGTACTTAAGAAACCTTTGTGCACTGCTAGTATCAATCGAAATGCATACAAGAAATTTGGAAGACCATCTGCCTTTATTTTGAGATTATCTACCCTCTGAGCCATCAATTCCATTTTGAGATATCTGATAAGCAAAATTTTGCCCATGCACGCCAGCAAACAAATATAAGTTTATAGAGATGAGCTTCTAAAATGTTGCTATATTTTTTTGTACAGGAAAACACTGAGCATAATCCCAATATACACTGACAAATGAATGTACAAATACACTGTGGTATAATGGAATCCTACAGTTGCCTTTATGAGCATGGATGACTATTAGAATAACTATTGAACATAAATTACAAGAAGAGAAAATTACATATAGTAAAGTGTAAGAATATAAAGAAAATAAAAATATATTATCTAAGGATATTACATATTTCATGAAAGCATAACCAAAAAGATAGAAGCAATAAACACAAAATCAGAATTTTGTATACCTTTTCTAACAAAAATTTCTAATCATGGATTCTCTGAAATATAATAAAATTAGTTCTTCATTGTTGCACCTAAACATTTCAATAACAAATTTATAATTAATATTTCATGTAGTATTAGAATAACCTGTAGTTGATGTAAAGTTTTCACAATGTTCTTAATATATTGTTAAAAGCCAAATTAGGGGCGCCTGGGTGGCTCAGTCGGTTAAGCTTCTGACTTCGGCTCGGGTCATGATCTCATGGTTTGTGAGTTCGAGCCCGGTGTGCTGACAGCTCAGAGCCTAGAGCCTGCTTCAGATTCTGTGTCTCCCTCTCCTTCTGCCTCTCCCCCACTTGTGCTCTGTGTCTCTTTCTCTCAAAAATAAATAAAATGTACACAAAAATTAAAAGCCAAATTAATACCATGTAACACTGACTCAGTTAAAACTGAAATTGGTCAATAGCAACTCAAAGTATTTAGATTCTATGGATTTAATGTAAATTGTTCTATTAATATATTTGGGGCAAAAACAATCTAAATCAGAGTGTGAATATAGTATTTAGATTTAGAACCATATTGGGGCTCTTGGGTGGCTCAGTCAGTTGAGCATCGGACTCGGGCTCAGGTCATGATCTGGGAATTTGTGAATTCCAGCCCTGCACTGGGCTCTGTTCTGACAGCTAAGAGCCTTTATCCTGCTTCAGATTTTGTGTCTCCCTTTCTCTGCCCCACCCCTGCTCATATTCTGTCTGTCTCTCAAAAACAAATAAACATTAAAAAAAAGAATTAGAACCATAAAAAGTTTATAAGGAAAAAAGTTACTGTTTTAAAATAAACAATGATTAAGATACAGTAAGCCACTTCAGGTAGAAAGATTAAAATGGCTGTCTAAAGGGCTAGTATCCAAAATCTATAAAGAACTCACCAAACTCAGCACCCGAAAAACAAATAATCCAGTGAAGAAATGGGCAGAAAACATGAATAGACACTTCTCTAAAGACGACATCCGGATGGCCAACAGACACATGAAAAGATGCTCAACATCACTCCTTATCAGGGAAATACAAATCAAAACCACGCTCAGATATCACCTCACGCCAGTCAGAGTGGCCAAAATGAACAAATCAGGAGACTATAGATGCTGGCAAGGTTGTGGAGAAACAGAAACCCTCTTGCACTATTGGTGGGAAATCAAGCTGGTGCAGCCACTCTGGAAAACAGTGTGGAGGTTCCTCAAAAAATTAAAAATAGATCTACCCTATGACCCAGCAATAGCACTGCTAGGAATTTACCCAAGGGATACAGGAGTGTTGATGCATAGGGGCACTTGAACCCTAATGTTTATAGCAGCACTTTCAACAATAGCCAAACTATGGAAAGAGCCTAAATGCCCATCAACTGATGAATGGATAAAGAAATTGTGGTTTATATACACAATGGAGGTCGGCGGCAAGATGGCGGCTTAGGAGGACGCTGGGCTCACCGCACGTCCTGCTGATCACTTAGATTCCATCTACATCTGCCTAAATAACCCAGAAAACCGCCAGAGGATTAGCAGAACGGAGTCGCCGGAGCCAAACGCAGACGAGAGGCCCACGGAAGAGGGTAGGAAGGGCGGCGAGGCGGTGCGCGCTCCACGGACTGGCGGGAGGGAGCCGGGGCGGAGGGGCGGCTCGCCGGCCAAGCACAGCCACCGAATCTGGCTTGCAAAAGCGGAGGGGCCTGACGGACTGTGTTCCCACAACAAGCGCGACTTAGCGTCTGGGAGGTCATAAGTTAACAGCTCTGCTCGGAAAGCGGGAAGGCTGGAGGACAAAGGGAGGGAGAGCTGCTGAGCCCCCTGACAACAGAGCTCAGTTTGGTGGGGAACAAAGGCGCTCACCAGCGCCATCTCCCCCGCCCATCCCCCAGCCGAAATCCCAAAGGGAACTGGTTCCTGCCAGGGAACTTGCTGGATCCGCGCAAACACCCAACTCTGCCCTTCTGCGGAGCCAAACCTCCGGCAGCGGATCTGACTCCCTCCCGCTGCCACAGGGCCCCTCCTGAAGTGGATC
Source organism: Prionailurus viverrinus (assembly GCF_022837055.1). NCBI lineage: Eukaryota > Metazoa > Chordata > Mammalia > Carnivora > Felidae > Prionailurus > Prionailurus viverrinus. Next base: position 56,874,810 of record NC_062578.1, read on the forward strand.
ACCTAAGGAGAA